>NC_141419.1:8584754-8728277 GCF_034619465.1 Leptosomus discolor
AATCTTGCTCCTCCACAGGAGTTGCGGAGGTCGCACCTGAGTATCTCTCCACAAATCACACCTTGTAACTGAGTTTACTACATGTCTTTGTAACAACATTCTTTCCACCCTTTTGGGTATCAACAAAACACAGCGAAATAACCAAGAAAACAGTGATCTAATTAAACTTTTAGGCTTGGTGGGGTTTTTTGAAGTACACGATACACATGAAATTACAACTCAATGGACAAAATTTTATTTTTTGATTGAACGGTCTGTAAAACCCAAGCCTTTCCCAAAAGAAAGAATTTAACTTGTTCAGTCCGCAGTACAAGCACTGCAAAGTGGTCGCTCTCTACAGAAATAAGACATTTCTATAATGCATTTTAAATACATGCAAATAGCATCTACAATCAACTGTGTGAAAATGTTGAAGGAAGAAACAAAACGTACAATATTATACATTTAAAAGAAATTAATGTAATCTTTTGATACTCTTACAAGCAGAAAAAAACCCCCTAAAATATTAATTCAAAAAGTCCTTTCTGAAAAATGGACAAAAAAAAAATCTCAAGTTCATAGAGAAAATGAATATATGCAAGATAGTAAGGATAACAACAATGCAATCCCTGAATGCCTCAAAATCTTCATGGTTTAAAAGGCATCCCAATTTTCTCCAAAGGTGGTGGCATCTATCCAGTCGTCCATGGCTAATTTTACACGGAATGCAAAACGTTATTTAAAGAGGTCGGTGCATTAAACTTCAACTATTTCTGATGTAGCTCTCAAACTACAAACCTATCTGTCTTCTATTTTAATTTTAAAGTAAGTTAGCAAACACTTCCTTCTTAATCCCCAGAGACTATCTATACAGTGACACAAATGCACAAATTTATGATGCTAACATAAATGCTCCTCTGAAGTAACGTGCAACATTAAGTGAAATCGTTTCCTGGAAAGATATTATAGGTATCTATATTTTATTTGCCATCTTAAACACATCTGGGCCTTTATGACCTTATTTTTAAAATGTATTTCCTTTTCACATTTCCTGGTGCAAATGGACTGCATAAATAAGCAATGTGCTATGAGGCTTCAGACTAGCCGATAAACCCTTTCAATTTTCATGCCAGCTTCTTCTTTTGTAATTCAAATCTGGCTGAAAACTGGCAGCTCTGAAAACTGAAACAAGCACTGCCACAAATACCTTGTAATGCTATCGACCTTGTCTGCCCATGCAGTGAGAAAGGGGGATGCATATGTGTCTGCAGTCATCCAGATAACACAACTCATTTTTTTGGGGGGATAACAGAAGCCAGCCCCGGACTGTGCACCAAAAGCAGTCATTACCAGGCAAGCTGGAGAATAAGTCTCTTCAAAATACACAGCGCATTTAAAAACCATATACAGGGCTCAGCCACTGCTTTCATTACCAATTTTAATTTAGCTCCTTCAGTTTGCCAGCCAGATAAACTCTTTAGTGCTGTTTTTTAATCTATTTGCCACATTTTATGTTTAAGATTATAGTAATATGGGACAGGAGAAGGAATCACTTTTAGAGGAAATAAAGAAATAGATCCGCTTATCAGCGCCCATCAGAAAGTTCATTAATCAGCCAGGCTTTGTGCCCCCTAAATTGAAAGGTTAAATAATCCTCTCAGGAATATTTCTCGGCACCACCGCCAATTGTCCGGAGAGAAGCTGCCATTCACAGCACTCTGGATCGGTGACAGGGTATTTTACCACTGTTTGGACCCCAAACAATGATGGACAAATGGCCTGGCTTACAAAGAAACCTTTTAGTACAAGGATGGAAAAAGGACCACAAGCTTTGAAGTGGGGTGGGGGAGGTGGGCGCGCGGGGAAGGAAGAGGCAGGGAGGGAGGAGGAGGAGGAGACTCGTGCACGGGGACACGTATATTTTACTCGAATGTTTATGAGGGGACTCGCCAAACGCCGCTATGTACGTGCCTGGGCATACGCGCCCGAGGAGTGCGCGGGCAGGCGCTAAGTGTATGCATACTTACACACACATTTATACATTAATCTGAACACAAACATTTGCAAAGCCTGGAAAATCAGAAGATGAACAGAACTAAAGCAGGGTTATATTTATTAGCTAATACACTGGGGAGCCCAACAAACCCCAAGGTTTTAATTTTTACTGTCATTCTACATGATTTACAGCTTCCTTTCTCTCTCTCTTTAACCTTTATGTCGTCTACTAATCACCTTTCACCGTCAGATGCAGAAGGAGGAAGTACCACATTTGAAATAACTTTCTTAGGGGAGTATTCTTAACCGATATTTACTTTGAGGCGATTTCTGATCACAGCTAAAATTGAAGTAAACACAGAAAAAACACGGTGCTGCTGGAGGACACGAGATGCCAAGACAGTGGTGCACCAGTTTGTTAGAAGCAAGTTTTTGCCGGGGTACATTCTAAATAAACAATAATTCGAGCTTTTTTCTTTAAACTTCCTAGCAGCTAGGCTTCAAACTGCAGCATCCTTTACTGATGGATAATTTTATAGAAGCATTTCACTTACATTACCAATGTATTAATGTATATCAATTTCCTCATAATTTTTTAATGTGTTCGCCATTTAAGAGCTTCATATATATTCAGTAATACCATAATTATTTTTACCTAGCTTTATAACAAGTGACATTCATCCAGAATATGTCCTTGAAGAAATGTCTGACAGCTTATACACAACCATTAACGCACAAAAGCTTTTCCATGTCCTTCTTGCACATGTATTTTTTTAAATCAGTCTCAATTCCATAAAGTTTTTACTTCACGATGATGGGGGACTTTCTGAATAGTCTACAATGTCTAAAAATGTATCCAAAGATTTCAGGTTTCTGCTCTCTCACATCACTTAAATATGCCATTAATCAAACCTGTTTTCCTCAAACCAGCTTCTGAGTACCTCAGTGCTATTATTTCCCCTCTCTTCCCCATCATCAGAAAAGCAGAATTAATTTAACCAGGGTCTCATCTGCCATCAAAATAAGTCAGACAGAAACTAGGTATCACGTGCAAATCCAGAGCAATTAATTTTAAAGCAGAAGATATTTCAGGGTTATCACATAGTCCACAGAAATCCTTCACTGTGTCTGCTCGTGCACAGGCACTCACCACTTCATTTTTTAAGTGACGAAGGAAGTTACAAATATACTTTAGAGAGAGAATTAACTGTATAGTGAAGAAACAACATGAAATTACTTTCTGTTAGCTACAAGATGAGTAGTTACTACAGGCAGAGAAATTGCAAGTTTGAGAGGAGGAAAAAAGAAAGAAAAAGAAAAAAAAAGACAAGCAGCTTTGGGACTCGATGCTGACTATGGGCAACTTTGAAGTCAGGCAGTGACCGTCCATTTCTTGCAAATACATCACTGGGTCTATTGCAAAAATAGCAGCTCTTCCTGTAAGTGTTGCCCCTCCTGTCTGTGGAGAGTCAAAGCCTCTGCCATGCCCCTGCCCACAGTGCTGCCGTGCCACACCAGGCAGCATCACTGCCGTGTCACCCCACACCAGGCAGCATCACTGCTGTGCCACCACACGCTGGGCAGCATCACTGCTGTGCCACCACACGCTGGGCAGCATCGCTGCCGTGCCACCCCACCCCGGGCAGCGTCACTGCCGTGTCACCCCACACCAGGCAGCACCACTGCCGTGTCACCCCACATCGGGCAGCATCACTGTTGTGCCACCCCACCCCGGGCAGCATCACTGCCGTGCCACCCCACACTGGGCAGCATCATTGTCGTGTCACACTGGGCAGCATCACTGCCGTGCCACCCCATGCTGGGCAGCATCACTGCAGCCCCGTCCGCACTGCAGAGGCACCGTGGAGGGACCAGTGAAAAGGGCCTCGTCAAGCCAGGTATGGGCTGGGCTGCAGAGGAAAATACCTAATGGAGCAGCAAGTAAAAGTTCACCAGCTTTGGGCAGGGGTGAGATGACCAGCCAAGGCAGTGCTACCACGAGCTGTTCTGTTGCGAGGTGCTGCCAGCATCAGTGACGTATGGGGGGGGGTGGCTGTGCCCGTTTCAGAGCCACGCTCACGGCCACTGGGGTATGCTTGTCAAATGTTAATTTAATCCAAATTCAGCATTCAAAAATGAAGTTAAAACTGAAGGCCTAACTTCACTCCCCTGAAGCAGGGAATTCTGAGGGATGCCACCTTCTTTTGCCGTATGTGGGTACTATAGCATACATCATGCAAATCAACCACTGCTCCGAGACTTCTCCAGTACTGCAGCAAGATCGCACCTACTTACAGAAAATGGCTCTATGCTACTCATCACTTTATATGGGTCTTTGGTTCCTTTTAATTCCCTTTATGCTTGATTTTTCAAAATTTGAAATCAAAATCAGGATAATTCTGTCACGGGCATAGGAACTTTTCTATTCACATGACAGGACCTAACAAGATGTATTAATATTATTGACATGATAGACCCTCTCGGAATTAAATCAGTGAATACTTTTAGGAAATCCTAATCCGTAGATTATTAACATGATCAAGCATAACTTGAGAAAGTTACCGTCTAACCGGCATGAGCTCCTGGCTGCTCCGAGCACACGGATCATTGACAAGATGAACCAGCAGGTCTGGCAGCGACACGGACGATCACATAGGCTGCTGCCAGCGCAGAGCTCCATAGGCTGCTGTTGCTAAATACCTGCGACATTTTAACGTGCAAAGCATTTGTACGATAAAATGCATCGGTTTCGGTACTACTAAAGCACATAATTCACAAGCGGCTGCTGAGCGGACATTTGACAAGCAAAATGCCGTTCCTAGTCAGGACATATGTGCAAACGGCTCATGGAGAGTTACGCTCTACTAACATCTTACGCTTTCTCCACCTTGCAATACAACGTGCACCAAAACACATTTTATGTTACCTATGTGAAAGTGTAATTTTTTAATGTTTTAAAATGTCTGATAGATCACAGGTAATTTTTGGTTTCCTGTGGAATGCTGAAACTGACTCTAAGTTCTAACAAAACTGAGAAAACAAGTTCAGAGGAACAATTTTCAAGAATATAGGAACTTTAAGATGAATATTCATAAACAAAATTTACTGCAGAAAAGGGCACAGAAATATTTATTTTTTTTTCTCAAATAAAAGCCTGTTTTTAAAATGCATTGGAAATCTCACTTTAGCTTGAAAATTCTATTTTCCTTATTTAGATGGTTAATACTTGAAATAGAAAAAATTATTTGAATGATCACATAGGTTCACCTTTTCAAACTAAAGGAAAGAGAGGTGAAAATTTTTACCAAATCTGTAAGCATGAAAGAAAAGATCATCTTAATCTTTTCCCTTAAAACAACTGCGGTTACGTGTATGATGGGGAGGCATTTCAGCAATGAATCTTACCATGATTATCCCGTTCTCTGTTTCATTAACCAACCACCCATCTTTGTGATACTTTGGTGCATTGCAATGACACGCACAACAGTTCTGGCGCGTGTGGGGTAAAGGAGAAAGGCGTGTGGCAGTTTCTGTGCTGAGAACCAGCAACTCCTGCCCGGGAGTTTGGTGGGAGGGAGAGACTCTCTCCGGTCACTCTCCAGCCAGGAGCACACCTCGCTGCCGGGACTGCGGGCACAGTGCTGCAAAAACATCAAGGACCGCACAAACAGCTTCCAGGGCACTCAAAGGTTAGCTAACCATAGCTTTAAACATTCAAAATATTAAAATATATTAATTTCCACCACCTTTTTGTTTCCATCCCCTGCTCTTCTTTTTTTCCCACTTAAAGGCAGGCCCAAAAGGAATTGCTTTTGCAGAAAACACAGAATTCCTTAAGTAACGATAATGTGCATACTGAAGTCAGGGATTCTCTGAAGGATGCCAGTTCTCACAGAGAAACGCTTTGACGAGGTTATTTGAACCCCAAAATCAGAGAACGGAAATTACTCGGTTCAGATGGACAAGCTTTTTCTTTCCTCTCAGTTCCAGACTGCGCTCAGAAATACACCAAAATGCAATTTCTGGTCAGTAATCAGTCTTTAATGCCCTATTTAAAAGCACCTTTTATTTTATTTTCTGAGGACACAGGTGGGGAAGAGCATGAGACAGGCAAATGTCAGAGAAAGCAGGCATGCTTTCTACCATGCTCACACGATTCAGCTAAGTAGCAGCTGAGGAGCGTGCTGCTGGAAGGGTACACAGCCCACCCAAAAAGGCCCCTCCGGTCCGCGCAGAAGCCTGTGGCTTTCTCGTGTGGCCTGCCAAGAGCCGGACGCTGACCTGGTGTAACGACCATGACCCTGGACTGCCAGAGCAGGCACCAATGAGGGATCCGTCCTCTGCACAGAAGAGGTACCCAGACACTGCCGCTCCTTCCCAGGGAAGAAAGCGCAGGTGCAAAGACATGTTGGCATTTTACAGACAACCAGTCTGAACTTCCCCCTTAACCGGCACACCAGCCCTAATTATTCGGTATTCATAACTGGCCAGGGGTGTGAGTTAAGACCAACATTTTCATTAAAAGGCAAAGTCTAAACAGTATTTTTTGTATCTATATAAGGTTGTTGAAGCTACTTCTTTCTCCCGTAACCTTTTAAATACAGTTTTCAAGTAAAAATTGGGAAAGAACTCTTATCTAGCACTCTTTTGTACTGAAAGCTATAGCATATCTTTGTAGTCATAAACTTACACTTATTCCAGGACCTGAAATTCCCTTTGTTTTCTCTAAAAAAAAACCTATCAGAAAGAATACTGCCTTTTGTGAACCACGATTTCTTAGTAACAGAAAATGATTTTGGGTTTAGGTTTCTGATAGCCTCAAAAATATCTGAAACTCAGAACAGTAGCACGGGACAAATTATAATTAGTAGGGGAAAATAAACACAATGTAAAATACAATCCAAGAGACCCTCGAGGCAGTGTACCAAACCCCCTCTAATGTACCTGTGTTCATCAGGACAACTGTGCAGGGCAGGCAGACATCTCAGAAGCACCTCTGCCACAGGACGGCACTTGCAAAAGCGGTGAGGCTCAGGCTTGAACAATGCAAGCAGATAACTGAAAAGCAAAATATCTGCCAGTTCTTGTCTAAGATCTGCCCTACCTCCTGCCCTGGCTACAGAGGCCAGTGTGTGTTTTCAGAGAGTAAGACATCTTCATGAGCCCGCACACCAAAAGCACCCTTCCCTCAAGGGCAAGAACGGGGACACCGTCACGCTCCAGGTGCTTGGGCTGCCCTACAGTCCACGGCAGGCAGAGTCAGCCTTACCCTAAATTCATATCCCCAGGAATTCTGGGTTGCCTTCCCTGTGAAATATCCCACTGAATGGCTACTGGGGTGTTAACACAGAAGGGCCTGCCCTGTGACTCCAACATATGAAAAAATGCACTGTCTAGCGCATAAACAAAGTGGTATTTTTACTAGAGTTAACAGAAATAACCTTAAAAAACCTGGACAGAAACTGGTCAAGTGCTGAAATACTGAACATGAAGGCAACTATCTCGTGGTCGGCAGCCCTGCGTCACGCAAAGTCTGGGGAGCTGGCACCACAGCCATCTTCACAGCCACTGCAGCAGCCCGTCCCTGAGCACGGGGAAGTCGGGCTTAATCTTCTGAAAATACTCCTAAACCCACCCTTTCCCTCACCACACAAAACCTACAAAGCTTCTCTGGAAACCGGATGCTTTATCTCTCAAGCTTAAATATTTTTTGCCAAAGTTGTATTTGAAACTCTTTCTTTCTCAAAGTCACATTTTAAAGGACATAAATTGTCTTTAAGCAGCACTGCTTACGTTTTCATTCCAGGAAAAACGTGGCAGGCCATGAGGAATTTTAATAATGCACACAAAGAAACCCGAGCGCAAAATTTAAACACAAAAGACGCATTGTCCCTTTATGTCTTTTACGCACAGAGGCCAAAACAGCCAATTCCTGTTTCACCTTCTTTTATGTAAGTGGATTAAAAGTAAGATTAACAAACTGTCAAAAAGCATGTTAAATGATAGCTTCTGCTAGTTAAAAATTCTGATGGTTCTAAAACTCTGTTGGTGGCCATCTTGGCCTAGGAGTTTTAATATAAATGAGACTGGCGAAGGTAGGGGATGGGGGAAGGAGTCCTTACGGACAGAGCAGCACAGAGGGAGGAAGAGGTTATTAAAAACGAACAGAAAGAAAACACCTAGTCCGAGCAGAATTTGTTTTTTAACATATGCATCTACACTGAGAAACACATCAGGAAAATAAAAATTGCGCTCTGCCCATTTTAGGGACAGGATTTCACTACTCTGTAGATATTTACTGAAGAAGACACTAACACTTGCAACGTTAATTCATAGTTGATTATTGTATCACATCTTGCTCCTGAGCTGGGCTGGCTACGTTGGTGCTTGTATGCCATGAGTCCCTCTGAACAATGAAGCCGTGCAGCAGACATAGGGAGATCGACGTGGACAGCACATATTCCATTTTATATCAAAATACGGAGATGGCCATTTGTGCGTCTTCACCAGCACCACCGCGCAGGAGGGGTCCCAGTTACACTTCAGGGGGACTCACACAGAAGAAGTGCAGCTTCACGCCTGAAGCAAAACATGGGCTGCTACGCGCTAAAAATAAATTTCCTTGTTGTTCTCCAGTGATGTCATCTGCTGGGTGGAAATGCGACTGCTCACAACGGCGCAATATCCACCCTTGGTTTCATCGTGTCACTCCAGTGGCGAAGCCCCAGGATGACCTAGGGGATGGGAGAGGGTCTGGACCTGAGGTCCCGTCCGCCGGCTCGGGCACAGAACGCGAGCTGCTCCCTTCCACAGCACGGTGCCCCCACGGAAGGCCAGCCCCAATCCTGCCAAGGCCCCCAGCTGCCTACACCTACAGCCACTCCTGTTCTTAGAGAGAAGGGCTGTCCCCTGCAGAACAGACCCCGCACTGAGCCCCCAAGCCTGGGGCGTGGGCGATTGATTGCTCCTCTCCTCCAGCGCGCAGACCTACCTGAAATGGAGCTGCCACCGGACACGCAGTCAGGCCGTCGGGCAGCAGATCAAACTCAGGGGCATGCTATTGTATTTTCTTAAGAATAAAGTGCAAAACTGCACCAAATGAATGAGAATCGCAGTGTTCCTTCATCTTACAAGTTTTTCCACTGACAACTTTTTTTTTTGTAATTAAAGAGCTATAAACTGGCCTCCGTTTGAGTACGAAGTATTCAGTAAATGTCTCTATCTTTATAGCTGAAATCCGAAATGACAAGAGAAAGGGAAAGAGCCAAGCATTCTGAGGGTGGAAAAACACTGGTATGATTACCCTCAACATCCTTAAGATGAAAAGGGGATGTGATGGCATGTCCTTTAGAGCACAGACCTTACTTCTCTGGGTTTGTGGGGCATCTGGCTTTAGGAAGGCAAAGTTGTAAGCTAAGCTTCCTAATAATCTAGAACAAAGAGCTTTAAAAGACCTTCAAATGCCTTGGCTGTTAAAAAATCACACGTATTATTATTTACACTGCAGTAAGCTACGATCAAAACTGTTTTGTCCTGGATCTATCAACAAAATCCTTATGTTATTACTTGATTTGATAACAACCCCTCTGATAAACGAAAGCGGTATCAAAACAGATGTATTTATTGCTAATAGATACCTGTATGAAGAAAAACTTAAAATATGTTTTGACAAACATAATTTCTCTTTTCTGATATAAGAGAAATGCATAGAGAGCAGGCACAATGAAAATGATTTGTAAAAGTTTTAAATCACCATCTTAAAGAGGTTATTAAATATTATTTTAAACCACTATGGGAATTGGATTGTTCTGCTGGCTTTGATTGGTTTTTTGCAGAATAATTTTAGTTAACCGAGTTGAAAGAACAAGTTTAAAGAAACTAACTTCATCCACTTATAAAGCTTTGATTATCAGAGAGTCTTTAAATTTAGTCTCCACTGAATACAATACGATAATCTTTTTTCTATCAAAAGGCAAATTAAAATATTCTGCTTATAATCCTTTTTGCCATTTCAACTGCTTGCAAGATTTCTTGCACTGGCAGCGTATTTTGGTTGGAATAAGACATTTCTACCCATACAACAAATTATTTGTAATGTGCCAAAATTTGTCACCACAGCTAATGTAAACAAAAACCTACCACCACCCATAACAGCAGAATGGATTTATTATTTAGTCATTGTTCTAGTCAATCCACGCTTCTGTGCAGGGACTTCAAGAAGTCAATAGATGGCAGTCCATCTCTTAGGAAAGAGCCAGATAATGAATAAAATCACCAAAAGCTTCACAAAAGAGAAAGGTGGAAGGCTGTGTGGTTTTTCACTAGCATTCACAGTAATTAACTAAGAATACTTTATATAATGCAAAACACTGAGACAAACTTTGTAATGGCTGGCTGTAAGCGACGCTATAAAAACGGTCTTTTATTACAAACCCAAATGCCTCATTTTATTTGCGCTTACGTGTACCTGCATGTGTGATGCTCACGACCAATTTACCAAAATCAATTTAAAACTAGAGGTTGCATCCATGGCTAAAGCACAGGAAAAACTCACTGTAGCCTTCGCCTGTTTGCTAATAATCAGGCAGCCTCTGCGGCACAACAACAATAGTACTTTTTTTTTAAACTTCTAGTATTTTTCTTTTAACTGTTATCCTGCTTGTACAGAAATACTTATTCTAAACTAGAAACATTATAAACCGATTTCTATAGTGAAATACTACTACGCTGATATAAGAGTAAAAGATCTCGACTTTTTAGTTGCAATTCTATAAATATATATATAATCCACATTATTCTAAGGTAGAAGTTTTGATTCTTGCAAGAGAGCATTATTTGCTTCTGTTCTGCTTTGGGTGCAAAAGGGAATATTTAAACTGATAACAAAAGCTGGGACTCACACATTTAAACAATTCAGATAATACGGTTTCTTGAGCTATAACTTATTTTACACGCAAATTTTTAAATTCCAGGCTTAATCTGACTTTGTACATTGTACTGACAATGTAACTTTGAGTCAAAGTGAGTCTTCCCATGCAAAAAATGGAGACGTGCAAAGCATTTCCCGCTTATCAGAAATGAGGATTATTTGCAGATAATTTGCAGTTCACTGCAAGATAAAAGTTATTTATCAGTAGCTAGGGACTGACCCCATGTCAGTTTGTCTTTGTGTGTCCACATTTCAAAATGTCCCTAAAATGCACTAAGAATTTCCAAACGGGTACTTTTAATAATACACTTATATTCGTAACTACTACATTTCCTAACGAGTGCTTGTTTTGACAAATGTTGTTAGCTTTTTGCTAAGTAAAGTGTAAACTCCAAACACTTTCTACAAAATTCACAGATAAAATTTTCTACCTCAGGTACCTCAAATACTGCCCTAAAACCCACTTGGTCTGGTTTAAGCTCCCTCCCCCTTTTTTTACAAAAATAAATATTTTCTAAGTGCTGATTGCAACTCACTTTTTGAGGCATTTTCAATGGCAAGCAAGACTAAAATTGAATTAAATCTTATACCTCAGTAAAAACCAGAACCCAGCATATTACTGCATATAATATACCTATCTGATTATTAGATTCCAAATATCATAAACATTTCAGAAATCGTTTTTACATGCACCCTTAGGGATTATAATGAAAGACAGTATTTACCTTTTTCCTTCATGCAATTTTAAAAAAGCAAACAAAAATACACAGTGAATGCATCTTTTGCTCATAATTTTTTTTTTAAAGTCCATACCAATTCTGTTTAAAATAAAAGTAAATGCTCAGAAAGGGTGCGGGATTTCCAAAGCAGATCTTTGTTTTAAAATCATTATGCAGAAAGCACAAGCAAGAGGTTTTAAGCACTGATTTCTCCTACTCATTGAATTTAGAAGCAAAAACAGAAAAAAGAGCATTCCACTACCGTGAAGAGGTGGAGGCAACAAATTACAAAGCACATCCCATTTATTCCTCAAAAGAAAAAAGCCCCCACCAAAGACCCATGAAGAAAAGTTGTGGACAAACTTTTCTACTTTGTTTCAATGGACAGCAGTGATTAATTATCTACAACAGCTAAATACACACGAGGCTGATGTGGACAGTAATGACATCAAAGATTCAGATGAACAGCAAAAATCCTAATCTTTAAAGGTGTTTTTATGTATAATAACTTGATAAATGAATATATTCAGATTTGTAATACCAATCCAATGAATGTTGTCTTAACCAGTTAAACATTGTTCCAGGTTTCAACATTAGCCAATTTTATACGCATTTTGTTTTATTTTTATCTCTATTTTACATACGAGGAAAAACCTTAAGTAATACACTGGTACAGTTCACAAAGTTTTATTTTCTTGTTTCAAGGGCTAAAGATCAAGTAATGAGGGCAAAGAAGAAGTTATAGCTACGTCCTTACCAACTAGAAATTATCTGCAAAAGTTTACAAAGTGCATTTGTTCAAACTAACATCTCCACTCTAGCTGGGATTTATTTTACTCATTTAAAGAGAAAGCTTTGTCACACGCAGTGATTAATTACCAGCATCTGGGATATGTGAGATGGGATTATTGCTTCTGCTATGCATCTCAACTTAAAATTTAACCCTCTTTATATGTGTAAATGTGGTCACTGAGAGGAGAGAGGGCTGCAAGGCATTCATTTAATGATTACAGTATTAAAACGAAATCGTAAGTTCTAAAGATGTTTAAAAAATAGTGACAGTGTTTCATCGCATTCCTCAGTTCAAAAACTCTTCAGATGTTTATTATCTTCTCACAGAAGATGCTTGTCTATATTTTATGGTCAGCAGTTCACAGAAGAGTAAATAGGTTGGGTGTAGGAGAAAATAAAAAAGGTGTTTCTACTTACTGTTAGGTGATACTGCCTCCATATTTCTGGGCAAGCCTGGAAAATAAAAATATTGATCAGCTAGGAGCATGAAACAAGGTGCTTTACAGCCTGTTGGTTTTGGCATAACACAGTATCCACCGGTGTCGGTCACAGGAAAATAAGAAGCTTAACTGAAAGGGTCTGCATTTCAGCTTCAAAAACCTGGCTAGACAGTTTAATTGAATTTTACACTGGTTTAACACACTCCCTGCCATTGTCAGAAAGCCAGTAACAGTTTTCTCTCTCCCCTTCTTCTCTGAAGGTTAGAAGTTTGGGAGAGTAACGTGCTCTTAACTGTAATAAGTATTAATGTTGCAAAACAAACAGAAATGAATTTAAATTCTACATTTTCTGACATTTTAAATTTACATAATGTTTTGGAAATTAAATCACAAGGTACCTTCCTTTCACGTAGGAACAGAAATATTTTAGTATTTTTGTACCTATTTCTACCCTAATCAAAATATAATTGTTACATGTAATAATCCTCAGTAGCCTAATGTCAGATGAGTTGTAAACAAGAAGCATAACAGATTGCTTTAATGTTTCTATTTTTACAATGGCCTGTTTGATTTTTTTTTAGATTTTTTTTTTCAAACTTGCCAGACTTGCACACAAACTTGTAAGTGCAGCCCTTTGTAAAAAATTTTGCAGAGCAGATTTTTGAATCGCAGCAACAACACAACAGACCTGAGGAATACACAAGGGACAGAAAAGAGGAAAATGTGGATCTTCTTCTTTAAACAAAATCAGAATATGTTAACGATCAACAAGACAGAGGTTACTTTCTCAAGGGTTCTTAATACTTCCACAAAATTTACAATAGTTCTGCCTTCTGCTATGGCCCCCAAGCCACAAGCAGACGCAGAAATAGTGGTACTTTGTCAGTTGGCCATTTTAGTCTTTAAGAGACTGTGCACACAGTGACTCCAACGGAGGTCTTTCACTTTTGTTTAAAACATTTACCCTTTTATTAAAATAAGTCCTTAATCACTTGAACAATTAGCAATTTGGTTTGCCAATCTCAATTTTCAGTATTTTAAGAAGAAATATTAGTTATTCTGTGGCTTCTACATAATATGCTGTAGCTCCAATTTCAAACATTGAAGCCTCATGACTACTTGCAAATGAGTACTATTAACATTTCTTTAGATTTTGAATAAATTTTTTGCCCATGCCTAAATTCTTGCCTTCTTTTATTCTGACAGAGCATGTTAATTAAAAAACCCCCACCCAACAACCAATATTAGCAACTGAACCTCTCAAAAAATAATCCTAGTTTTTGACAGTCACCCTATGGCATATACAGTATGTTTTTCCCGGATGTGATGGAAATGATATTATTTATTATTCATTCCGTCAGTAACACAATTTTCTGGAGAAAAATCTACAATCTGTTCTGTGTAATGGTTCGACATTTCTCCTCTTACTCAAATACTGCATGTAAATATTTGAGTTTTATATTAATATTTCTGTAAAGAAAATGTGTGAAGTACATCACATTTCTCACAGAGGAACAGACTTCAGCATTTGACAGTTTGAACACACTCGAGCCGTCTTCGAGTGCAAACAAAAGGATTTTCCTCCTTCGCTAACTTACACAGCATTCAGAGGCGCAATATATAAACACTCGCTGGCGTACAAAAATACTGTATCAAAGACCTTGCCTCCTCTCTCAAACCTGTAAAAGGCTTCAACCGTACATGAGGCTTCTGCTGGTTTAGCACAGGGATAGCAGGCAGTTATTTATACATTAGTTCTGGATAGTTTTCGATTACCACAGTGTCCCCAGACTAATATGGTTGAAAAATCGCAATCAATGAGTTGTCATATACTGGCAAAATGCCACTCTGTGATATGACCTTTACTCACACAGCAGCTATTTAATAATAATACAAAAATTACTTTATTTTTGAATAATAGTTTGTTTGTTTGCTTTGTTTCTTTTTCTTTTTTTTTTTTTTTTTTTTTTTTCCGCTCTGGACACAAAGAGATCACTTTAGCGAAAATGTGCCACTCAGAGAAGGAAGCTGCAGTTGGCACAGCTCTTACCAAAACACTGGAAGAGGCACAGTCCCAACCCCTCAGCAGTGCTATCCAGAGGCAGGTTTTATCATCGCTGTCTTTAAGGATATTTTAAGGCTGTGGGAAAACTTAAGGGAGGTGGGAAGAAGGTAGTAAGGGAAAATTGGCCCAGCATATTTCTTCATTCAGATGGTGATTCGGTGTAATACTTTCCATCCTCACAATGATCACTTACGAACTTCTGAAGTTGAATACAATAGTCGAAAACAGATGCCTGGCTAAACAACAGCTTTTTAGAAACAATGCTTTTAACGAGGAGTCCTATTACCTTGCATCAGCTCAGCGTTATTGTCTGCATCTTCTATCACGGAATGACAAAAACTGTAATTAACAATTACTACTGAATACTGGCTTCTCAAATGAAGCAAAGAGGTTTGCTATGGAAGAGAGCATAACCAAATACAACAATCACCGAACCTGAGATTTTTCTTATTTATTTAAAAGTACTTAACCATGAATGGTCCTCATTTAAAGAAAAGCCCTTGTGGTATACAAGTACGATGGCAGTGTGATGAACTACATTAAAATAAAATTGCATTTATTTCCTGCCCCAGTGGTCTGACCTTACTAGCATTTAGATGTACCGGCACAAAAGGTGCCTATTCCTAAAAGCGGTACAGCTGCAGGAAGCACCGGCGAGGTGTACTTCCCCACACCTTTCCCTACGTCGCGTGCCTTTTGCTGCACAAGGGCCGGGCAACTGATTTTCCCAAACCCGTGTTGGTTTTGTTGTGTTCCACACTCAGTTACTTTGGAAGGGCGATTGTTCATATCCGAGCCTGATCCAGCCAAGGCTACCACACCAGATGAATCAAGACTGGTTGCTGCACATTTTGACCCGTATTGAATTTTATCAGGTGCTAATTATTGTTTTACCAGAACAACGGCTTAATGCATCTGTTGTTTAATTCCCACTTCCCTATTCTCAAACGTGAACATCAAAGAAAATAAAACACTCAATCTCAAACAGCCCCTGACAGCAGACCAGGACTCGAGTGCTCAATAGACAAGGCCCTTGCCACCAGTTCTCATATTTCCACAACAATGAGCAAACACAAAAACAGCACTAAGCGGCCTTTCCTCCTTTCCGCTCCCCTTGGCCGGTCGTCTGCCTTGCGCCGAGAGGGCCCTCGACGGCGGCCCTGCTGGGAGCGCGGCGCGGGGGAGAGGATTAGCCTCGCTAACATGCGAGCATTTGCAAAAGGGAAGGAAAAACCCTGCTACTGTATTTGGCGTATGAATAACCAAAATGCACGCGCTGACAGGAGACCGGGACGGGCCTGCGGCTCCCCGGGAGAAAATGTAGCTGTGATGAGTGACAGGGCTTTCAGGAAATATGTTCACAATCACAGACAGTGAAGGCCATGACCTAGATCGTTTAAGAGCTTGTCTTGTCAAATTATCAAAAGCTTCTTCCTCTCTGAATAAAGAGTGACATAAGTGAGTGTCAGAAAGCTGCAGGCTGACAAGCCAAGCATACAATAACAGCATGCACGTCACATACTTGCCGAACACCGCCACGGCTAGCGGCAAATCTTAATGAGAGCGCGGCTGGCCCAGGAGACTTGGGTCCCTGCTGGCACAGCTACTCATCTCGCAAAAATCCTTCAGCTCCAAGTCAGTTATGGTCTGACACGACGACTACAATTACTAAACACAACTTTTTAACAGAATCCTCTGGTGCTTTGTCAAAGCAGCGGCTGCTAGGAGCTGCCCCGCCGCAAGCCACCACAATAAAACAAAAGATTTGCCAAAACACACACTTTTCATCACCTCCGCATGGGAACTGCCGCGGAAAACACACAATGCTTCCCTTCAACACCACTCCTGCACGAGCAGATGTCGAGACCTCTCCCTGCGCCGCCAGTGCAGACGGCCGGCGCTGCCGGCGCGGAGCAGGCCGAGGTGGTTAACTGCCGGTGTCGACCAGGCTCCCAGTAACGTTTACTTACACTTACCATTAGGTGGACGTTGACTCGCCATGGGCGTGAAACACGGGGGACACCGCTGGGGAATGAGGTAAGGGCAAATCCCTTGTTTTCTACCCAGAAGCCCAGGGGAGGGCCGAGGGCCCACGGCACCACTGGCAGGAATGGGCTCTGGTGGCCACGAGGCCACCAGTTGGCCCCCGTGGACTTGTCCCTGTGCCTCCAGCCACATCCCTGTCTGCAGAGGTGGCCGCGTCCCCGCAGCAAGCGGGTTCCAAAAACGACAAAGGCAGAAGGATATCTCCTGGGAAAGAAGAGGCAAATGGTGGTTTACATGGCCAGAAAAGGTGTCAGGACACACGGAGAAGATTCTGGCTGAGGTACCCAGCTGGTTCCTGGGAAGGAGCTCTGCTTGCAAGGTGCTTGGGGTGTGCAGGTGTGCATGCGTCTTCACACGAACTGGGCCCGCAGGCACAGCATGGCTGAAGAGCACTGGGGACCTGGGCACTGCTGGCTGCCAGCTCCCGGACGAGCTCAGGCAGCTCACCCAGCATCTGCCTGCTTTTCCCCAAGTATACAAGGAGACACTGCCCTGCCTGCCACATTTGCCTCCTCCCTGCCACATCATCCTGTTTATGAAGTTCTTTTTCCACCCTTGCAGCTGGCAGGTGAGACTGCAGACCACAAGCCTCATGACATCCACCTAACTGCCATCAAACCTGCACAACACAGGACGTTCACAGCGTATACATACATAAGCATAAGTATAAATATGTGTACACACACACGCACATATAGATACGCATGTACATGTGCACACAATGTGCCATGTGGTCCTTCCTAAGGGGAGCAGCATGCAGCCAAACAGAGCCGCACTTGACACTTTTGAACAGCTCTGCTACTGGCTCCTCTGATGGTCTTCCTGAGGCAAGCACATGAGGTTGAGCTGCCTCCAATGCAACTCTGCCTAAGATGACTCCATAGATTCTGAGAGCTGTCTCAGGCAAAGAGCCTGACCCAGCAGATAACAAACATATTACCCTGAAAATGTTTTAAATAACTTTGAACATTTTCAAATCAAACTAGGTGAAGTACCTTGAGCTGCCTCATGTTCACTTCTGTTCAAAAGCGTGACGGTGGAGAGTCACTCTGAAACAGACTGTGCACAAGAGCTTGTTCTGCATCCTTTGAGTCACAGTAAAAGATAGTGAACTTTCTGGCAAAGACTAATTAAAACTTTTTTGAGCATCCGAAGTATTTGACAACATCTCAAAAAAAAAAAAAAATAGGGGATTTATCACTATCTTTCTCAACACAATTAAGATCTGCTCTATGAAGGCTGCAGTAGTGTTTTCAGAGTATTTCAGAGAACTTTGGGGAACATTGGACTCATTTAGCCCCAGGCTCAGAGCAAAACCTGTGGTCTGCCTCCAGCTCCTACAGACAGCAGAAATATCCCAACAGGCAGACCGATACAAAACAGCCGCAGTAACTGGGCTTGGTGAAACACTTTCAGGTGTTTGATAAAATGCCCCGCAGAGGACTTTCTTTACAGAATGTAATTAGCAGAAGCACAGACATAAGGACCTGTTACCATGATCAGTTCACATAGCCTGAAAACAATGACTACTACACTGCGCCAGACCACCCACCTACGGACTTTAACCACGGCTGTAAGCCGACGCCTCACGGAGCTTAAAGACAGGGCAAGCACACACCCTTTTCCTAACTCTCTTCCACACCCAGCTGTTTTAAGCTCAATGACTGCGCGAGCTGGATGAAGCTTCCATGTGTTCAATGACCTTCCCTGGATTTCTCTTCCATCATCTGGTCCCGTCTCCTCTGGAACCTAAGCAGACTTTCCGCATCTGCGGCATCCCTCAGTAAGGAGTCTCACAGGTCTGCTACTGACTGCACCAAGAGTCACCTTCTTCTGTCTCTTCTGAACCTAGCTCCTACTGCCTTTGTCAGACGTCCTCTAATTCTGGTGCTGGAAGAAACAATGAACAACTGATCCCTAACCAGTGTCTCATCATGGATGATTCTCAAGCTCTTTACAGACCCTTCCCTCTGTCATCTCTTTTCCAGGCTGAAGAGTTGTAGCTGTGCTGATGGGTGCAGAAGAGAGGGACCAAACCTGCACTGAGGTGTTCATTGGTTTCCTGGTCATTCCTAATGTTTTACCAGCTTTTTTTCACAGCTTGTGAACACTGAACTGATTTTTTTGGGGATCGTGTCTCATAGCTCTAAAATTTGAGTTTTAAACAGTAATACTCAGAGCCCATCATCCCACATGCAAAGATGGGATTATTTTTCCCTGGGCACTTTATATTTATTATCCCTCAGGTTCATCCGCCATTTTATTGTGCTCTCCCTCTGTTTCTTACAGCCCTTGGGCAGTTCTTCACAGTCAGCTCACAGCACTGACACTCTAAATAATTCAGTCTTCTCAGCAAATCTTGTCACCCTATTGTTCAACCTTTTCCATGTCACACTAGCATACCCTACCTTTATCCTCTTATTCCATGCCTGTTTAGTTTCCTTAAAAGCTTTTGGTCAGGAACTTTGTCAAACGCCTTTTGGAAACTGTAGACTATGTCAACTGGATCGTGTTTACACACATGCTTGTCGACCTTCTCCTTTGAAGAACTCCAGAGATTTCTGAGAAGTGGGATTTCCTTTACAAAAGCAACCTTGAATCCTCCCATGTATATCATATTTATACATCCATTCCAACATGCCGCTGCTATTGCAGTGTCTGGTAATCGGCTTGGCTGGCATGTCAGGCTGGCAGGCCCGGTTGTCCAGCTCTCCCTGGGACCTGTTTCAAAAATTGTCATTGTATCTGCCACCAATCAATCAGGCACAAAGCAAAACGTTACCCACTTCCATCACTAATCTGCCTATTTCACTTTCCAGTTCCTCTAAAGCCTTTGGGTAATCGTTATCCAGTTCTGGTAACGGATTAGTATTCACAGGTTAGCAGTAACCCTAACATTCTCTTCAGGTTCAGAGAGATTCTCTGACAATTCCCTCCACAAAGCAAGATTTCAGTGTGGGAATGTCCCTGGTTTCTTCCACTATGAACGCTCAACGCCAAAAGAATATTTTTAGGTTCTTAGCAATAGCCTTATCTTGGCTGAGTGTTTCTTTCGTGTCTTGATCATCTGTTGGCCTTACTGGCTTCTTGCTCTGATGTGAAGAAAGATTTACTGTTGGTTTTGGTTCCTTTGCAAAGTGCCCCTTAAATTCTTTCAGCCTCAGTTCTGCACTTCCACATTTAATCTGCCAGAGTTTACGATCCCTTCTGTTTTCTTTGTTTGCACACAGACATCAGGTTTTCAGACGACACCTTCCTATTTCTCCTAACCTCTCTGACTCTGCTGCGTAGACTCACGACCTTCCTTTTGCGCTCTGCAGTTCTGCCGTGCTGTCTTTCTGCCCAAGGACGGGGCAGACGAGACCCTGCTCTTACACTCCAGGATTCACTGCACAGGTAACCTCATGCCGGCCATGCAGGAGCACAAGAGAACTGCCTGAAAGGTGCGAAGACAAACCTTTCGGACTTAAGGTGGACCTAAATGAGCAGAAAAAATACATGTTGTGATGTTGCTGATAATCTACACAAATTAGGTAGAATTCAAATTTTTGGGATGATAGAGGGCTCATAATTCTTTACAGAAAAGAAAATTACTTTACAAGAACTGGCCTCACAAAATGTGTAAAATATAAAAGGTGGCAAAAGATGCAAAGAAAAGACACTTAAGATTAGAGTTCTGTCTAACTGCTTACCAGACACATGCCATTCACGTTCTTTAAAGTAACGGTACCGCGTACACATTAGCTATAAGCAGAAGTACAGCTAGAAGAGGAAGACCAAATGTAAATTTCTAACATTCAAATACCAACAGAAATAGTAAACTCCCAAATGTGCTGGCCATCATTTGCATATCCCAGATATCATTGTCTGTGGTGAATGTGTAAGAAACTCTCAGTCTTCCTTCCCAAACTCCTCATAGCAGGAGCAGGATGGACACTCGAGCAGTTCAAACCACAGCCCCTCTCTGGAAAGGACACGAAGGGAAAGCACGTGAAGGGACATCTCTCACATCTGACTGTCAAGCCACAGGGCCAGCCCTCCCACTGAAACTCAATTATTCCATGATTCTGTGATATGGGGATTGAACGTAATGACAGAGGGTACGAAACTTAAGCTTCACCAGGTAGAAGAGTTATTCAGACAAACTTCTATACTCAGTGAAAGGGAGGAGAAGGCCTTCTCAGGATGTCTCTCATTCTTTGACCACATAGAAGAAATAAAGGTCAGAAGGAGATATTTAGAAAGAGATTCAAATACTTCTGAATTTCAAAAAAACCCCAAAGTTTCAGGGAATCAAACAGCTGTATTTGGAAGACAAACATTTAAAACATATCTTTAGATAGAAAATGAAGTAGGAATGTATGCTGATGTTACCACAGCTTGCCTTTTATCCTCACCTTTTTGGGTTTAATTTGAGAAAAAAAAAATAGCATAAAAGGTTAATTGCTATGTACAGGACTGAATTTCTAGGACATAATACCATACAAGGTTAAAAAATTATAAAAACATGTTTAATCACACTTTATTTTTCATCTGTGTTTTATTTTAGTAGATCATATCAAACTCAAAGGCCTACAAAAAACTTTGATCTTTCTTTTCAGTCCTTCAGCATAACCACGACTGCTACCAAAAAGCCACAAGGAAACTAAAGAAAGGGTACAGTAAGTCTTTTACCTGTATTTATGAAATATGAAGACAAGTCTTCATGTTACAGTCACACCTTAACCTCCTACTAAACCGAATTAAGGGTTGTGCTGCAAAGTCATTACCTTCACCTGATTTATGCTTTTAAAATTCATTTCAGCACTGTCTCTATACGAGAAGCACACGTTTAAAGACTACCTGGGAAGGACTTTGTACACGCACACACAAAAGTACCTGAATACAAGACCCTTCCAAGTGTAGTGTTCTAGCGTCACTTTACCCCACAAAGTGATTGCAATCACTTCTGCCTGATTGTAATCCCACAGATCTTTAAATATACTTACTAATCTTAAAAATTTTGCTTGTTTTGCCAATCTCTTTTATTTCTTCTACCAAAATTCCAACTGCTATAGAACTGAACGCTCTCTTAAGAATGTTAAAGAACGCTTTTGTATTCTCGCCAAAATACTGCACTGAAACTTGACATGAAATTATTCACCCAGGAAGCAAAAATGTAAAAACCAGTGGTGTCTAGCTTTGAGGTACACCATACTTGAAAAATAAAACAAAAGTTGCTGGTTTGTGAATTCCCTGAGCTGTTACAAAAATCCTCTTGTTAATATACATACGTAATGTGAATTTTGAAATACTGAAAGAAGCTTTTAATTAGGCTCCATGATGCTCGTAATAATTTTAAATGCTCCTGTTCCAAATCTTTACATTTCCTCCAGAGCATGCAGCAGTGGTGCATGACATCATATTCCTCGCACCCAGGATTCCTGGCAATTAGTACAGAACTGACCTAAGTTACTGTGTGGTACCATAAAATCATAGAACAGCTTGGGTTGGAAGGGACCATCTTGTTCCAATCCCCCTGCCATGGGCAGGGACACCTTCCACCAGACCAGGTTGCTCCCAGCCCTGTCCAGCCTGGCCTTGAGCACTGCCAGGGAGGGGGCAGCCACAGCTTCTCTGGGCAGCCTGTGTCAGTGCCTCACCACCCTCACAGGGAAGAATTTCTTACTTATGTCTAACCTAAATCTGCCCTCTTTCAGTTTGAAACTGTTACCCCTTGTCCTGTCACTACCAGCCCTGGTATAAAGCCTCTCTCCATCTTTCTTCCATCTACTAACGAGCAGTAATAACAGCTTTGGGCAGACTGTCAAGAGCAAAACAGTTTCTATTTGTTTCAAAATGCATTCAGAAGAATTGAAGAAATACTTTTAAGACCATGCACTGAAGAGGGTGTTTCCATAATGGTACCATTTAAATGATAAAAATTGTGAGGAAAAAAGTCTCAGCCAAATCAAGTCCCATGACCTCACCTCCCACTCAGTCTTCAGTGCAGAGAACACACTGTATCTGGATGGCCTTGTATCCTTACAGTACTTGAATATTTTTAATATTTCCATACCTGGTTTGGTGCCAAAGTTACTCATTCAGTTATCCAAGGCAACTCTGAATGCTCCGTAAAATCTAACAGCAGAATGTGCATGTCTTACGGGGCCTCCTTTCCCCTGTGAAATAAATGGAAGCCCTTCTCCTATTGTGCTGCTCAACCTGAAACAAGCAGCCAAGCATCTGCTGGGAAATACACTGAACATCCAGTCTTGCAGCGAGGCAGAAGGAGCGCTTCCACGTTCCCACTTGACAGAACCATTTGCACTATGAATACAGACGCAGGCTTGCCAACACCTCTGAAACATGCTTTTGTTAGGTACGGTATGGAGATCGTCATCTGCACTAAGTACTTGTTTATCTCCAGTGTTTGTGACACGGAGGCAGCGCAACACAATACAAACAAGGAGTCAAGAGTGACTGGCTACAGGACCAATGTCCACCCAAGCTGCGTGAGCTGCTCTAAGCAGAAAAAGTTGGGTTTTGAATGACAGTAATGAAGATTGAAAATATCAGTGTGGTTCTTGCGGGATTAAGACAAAACACCAGTAGGTTCCAGATATCAAATATTTCTAGGACAGTTTTTCTCTTATTAGTAGAGCACACAATTTTGCAATTGTTCCACTGCTTTACAAATTCTCTTACACTATGTATGTGATGGGCCTGTCCATAGGGATATGGCAGTAGAGAGACAATTAATTTCATCATTATCTTTCTTCTTGCATGTTCATAAATAATAGAGGACTCTGCCGAAAAGCAAGCAGAAACCGAGCTAAGGCACACGACTATGGTTCTAGACCTGCTTCCTTATAAGCTAATGCCATCTAAAATTTTTCTTCACCTATATCTGCACAAGAAATAAACTGTACAGTTTCCATTGTGTTCGTAAAGTACATTTGCAACACAAAATACTTCGCAGTTATAAATACTTCCCAAATCCATTTAGACACCAGTTTAAACTTCTAATAATATTTTCCTTGATGAATATGTGATCATAGTGAAATGACCACAGATCTGGAACTCTTGGAGTGTCAGAGTTATTCTTTACTTCTTGCTGGCATGCTTGCAGCACAACGTGTCTCCTAATTTCAACCTCCCTACACCTTTGGTTCAACAGAAGTGAGGACATTTTTCTCCACCCTAACTAAACCAGACAAAACCAAACTAAAGACTGAGTCCTTACACTGCTCCAGTGTGTTTTCTTTGAACCTTTCTTCACCAAAACTGTGATATGCTAGGTAATGACTAACTACAATACTTTCATATGCTTACAGAAATACGCACTATGTAAAATTACAGAAAATACGAAAAGACTGCAGTCAGTGTAAATTCAGTTTTTGACAGATATAAGAACAATAACGCTTCAGCTCTTTGCCATGGGCTATACTCACATCAGCATAATGCCCCTTCATATCGCAGCGACTGCAGTGTTTATTCCAATAGGCTCTCTCAAGACATTCCCTGAAGTAGTGGCCAGGCAAACAGCAGTTCAAACAAAAACGTGCTGGGCAACTGTTTTGTAGATGACCTCTTTCTGCGCACAAGCAACAAGGGGGAACTTTCTAGGGAGAAACAAAAAAAGAATTATGTTAAGTGAGAATGTTTCAAAAGATTAAAGGAATAAAAAAAGATAATCAAAAGACGAAGAAGAAACTACCCCAAATAGATGTCTACTGCTCACTAGGAATTGCAGAGATGTTATATTTCATCAAGGAATCGAAGTGAAGGAAGACTGTGACTAGAGTAAAACTCGAAGCTGCAACTCCATAGGCTCCCTATGCTTTTTTGGTCTGGACCTTGCATCACAAGCACTTGTTAAATGCCCAGTGCCCGTATTATTTGCTCAGTGAATACAGCAAAAATAATCATTACACCAGAAAGTGTATTTCACTCAGAGCAGAAGTGTTGGGCACCCTGTATGAACACTTGTTTGAACGTGACAGTTTGTAACGCGACACACGGGACTGGCTGGTGAGGACGGTCTGCACCGCAGGGCTGCACTGCGAGCAGGCTGGGGTGGGTGAGAGCGCGGCGGGGACACAGCTGGGCAGCTGACCTGAGGGACCACAGGGACAGCCGTACCGACGGCGCCATGCTCAGCTGGGAAGGAGGCAGTCGCTCCCAGTCTCAGCATGGGCAACAGCCTCTGGGAAGGAGGTTTTTACAGACTCTGTGGTGGGTACTGGTAAATCCAGACTCTCATGCAACTGCCCCCACCTCTTCACAGCATAGTGACCTATTTTTAAGCCTCTAACCCCTAGGCAAACTTTCTGAATATTTGGCATCTATCTGAGATGCTTAAAGTTACTTCCAATATTATCTTGTCTATAATTTTTAACATTGATTACATCGCGGTTCATTGTGTAAGTTCCTGGTTTCATTCGTTTACTAAGGCTGATTTTTGGATTCCTTAGGTTCTCCTTGTTGAAAATACATTTGAAAAACATTTTACATCTTAAAACTGGTTTTACAATATGAAAAAAATGTTTCTATATTGTATTCGACTCTCTTTTTGCTCAGTTTATACTTACAGATTTTTTCCTTCATGAAAACAATAAAAGCAATGACCTCTGCAACACAGACAGCCGCTTTTACATAGTAAACTGATCTTGTGCAAGCTACCCTTCAACTTGGAGTAACCTTTCAACAAAACAATAAACCACTGAAGCAATGCTTCTAATGGCAAGCACAAGAGTATTAGAAAAAACAGCTATACTTGTAAGTAATTTAAGTGTTGCATTTACCTTTGGAGTTGGACAGTTCTTGGACAAATGACCTGGTCTACCACAATTTCTACAGGTAACGTTTTTATCAGCCGTGTAGTACCGCATACTGGTGTGCCTCACGCTTGCGTAGTTGGAGATCTGTGCCTGGTGAGACATGAAGATAGAATCACATTCAGATAATTTGAGATTCTGTGGTTTAGCATTTGTTAGAACTGGAAATTTGCAAAGGTCACTGCTGGTAGTGTTCAGTTAGAAACCTAACTTTTTACAAGCACAATTTACACATACAGGTTTGAATTGGGTAATTCTGTTATGGAGAAACCTGCATTGTGTAGAAGAAAAGCACTGTCTCGTTCGAACTTCCACTTTGGGACATTCTTTTTTGCTGCTTAAAACTGCAGTTACGAGGATTGTTTTCCCTTTATTAGTCAAGTTACTTCTACTCACTATGCCATCTCACAGTGAATATGAATTTTTCCCAGAATACAAACATAATTGCAAATGCAAGTTACATGTTCCCTTGCACACATTAAGGGAAACTTCTTGCACAAAGTACAATGCTATACAAGTCTAAACCAAATCTGCAATTTGCAATTGTAAAGAAAGATTTAAAAAGGAAAAAGAAGAAAAAAAAGAGAAGCTGCAAACAACTCTCTCTCTCCCTGTGACCTCACACATACTTTCTGTGTAGGCAGGCAGAACTGAAAATCCTATCTTCAACCTTTGTGGCTTAGTAAACATCACAATTTTTAAAAACTGAAATAAAATTCTGGATGAGTGAACGGAAGAAGTACAAAAATAGCACTTCTCTTAATGGAAAGAATTTGTTAATGTCACCTGATTATGTAAGCTTTACTGCACCTTGGAAAGAGAAATCGAAGGAGCTGGGACTTTACAGCCGAAGCTTACTCCTCCTGCGTGCTATGGCACCTTGCACGAGTACTCCAGGTTAGAGTCCAACCATACCAGCTCCCGACTGAGTCCGACCCTGGGAGTGCAGGAAGGCTAACCAGACACGGACAGTGCGTGTGCCACCTGTGGGAACGGGATTTAGTTGCCACAAAACAATTTCCAGTCTCTGAAGAGACGGGGAAGGAAGAGCTGAGTTCCTCCTTGCAGAGTCTGCAGAGACGCTCCGGTTACCGGCATCCTCGTCTGCTCTGCTTGTGTGCCTGCCCTAACAAGTGAACCTCTTCTGGCTGTACAAGGGCTCAGCCTTTGCCTGCCTTTGCGAGGATACTGCTGAGGACTCCACACAAAAGCTACAGATGGATTTTTCAATCCTATTTATCTTGCTCTGCTTGCTAACAAACATAAAAATAAAGCAATTACGGAACAATTTGGTAGTCTGTGTTACCTCTAAGTCTTTATTACAGATGGACCAGTCCACATCACCTTCTCCTGAAAAACAGGAATAAAATTAATTATATTTAATTTATATTAATATTTTTCTCTAATATATTCAACATCATGATTACTGCACTTATTGGAACTGATAACATACTTTGAATGTACCACAGTGGAGAAACTAGTTCTCTCTTCAGCAAAGGAAAGCTATCATCCTGCTTGGCACCAAACCTGATTCACCTTAAAACCAGCACATGTCCAGCTATCGGGTAGAATTGACACCACCCTCTTGTCCTGCCCCCCAGGGTATACATTCAGGCAAGGACTTCATTTCTTCAGAGGCAGGGACTCCAAAGGTTCCAATTCCAGACATTTGGACTACCTCTGCCTGCACTCATGTGCATGCCCAGCTCAAGTCCAGAGGCTGCCAGAGTGGGAGCGCATGAACAAGAAATCAACGTACACCATAAAATATACTCTTCCTCCTCACGAATTCGCATAATCTAGGTCTTCAGCGTTGCTTTCTGACAGCGAGCATGCCAAAATGACTTTGTGCATAACCACAGCAACTAAGACTGTGAGCTAAGTAACTCTATTTCAAAGCAGGGTTTGCTAATGTGCAATAAATCAGGACGACACACTAAATTATCAGCTGCCACACCATAACCTTCTCACGCACATCCTTTGGGCTGGCAGAAGTAAAAAGAAAAAATCAAAAAGGAAATAAAAGGCACTAAGCTAAAAGAACAGGGATGCAGTTACAGCTGTTTAAAAATTCTGCATGTCAACACTGCTTACTTCTCTCCCTGTGCCGACAGCTGTACCACCACAGCATCTTTTTCATCATTAAGGGAGGATTCATGTCAGCGGAGGAGCTCACCTTACCTACACCCTTACAGTAACCGTTACAACTTCTGCGCAAATTAATCCCGTGTGTTTGCAGACCTTTTAAAGCAAATTGTCCCAGCCTGTTCCCACAATCTAAGCCTGAAGCATCTACATGTATTATTAACACAAATCACAACATCAAAATTTAAAACCAGTAAAAAACCCAGTAAAAATTTACTCAACTGATTTTGATTTTACTGTTCATTTCCAATAAAGGCAGATGACTAGCAATTAGGATTATACCATCTACAAGGTCATGTCTAACCGTTCCTTTACTGAAAAAGTCAGTAATTTCAGCTGAAGTGTGTAATGCAGTATCTGGATACAAGGAACGCCACTCAAACATGCAATGTGTGCTTTAGAGCGTAATACCTGCTCTCTGCTTTCTTCATCCAAAAGTCGGGGCCAACACTTTCTGCTCTCACTTGAACAGCACTCTGAAATATTTTTATTTTCAACACTCACTAATGCCAACAATGCTAACAGCCACCACAGCAACATTAAGAATGAGTTAACTGGCCTCCTTGTAAAACCATTTGAATGACATGTGGTACCTAAGCCATGGTACGCACAGTGACTGCCACAGCCAGAACTCCAGTGCAAGCACCCGACAGATCCTTTGCCCGAGCACCACTCAGGGCAAGAAGCCATTACCAGAATGGAGGCGGGACCGTGCTGCACCCCGGAGACCGCCTCTCCCTGATCCTCGGCTCCCAGCAGAGAGGACGGAAAGGGACAGCATCGCATCAGTTCTCTTTGGTGGAAGTGAGTTGTGGGTACACCCAAGGGAAAATTAGGCCTTTCGGAGTCTAGTCATTAGAAGTAAAGAAACACACAGACATATTTGAGTGCATGATTTATTCCTGGGAAGCCTGGTAAGGAAATTCATTCATAAAGAGAAAGATATTTGTAATTCAAAACTCTGCCCTGGCAATCAGTACTGCGAGCGCCGCGTTTCACAGAAGGGCACATGCGGAATGGCTGACAGGTTACAGATCAAAATTATCAGTGAATTAACTCCTGTTAATCATTAGGCGTGTCCTGCCTGAGGACAAACCAACTAACTTTCTCTTCTTCACTGTCAAATTCCCCTGATGCACAGGGGAAAACCATGACACAATGATTCAAATATCACTAATGCTAGAAACGAAAACACTCAAATCAGAAAATAAATACAAGAGCTTTTATGCTGAATGAAATGTTGCAACAAAATCTCTCTTTACTGAATCCGTCCAGTGACCTAAAAGTTAAGTCTAAGTCACAACAGATTGCATAAGGCTCTGTTTTTACTCCACAACGAATTCTTCAGACTGAAATACATAGGAAGAGTTATGCTTCTGCAACCAATTTGAAATCTTGCTTTAGAGGGACACAGAAATGATTTTTCTCGTTGACCACAGCATTTTGTCTGGCACTAAATCATGAAATAAATCACAAAACCATGCTTAAGTTGACAAACACCTCCTGTCCCCCTATGATTTAGTTTGCTTATTTGGATTAATTAACTTGTCCACGGGGCACTCCGGGTCTCTGGGTGGCTGTGGGTTCCTCTGAGCTGGCTTTCTGGCCACTCCACTGCCCACCCACCCTGCTGCTGCCCTCAGCTCGTCCTCCATCAGCGTGTTGAAGACTCCCTTGTACCACCCTCTCCCTGGTCTGTAGCACCCATAATCTTTGTTTTCATCCCATAACACTCAGAGTCACACAGGTGACAGGTCTGGGATCACAGATTTGGAGAAGCTCTTCCCCCGAACACGGCAGTGGCTCAGCTCGCAACCCCTGCGGCAGATGGGGAGCCAGCACCCCTCACCACCTTGGGGTGCCCAAGGACGATGCTCTGCCACCCCACGACCCCAACCAGCAGCCTCAGACTCCTGCCAGGATGGAGAGGGTGTGTGTCTGTTTTTCAGATGGACACACACACAGAGGGTGTATTTCTGCCTTAAGGAATGGGGCTGTGAGTACTTTATTCTTGCTCTTAAGAAAGTTCAAAAACTATTCAGATGATCTCTGTCAAGACTTTCCTCTTTTTCTGTGGAGAACCTGGATACACAAAACTTACATAACTTAAAGGGTCCTGTGAGTTTTTGCAGTGTATTAATAAAATCCTCCCTGAATATCTTCAACAAATATGTGCTTTTATGCTTTCTCATCTCCATTTGTTAGAAGAAATCTCCTTTTTAAGATTATATTGATTTCTGTACTTCAACTGAAAAAATACAACTGACTCTGTCATACAAGCTTCTTGTATTTATCCTTTGAAAAAATGGTTTTAAGTTGCAGAAGAGGGAAGAAGAGAAGGGAAAGAAGAGTATGCAAAATCTACACCATTCAGATGAAAACAGAAGCTCTGTGCAAGGTTCCTCCTTTATCAAGTATTGCACTTTGGCTGTCTTGTGCCCCTATACAATAGGATAAATGGTAAGCAACAGCTTTGCTTTTATTTAAAGAAAAATTTTGAGGGATCATTGAGATTCACATGTATCCCTCTACCAGCATGAAAATGTAAATTTCTAAGCAGCGCTCACGGTGAAGCCAGATTTAGGACCGCTGTTCAATGTGCATTCAAGCCTCCCCTCTTTCATTCCAGAAAGGGAGAGGAGGGGAGGAGGGAGAACGAGGACCAGCAGTCAAAACCTGAAATTGCCCGGAGGAACAATTCGTTTCCACAGAACAAAAAACTGACTTAAAACAATCAATAAACTGTTCAGAAGATTTCCTTATCTGCTGTACTGCCGATGATCCCAGCAGCCGAGCAGGCTACCCCAGCCAGTCAGGGCTCAGCCCGGCACAGATTTTGACCCCACCAAAAGTCACACTTCTATTTCGCTCATCGGAGCTGTTCTCCGTGCAAGTTCAGCCTGCCCTGCAATGGTTTATTTCATTACCTCCTTTAACAACACAGAGAAACTGTGGAGCATGGACATTTGGCTTGGGAAATAAAACACTGAATTTTCTAAAAGGGGAAGGCAAGCCGTCATCCCCTCTTTCCTTCTAACTGGAAAATACACACAGACATGTATTTTATTTCGTTTATTTTATGATCACTTCAGTGAAACAGGCTGCTTCAAGCTGTGACAGTACAATATGTGGCCTGAAGGGCAAATACGTTTCAAAGCTGGGCTTTAAAAATTGGATTTTGACTGCTAATTAATATAGCACATTACAGAACCCTAATTACATTCTACTGTAAGACCTCTGTGGCAAGGACTGTTTCAGACATCTCTCTGAACAGTATTTAGCATGTCAGGACACAGCTTCTGCTGCTACTGAAGTAACGAACAACATATTAACATTATAAGCCTTAAACCCCTACAAATTACCTAGATCTGTAAGAATTTCACACTGTAACATTTTACATATATCTGAAAACTCCTGTCTCTGCTTGAACCAAAGTGATTCAAGTCTTATTGTAATGTAATTTGCTATGAGTTTCACATTTCTTGTGTCCAAGTAGCCTTTCGTCCAAAAAACAAGGAGCAGAGGTATGAAGTGACAACAACCAAGCAGGGTCCCACAACAGAAATCGAGATTGCCTCCCTACACCGGATTTTGCAAAGCACAGGAATTCAGGTTTCCATGCGCTAGGATGCACTACACATCCCTCCCTTCTGGGAAGATGTATTCCAAGTACCCTTGTACCATTCACCAAGTACATACGCACACACAGGCACACATGGATGTCACCAGAAGTTCTGGAAGCAAACGATATATGCTCTACAGCCACCGAGGACTATCTGTGTCTGGAAAGGGAGCCAGTCCTCCTCAGGCTGCCTCAAGCTCCTTCTGAAGCTGCACCTAGACGCAGCATGGCTCAGGTCCACAGGGCTCCAGAGCGTGGCTGTCAGGAGGGAGCTGCAGCTCTGCAGCCAGCAGACCTCCAAGCACTGCCCTCGGAGACCAGCCACCGACCCACATCACGGATTTCTTGTTTTTCGCAGTTCCAGCTCCATCCCAACACGGACCAGGGCACCAGGCGAGGAGACGCACTGCAGCCACAGCCCTCTCTGCATCACCCCGTTACTCAGTTAACCCCTGTGCAGAAGGAATGGGATCAACTGTGGTATTTTTCTTAGACACTTCTAGGGATTTATCAACTTTGCTTTAATGAGAAAAAAGTGATTTACTTAAAAACAAGGCACCTGCTGTTATAATGGATTATATGTCAATATCTCTTTAATGCAGCTTTAAAAGAGATCCATGAACTCCCACAGAGAAAACAGTCTATGTAATCATCGACAGAAGTTCAATCTGAGAAATTTTCTCACGGCAAGGAAGGGCTCTCCCCTTCATACCTAAAATTTTTTTATATATATATATATATACACACACATATATATATGTGTGCAGTAACATGCACATTTTTTGTCAGCGAGAAAATACCTGCACTACTTTGTTTTTAGCAACCTTTATCTGATCTAGCATTATGTTTTTGAAAAGCATCACAAAATTGGAAAAACGACAGTGAACAAACAACAAAACTCAACCCATTTTGAAATTAATCAAAACGTAAGAAGGTAGCATTGTCAAAAGCGTATCAGAGTTTAAAAACAAAAAACTCCACACCTCTGAACAGTCCTGTGTAAGTGAAAAAGAACAACCCAGGACCTATTAAATAACTTTAGGCAAACTTCAGCAGCCATTACCCATGGGAGAAGACTTAACCGTCATTGCCAGAGAAGAAAAGTCTGACGGTTGGGGGCTGCGACATGGTACTTATAATCCCCAGGCAGCGTGCTTGGCTGGGGCCCGCTGCAGGGCTAGAGCTGCAGTTTTCAACAAGAACCACAGGTCATGAAGTTTAATACACGTGAATTAACCAAGCAGAGATGCGCGCTTTGGATTTTTAAAGCAGACATTAAGAAATACCAAACCCACCCAGGTGTTAGCACATCCTGTCTCTTTTTATCGAATGTCGGGCATCCCGTACTGCATTTCAGCCGCGTAGCTCCTGTCTGCGCAGCTGAACTGCCAGACAACTTCTCCAACGATAAATCCTGCACTTTCTTCCAAGTGTACGCCCTTTTGCATCTACCTCAGCTCCATATATTCTTACGGCTGTGTATGGGAAAGGTGTTTCATACACTAAGTGGGAATAAAAATGTGCAATGAAAAAAGCAACAGACAATATAATTCTGCAAATCATACTCTTGAGGAAGATGCATGCTACCAAATTGCTAAAATGCACAGAGACATGTTAAGACACAAACACATAGCATGCCTTTTCTATTATGTGAGTGCACATAATTCTCTGTCTGTTTTCTGTCTCATGCTATAAACCCTGCTTCCTCCAGTCTTGACCACTGCTAGTAATGTTAATTCACAAAACTCAGTGGCTCATGATTTTCAAAGCTTAGCGCAACATTTGCAGAACAAAGTAGGTTTTTCTCTCTTTTTGGTGGGTACAAGTATGGGGACCACAGGAACAGTTAAATTCATGGCATGGTTGGTCTACCACACAGTCGGGGGAATTCTTTAAATAGAGCCTGTCACTCTCTTTGCCCATCAATGGGATTTCCTTCTCAAACTGCTGATTCGTTCAGGTACACAACAGAGGAAATTTCAGTTAACCTTTGTTTCACCCCGGGGAAAAATCTGTCTGAAAAGTATAAAATGAATAGATTAAAAAAAAAAGAGGAAAAAAAAAAAAAGAAAGAAAAGCTGCAGGGTTATTCTTCCTAGTGTTCACAGCAGTCAAAGTTAAACAGAGAAATGGAGGCAAATATGAACATTTTATTCCCACCACAGAATAAGGTATAATATATGATTTATAAATTCCATTGTCTATACTGTGATTTCTAATTTAGAGAAGGAAAGACTGAACACAAATCTATTGTTCTCATCGGGTGCATCAAGAATTCACTTTTTGACTATTTCCTATATGACTGAAAAAGAAATAATAGGTTACTTTGAAGAGAAAGCCTTTTTAGCTATTTGATTAAGCTGTCTTAAATACATTTTAGATTCCAGCAATCCTTGGTGAAGAGAAACATAATAAACACTAACTCAGAATTATACGTGAAAAAATGCATACAGAGATAAAATCAAAAGTACAGCCACAAAATAAAGGGAAGTTTCAGGATCGATTACTGCCAAATATGGCCTTAGACTGTTCTAAGTTATTCATAAAAAAAAACCTGTTTTGAGATACAATTATAATTTCAAAATAGGAATAATAATTTTCATTTTCTAGTGTCATTCATCTGACAACACGCCTGTAGTGCTCACTCCGGTGAATCCAACTGAATGTTACCGTAAACCTCCCCCACAACCAGTCTCCATAGGACTGACTGCCAGCAGAGCTTGGGCAGTGTGGTCAACGTCCTGGCATGGAGGACTGCAAGATCTGCACGGGTTCAGTTCCAGTGGAAGTGATATTCTGAAATTTCTTACGGGATCAATAGGATGCCAAGAATTGATTCTTAGTACCAACTTCAACATCACCAAGACTATTTCTGCATTTAAGTGATTGTTATGCGCAGCAGACTTTGTCAGTGCCAACACAACACTTCACTGAAGAAGGTCATAAGGGAAGCCGGGGGCTTGGGCAGCTGTATAACCATGCAGAATCTTCATCTCTTAATCAGCCCTAGAAGAGTGTTACCTATTGCAGTTATCAATGTTAACTATCAGGGTCCAGAGGCCTAACCAGTGCGCACACATTGATTTGATGACTTGTACAGATTCCTTCATACAGTCAGCTGGAACGGTACTCAATCAACGGGTAAGGCCAGAGCCTGAAGACTACCATTGCTTCACTTCAAGTACCATTCAACAGAAAATCTACAGTTGTGCCTTGGAAATCTATTTTGGCAACATACTGCATCTTTTTCCACCAATATAGAATGAAGGAGATATAAATACAAAAGAGGGAACAAAGTCCATGGAGCCTTGTTCTGCTGAGGCTTGTGGTGTCTGATCTGGCAAAGTCACTGTGCCTAAAAGGAGCTGTGTAAGAGACGTGCCAACAACATTATGCCTCTCCCCACAATGGAGAGGAATCCAGATTTAAGGCTCCTTGGAAATGATTCATAAATGCTTCAAGTGAATCACGAACCTAAATCCACTAACCATCAACTGTAGCCTAGAAAAACAGCATGGCTCTCCTGATGCCCCTATTAGGATGAAATATGGAACTAAATTCCTGAGTTTAAACAATACTGATGTAGATGACTATTGGAAACTTGTAAAGCTTAACTGGGTCTCTTACTTGCCTCTACTTTTGTCTTGAAATTCCAAAAATCTTTAACCCAGAAAAAAAAAAATGAATCACATTTCAACACAAGCTAACCACCAGTCTTGGGGTACAGGCTAGAAGTCTAGCTCAAATTTCTTTCATGCTGATAACCTGGCCCATTGGGCAAAGGCAAGCTAAGCCACCCCCGTTTCGAAGATTCCTTCGACCCTCAAGGTCAGACCAGGCTCCCACATAGTGACGTGGGAGAAGAACAGCTCTTGGAACACAGGAAGAACCACCACGGGGTGTCCAGGATGAGGCAGATCCAGGATGGTCATGCTAGAACAACTCTGAAGGTGGCAGTTCTCAGTGCTTTCATGTTCTTTTCCTGGGAGCATTCAAATGAACTCTGCAGTGACTAACCTCTCTCTAGAGAACAAACTATAACAACAACTCGACATCATGGCTTGATTCTGATTTGGCACTTCTGCTGTTCTTAAGAGAAGCAATTTATAAATTGTTAACACAACCAGACTACTTGGCTATAGCTTTTGAAGGTTTTGAAATATTACACATCATGTGGTAGCTTCACAGATATGAAGGAGGAAAACCCTCAACACTTCTAAAGATACAGCTGGAAATGTGAATGCCCTGGCACTAAGGTGTAACATTAGCAACAAGGTTCGCAGGTTTCAAAGTCAGTGCAGAGCTCTAACGTGATGAAGAGCAGTCTAAAAGGACACTAGAACAGGACACAAGGGAGGCATTTACACGGTCTTTACCTCCAGGTGAAAGGAGTCCCAAAATAACTGATGAAAACCAGGATGCAGGAGATTGCATTATTCAGAAAGCAGAACTGAAGCTTCAGCTAAAGCTAATGAGGAGACCTGGAATGGGCGAAATCCTGTTGGATATATCTCTAGTTCCTCTTTTTGATCCTACTGAGGATTATAGCAAAGAACAGAAGACACATGCAGGAAGCTCCTGGAAAATATTCATGCTAAAAGGAACAAATACCTTACAATGCATCAAGAGCAGTGTGGCCAGCAGGTTGAGGGAGGTGATTCTCCCCCTCTGCTCTGCTCTGGTCAGACCCCACCTGCAGTGCTGCATCCAGCCCTGGGGCCCCCAGGACAAGACAAACATGGACCTGCTGGAGCGGGTCCAGAGGAGGCCATGGAGATGCTCAGGGGGCTGGAGCAGCTCCCCTGTGAGGACAGACTGAGAGAGTTGGGGTTGTTCAGCCTGGAGAAGGCTCCAGGGAGACCTTAGAGCAGCCTTTCAGTGCTGAAAGGGGGCTGCAGGAAAGATGGGGAGGGACTTCTGGTCAGGGGGCGTGGTGATGGGACGAAGGGTAACGGTTTCAAACTGAAAGAGGGGAGATTTAGATGAGATATTAGGAAGAAATTCTTCATCTTGAGGGGGGTGAGACCCTGGCACAGGCTGCCCAGAGAAGCTGTGGCTGCCCCCTCCCTGGCAGTGCTCAAGGCCAGGCTGGACGGGGCTGGGAGGAACCTGGTCTGGTGGAAGGTGTCCCTGCCCATGGCAGGGGGTCGGAACTAGATGGTCTTAAAGGTCCCTTCCAACCCAAACCATTCTATGGTTCCATGAATCTATGATACAATTCTGGAACAGAAATTAATGTCACTTTATGGATTTCCCATAGATCAAGAAGTCTACTCGAGGAAACCTCCCCAACACGTGAGGAATACACACAGCAGCCTGGGCACTACACTGCCAATCCACATTAAATCTTCTTCAAACTCACACTTTCCAGGGAAACCAAGACACGAGAAGTGACCTGGTAACACAGCACCCCTAACGGTAAGTGGCAACAAAGCGCTGATGCAGCTGGGGGTGTGTAACAGCACACAGTTATTTTATGAGAAGAAAACGCCAGTGTTGACACTCTGTTCTAACTTTGGTCTTCCTAAGATTTTATGACCGTAGGATGATACAGGCAGATTCTTTAGTCCGTATCTGAAGGCAAGCACCACAAACACCCCTCACAGAAGGAAGAAGCCCAATGATCTTCTCAACACCTTCTTCATGGTTTGTAAGCGTGCACCAAGGCAGTGTCACAGCTCTTCCGAGAGTCACCGTCATAGAAGGTCATAGTTTGTCCTGGCACAGATGATACACTGCTCTCAACCCGCCGGGAAGCTCTGTAGACACTTCAAACATAAATGCACCAAACAGCACTAACACGCTGCGGAGGCCCCAAGAGTCATACTTCCTGAGAAAGACCTTCCATGAGGCTCTGAGGGGCAGAGATTGAAATGAACAAAGGACTGAAAAGTGCACAGTGTTCTTTCCCATTCCAGTCCTCGTTTTTTGGTGTACTTTGTTCCACACGACAAAGATTGCTTTTCTTAGGAACAGAAAACAGCTAGGATGGACTTCCTCTCCACACCAGTCTTCTGCTCGCAACAGAAAACATAGTTTTCCAGAAACACATAATTTCCACACTAAGAGGCACAATTGTAAAGGTGATGAAAAATGAATTGGCCTTGCTAAGGAACTACTAATTCTCACTGGCTAGAACAGTTTTGTCCCTACAACAAGGACCACAGCAGAAAAGAAGTTACTCTCTTTCCTCCTCTTTCCAAAGAGAAGAGAAAGTGAGGAAAGGAAATGTGGTCTCTATTCATAATCAGCAAACAACAATTCTCAGTGAAACAATTCAATTTTTGCTTATTTACAAATGTTTCAGTGGAGCAAGGGAAAAAAAAAATGCATTTGAGACCCCTGATTTCACTTGTTTCCCGTGTACACTAGCGCAGTGGTCTCGACAGCAGGGTGCAGGCACTCCAGGGGGTGTGGAAGCCATTCTGCTACAGCAGGGGAAAAAATACCTTTTTTATTAGTAATAAATAAAATAAAAAATATTTTTAAAATAGGGTTTACTTAACCTTTTTCTCATCCTTTTTTTACCTTCTATTCCATGTATGTTTTGTAAGGTACATAATATATTACTACAGTACTACATATATACAATTTCTAAACAAATAAATACACATATGTTGGGGGTGTGTACTCAGAAATGTTTTTCCTGATATATGTATGTGATCAAAAACGTTTGGAGACCACCACTCCAGAGTGTGGCTTTTACTTGTGGCCAAAGAGTTACCAATGAAACAGCAAGTCAATTTTCTCTACAAAAGCCTGCAATGCATCAAAAAATTGCAAGTCCTCACGCTGCGTTTTTTCATATCCTCAGGCCCCATGTTTAAGAGATTATGTATATTTAGTACAGGGACTATCTTTCATTCTTTCAGAAGAAATGCTGGAGTCCTTTGACTCTGGAGGAGGATGCAGTGTAACCGCAATTGACACTGAGACGGCTGGGTCAAAAGTGCCTCATACAATACTAAAGGGGTATTTATCTACACATTGAGTACTTGTCTCTGTGGTTTTGGTTTCTTTTTTTGTTTGTTTGTTTGTTTGTTGTTGGTTTTGGTTGAGGTTTTTTTTTTTTCTCCTTTCTCCTTAAACAGATACCATAGCAACAGGAAAACCCTCACTTCTACCAAAACCAACGCTGATCTTCATTACGCTACGGTAATGAATGACAGCTTTCTTCCAGATCTACTAAATTTAAGTTCTCTAACAAGATGAGCTTTTCAAACACTTGAGGCCCTTGACAACTGCACCCCCCAAAGTACCGCCATGCAGCATGACATGAGGGGAGCATGTGAGAAGTGATGCGACAGCACCTCAGGCCCCGTGGTGCAAAGGATGGGCAGAACGACTCAGTTCTGACCTACGGCCCTTCGGCCCAGCATTTTGGCAGGGCTGCAGAGAGCTGCTGGGACCGGCCGGCCCAGCTCCAGCTGCCAGACGGTTTTCCAGGCAATTCGCTCCTTTCTCACCCGCTCAGCAGCTGCCCCTGACAAACAGGAGGGCTGCTCCGCATTTTTCAGCCAGGAAGGTAAAATGTTGTGTGTTAAACTGGTGCAGCACCGCTGGAGTCTGAAAGGGAGGCACCGAGTCTGTGTAAGATCCCGAGGACCGGTTATAGCATTTTACTGGGATTTACTCCAAAGCACTGACACCAAAAATGAAGGCATCTGACGCGTAACTCGTGCATCGCTGGTAACAGCGTAGATGTGTAAAAGTCAGAGGAAAAGTCAGCCCTGTTCCGCTGAACTGCAGTTAGACAATAGCAATACTTACGCTCTGAATGCACTGCTAACCAAGTTTCAATAACCAACAAGCATTAAACTAGAACTGTAGTGCTTTTAGGCGTAGATAATGTACCCTGTGCTCTGCTTTCTACTTTCTAAGAGAAATTAAGCAAAACTAGTTTGTGCTGGATGTCGTTGCTGCCCTAATAACAGTGCTGCAACCAACCTGTGCTCAAATTCAAAAGTCCTGTTCTACAAAAAAGTCACTGAAAAGAGTGCAAGCTGTCCATTTGGATAAACAACTGAGGGTGAAGAAACAGGAGACAAGGAAGAAGTGCCTGAATGGTTAAGCACCATATTAACCCTGGTGAATGCTGCTCGAGTATTTTCACAGCCCGTGTTGATGTGCTCAAGATACAAAACAGCCAGATGGGGACAAGCAGAGCTCACAGCTCTGTATTTGATTTTAAGCATTTAAATTCTGAGAGTTTAAGAAGCCTTTGCTGTAAATGAATCAGACAACAGAAGTACTGAATACTTAAGGTGCATATAATTATTTTTTAAATAGCACTTAAAACACGTAACAGCACTTTTTCCTGATGTTAACAGAACTGGAAGGCGTACTATACACAAACTCGCTCTACCTGAATTTAAATACTGCAACTCTCCACTTTTTGCTGCTCCTGTAGGAAACAGTTACACACTTCACACTTACATTTTTTAAATGTAATTTACAATGTTTCAATAGATTAAAGCATTTTTTTGGTTTCAATGTTGATTTTTAAACAGCAATATTCTTTAAAATATGCAGTGATTTAATTCATCTCAATAACTTCACGTCTGGGACTGAAAACGTTTGTACTGATCTGAGAAAGCCGAAACCTATCTGAAGTTGTGATTTGAGTCATTCTTTTCTGATAAAAACCAAATGATCTAATCAGTTTAGCCTACATACCTCAGGTGAAAGCCCCTTACACTGGTCACTGCAGTAGAGTTATGATTCTACTGTGCGAACTTAGTCAGGGCAATAATTTCTGAAATCTTTGATTCAGGTTTTCCCCCTTCGTCTGGACAAGAGCAAGGGATGTCTGAATCGATGATGAAAGGGCTGGTTGCAAAGCGGATTCTGTTTCTACCTACCAACACTCGGAAAAAAACAACTAGTCCTATCTCTGAAAAAAATGATCAATGCCTCATTTAAAATGTGCAACCAACCAAGTTTCCTGAGCAGTGTGGTAGCTCGTCGCTCCCTTAAAAAACAAAGAATACAGACACTCTCTAACTCCCACCGCCTTTCACTAGGCTGTAAGCACAGAGGAAGGCGGCAAGAAAAGCAGTAAAATGTCACGGCAGGTGCTCTGAACCCTGCACTGAGGTGCACACAGTTTGTACTGGGAAGTTGAGCCAACACAGGTCTTGTGAAGATCAATCCCATTCCGAACAGTCTTGAGGAGCTGCGAAGTGGAAATGCACGGCACACGTTAACAGAGATACTCGTGAACAGTGACGTCAGCATTTAACAAGCCACTTTAGAAAAGACCAGCTAGGCTTCAGAGGAGAAGACAGAAGATGCCTCACACCTGTCCTCCCGTCTTTGGCTGGTCATTGAGCGTGGACAGGACCAGCACATGCAGGGCACTGCACCACTGGCCATTCTGGTGGTTACAAAGGCTTTCCAAAGACAAGTCCTGTCTCATTTGTCATATATCCACAGTGGAGTGACACCCACACCGGGCAGGTTTCATTTGTTGTGGGTTTATCCGACACTGTACTACCAAAAGCCCTTAGCACAGAAAGGGTTTGCTGCAGCGCTGCCAGTTCTGGTGCTGGATCAAGCCCTAGAAGTCTTCACCTGAGCCTAGAAGGAACTATGGCTGCAGAAGGTGTTTCTGCAGGAACAAATGTCCACAGCAGGGACTGCAGTCAGCACTGACGGCGCTGGTGAGAAACTGCATTTTAGCACATCACCAGCAGAAACGCGCTGGCACAAAGTGTGCGATGCAGTCCAACACAGGACGGGTGCGTGACCCAGCGCTAAAGGCATTTCACACACGTGCCTCGTTCTGATGGCTGTGAACTGTCACAAGGTTTGGCTTCCATGCCGAGTGCATGTAGTTTAGAAAAAATAATCCCAGTCTGTATCAATAATTAGAAACCAGACTTGGAATATTCTTCCCATACACTCGCCTTCTAAAATGAGGGCAAGACCAGAGGCAGGAAACTACTCAAATGTTACCACTTCTGGGTGGCAGCGAGGACCACTGCTAAGAACAACCTCAAATAGTTTTATTTCAAGTCCTTGATATATTAGCAACCAAGAAATGCTGGGATGCTAGAGTTTGCCCCTCCTTTTACTGTAAATCAGTGATTCAGAAGATCCACTATGACTGAATTCAGAGATACAAGTTGCATCTACTGCACAAGTTTGAAAATGATATATTCACTTTCAAGAAAATGTGAAGACCGTATATTTGAAATGTATTATTTGTATATCTGCTCTAGTTTACTCCTGTGTTCATATGAAATCAATAGTTAGATGATGCAGTAGGAGAAACATGATTGCATTATTGTTATTTTTTTAACAGACATGCAGAGGGAAGTATAAGGCAAACATAATTTGCAATTTGTCACCTGGTAAGACTCTTCAAATGACTTTTAAAAGAGAAAATACGTATGAAAGTAGAAAGCCACCTACTCAACATAAATTCATCCAAGTAAACAACGTCTTTAAAGCAAAACAGATTACATCACTCACCAGCAATACTCAAAATCTAAGAAAATGAGTCAGCCAACTGCTTACTGTTAATCTGAGAACGGAATCCACAACTAGCCTCCCTCTCTTGGAAATACAAAGAATGACAAATTAACTGATTGCTTGAAAAGAACATATCTAAGGGGCTGTAGAAACACTCGTTTCCTTTTTTGTCATTGTCTCTGATGACATGCTCTTTGACTTACATACCTGCCTCCAGCCTTCATTATTTCTATGTTTCATTATAATGAAGATTATACTTTGACTTCCAAGGCTGCTCACCATTATAAAATCCTGCAAAACCCTTCCTTTCTCTTGTAATCTTACAGCGCCATAATGAAAATGACACACAATTCTCCGCGTATTTTTCTTACCCGTAACACCACCCCCTGCCATCACACAAAAAAGCAAATAGTGTAGAGAAGCCAGGGCCCATGAAGCCCACAACAGGTGCCACTGCTGTTACCGATTTCAAAGGGAATACTTAGATTGGACTATCTCGGTGACCTGCAGCAGTGAACAAACAAGTTGCTTAATCATAGACAATATTTGCATGGTTAAGAATGTAAAAAAGTGCTGAAATATCCAAAATGGCTAATTTTTTACTCAAATCTCCAATTATTTTACGAAGTGTACATGAAACTTTCATTTAACTTCCCCCCAATTTTGAGTCATACAGTAATTTGCGTGAGGACTCCCTGCACGACTGATATTGCACAAACATCAGTGTTATGACACTTCTACATGACGCTGCGGAGGACTGTGCTCTCATGATGATTAACTGTGAGAAAACGCAAAAGATAAAGCAAAGGCTGGACTGTGACCTCCTATTTCTGCCCCCATCATTTCTACGGGACGACAGACGAGCCCCAATGCCAGCACCACCTGCCACCAGAAGACGCCCTGGGTGTGCTGGTGCTGCTGCGTGGCACAACTGCCTCTGCTCCCATCACTGGGCAGCACCGCTGCCTCTGCTCTCAATGCCAGCGGCACCACTGCCTCTGCTCCCAACACCGGCGGCACCGCTGCCTCTGCGCCCAATGCTGGGCGGCACTGATGGCTCTGTGCCCAACGCTGGTGGCACCGCTGACTCTGCTCCCAATGCCGGCAGCACCACTGGCTCTGCACCCAATGCCGGTGGCACCGCCATCTTTGAACCCAACGCTGGGGGCACCGCTGGCTCTGTGTCCACCCCTTCCAGACCTGTCCCAGGGCACCACGTCCTCCCTGGTCAGCACCAGGGCTGACCCCTGGATCACGGAGCTGTAGTGCTGGCTGGGGAACACCTTCGCCCCCCCGGCCATGCCAGCAGAGCACAGCTCCAGCCGAGGGCAGGGCCGGGCAGCCCCTTGGTGTGGTGCCCAGGGGTGTTGTCTGCATGGTCACAGCCTGCTGCTGGCACACGTGGGTGGAAGGCTGCTTGGTCACCGGTTAATCTTCTGTGCTGACCTCCTCATGCTTTTGCTCAAGATTCACATTCATTTGCAGTCTCAAATGGTGTTTCACACAAGACTTAAGGTACAGTTATCATCTTGAGCATGTATGACTTCAATAAAAAAATCAGTAGAGTTCCTGTTTAAAAACAAAAGCAGCATCCAACTATTTTGTCAGGAAGACGTTTTGCCTGCCGCACTAGGCTGTTTAGACCAAAGAAGGTACCTTAGCAATCCCTCCAAGTTATTTTGGGCACGGTGTCCAAAGCTTTTGCACACGCCCGCAGGCTTTATTCGTGTTGAAGAATATAACCTCCCTTTTTTTCTTCTTTTTTTGAATTCAGCTATTCTTACACTTAGACAAATTTTAAAAAATTAAGTTTCTCTAAACACACTGTTATCTTAATAAGTTCAAATATTATTAGACTATTCCCCAGGGGAAGAAAAGCAATATGTTCTAAAGCAAGTGGCTGTACATTTTGCAGAAGGTGGCTATTCTGAAATTAAGAAATGCAAATGATTCTACAGTTTATGTGCCTCAAAGTAAAAATAATGATATTAAATTTTAAAAAGGTAGCATAAGATATTGCTGCTTACGCAGGAGCGCGAGGATGCCAAGGGACCCAGAGCGATCCTCGGTCTAAGGTTTTCAATGGCACAGACTAGTGATCACAGGATGCTGGTGATACTCTCCAGTTACCCCTGGCAACCCTTCTCAACTGTAACGATGCTGCCCTACAATAGCTTTCACTGGGCAGCTTTCTCTTCACTTAGCTGAATGCTTTGGGACCATCTGCGTCGGAAAGCATAAAAGGCCAGCCTGCCTGTGGGCCCGTCACTCTGAACACCACCTCTCTGACCCCGATTAAATACAACTTTCAATCCCTTTTGTCCTCCCTGTTGACTTCTCCTATTAAGGGAGCCCTTTGACAAAGAAAGCGGAAGAGTGGACTAAGTGCCCCCAAGAAAGGTGATGTCTGATACTGCTCAACACAAGGATTAGCAAGCCAATACATAACAAAAGCAAGTTTGGGGGAGGGGTAAAAAGGAAAAGAAAAAAATGGTTTTAGCCAGGTCTTTGACTAATTCAGTAGGTACACAGTTCAACAAATAGCTATACAAGAGGACTGCTCCGAAAGAAACAACTACTGGAGAACAATAATTTGAGGAGATACCTTTCAGCATCATGACACAAGGCCATGACATTGACAAGAACGGTGGACATATAATTTGCTACCTATGGTTTTTTAAAACTGAATTTTGTCAAGAGAAAAGGCACCAGGAATACCCGAGAAGTTACTTTAAGGACAGACGGCTTCCTACAGAAAGGTCTTGTAAAAGAGCTTAACTTCAGTCACTGAAGCTAACTTTACAGGCAGTAGGCTACAAAAGCATGAATGACAAGAACAACGTTGGCTAGAGAAAACATAAATTATTTGCCACGCCAGAGGTGATTGTTTCCAAAGGCATATACTAAAAAACCATCTGCTTTTTGGAATGTGCAAAGCATCTTTGTCAAGAAGGATGAACAGTTCTCATCTGCCATATTTTCAGCTCAAAAAGACTTGCAGTAGCAATGGGGCATCCTAACGTAACACGGCCTCTGAGCCTGAAATGGAGGGTCAGCACCAGGGAGCGCCTGAGTGGCTCCGAGAGCACAGTAGCACCGGGAGCAGGATCAAGGGGAAAAGCAGAGTGCCAGCTGCTCCCACCGCCCCTGCCCAGCCTCAGCAGAGGAGACCAGCACTCAGCCCCACCAACAAACAGCCGGGAGAGTGGGAACCTCGCTGTGCCCCTGCCACCAGACAGAAAATAATGCCGCTCCAGGAGCATGTGCCCAAGGTATGGGACAGTAACAATTATGTGATTATCGCAAGGGAGAAGTCAGGAAGCGCCTCAGTGCATAAGATGTCTCCACCTGAAGCCAAACTGAAGGGATTTCTGTAGAGCAAAGCAGCAGGAGGGATGATCAGGGATTTTATTTTCAGAAAAAAAGGTACTGAAACAGTAGAAGAGACCAGAAGAGAGAAATAGTTGAAAATCCACACCCAAAACAAACCTTAAAAGAACCCCAATGAGTTCTGGGAGCAGACCTTATTTCTAACCCCAAAATCGGCAGTAATTAGGCTAGGGAAGCAAGCAGACCAGACTGGTGCCATGAAAATGTCAAAATATAGCAAATCTACCCATAGCTAGCATATTATGAAGGATTACAGCACAAGTGCTTGCCAGCATAGGTTTTTTCCCACACTACAGTTTGACAACATTTTTCCTTTCTTTACAACAGCTCTGCCTCCCAAAACTGAAGTTATACCCATGACCCTTCCAGCTGAGGAAGAGAAGGCTTCCTGCAGAACATGCCAGGAACACTTGATCTAGTGGTGTTTGGACAAAGCATCATGGTGTAAACCCTCTTCTTCTCAGTCCTCTTGGTGGGGCAAATCATGGCGAGAAGCAAATCTTTTCAGGGATTAAAAGCAAATTGGGCACATCACCAGAGCTGCGTTCGCTTCCCAGCCATCAGGAAGGTCTGGCTTTGCTATTTAGAACAACATAAACTATTGGCAAAGTTTTTATCTACATAACCGCTCTAAATGTCTTCACTGAAGCTTGATCTGCAGAGGCATCAGCACTGCTGCCCCTACCCACCCCCCTGATCTGGCTTGCTCCTGCCAATTCCAGCCAGGCTGTCGTACCTTGCCGTGTCAAATATGCAGCCGATCTCCAGCTTTCGCCATGTCACCAGCACGTTCTTATACCACTTTCAACACTGTCTGCTGTACGGCATTTTCGTGCACAAATGACCATTACCAACATAAAGCTGTTGGTGGTCCTAACCCTGGGAACTGGTTCTGCGGTAGAACAGGCAGAAATGGGACAAAAGCATGTGGAATAAGCAAAAGTCTCCGGCTGCCATAGAACAGCAACAGAAGGAGATACAAAACCAGCAGCTTTTAGGATGAAATTATGAGAGAAGACATGCCACTGGGGTTGGTCCAGGCCGCAGAACAACAGGGCTGCCATCAAAGGAGGCTCCTCGCCCCTCTGGCGACGAGCAGCATAGTCACACCCCCTGTAACCGAGATTGCACCAGGCAGAAGCTGTGCACCAGAGAAGTTGTAACGGCAAACTTCTCCTCCACTGGCGTGGGGAGGGCAGAAATGGGGCCGCGTCAGCCACAACAGCGACCCAAACAGATGGTGTCAGTCACAACCGGCGTGTTCCCCTACCCCAGCTCGGTGACACAGAGCTGGCAGGCACAGCAGAGCTGGCACAGCAGCTCTGCAGGCAGCCCGTCGGGACTGGAGCATCAGGATGTCTGTGGCGAGCTCCACTGCCGAATGCAGCTGGCAGGCGGTGGGATGCCGCACGCAGGTGAACGGACAGGACAAGGCCCACCACTGCAGCCGTGGGCGGAAAAACAGAATTATCCATTCAGAATATGCTAACTGTACCATTATAGCATAGCAATCCCTCTTTTAAATAAAAAGTTAAAATTGTGCTTGCATCAGTAAAAAACCTCGCTGCAGGCAGCAGGGCCAGTGTTTCACCAGCTGCCAGTTCACATGGGCAAGATCAGCAGCCCACCATCCTCCAGCGAACCTTTCCACTTCCAAAACACGTGCCTGGATACGCTGGCCTCCTTAAAAATACTCCCTGCAGCACCCCGCTTTGACTCCCAAATTGCAAGGCAGCACACAATGCAAAGTACAGCTGTATGTCTTAAATCCTCATGATATGAGAGCCAAAGGAACAGACAGCCACACTAACCACCAACCAGCAAAGTTTGTGGCTCCAGAGGCCGTTCCATGCTCCTGCAGAGGTTTTGCACAGGTTACAGCCACCGCACAGGCACAGTTCTTCGCAGCAATTGGGTTTTTACTGATGGCTTTATTAACATTAACTATGTGCCTTTTACATTTTCTGTTGAAATTTGATGTTTTATTTGGCACAGTCCATTTAGACTATAGACGTACTTCCTTCTTCCTCTTTTTGTCTTTTTTGAAAGAGGGGCAAAAAACATCCGTAAAGTCCCCGAGAATGGGCGCCACTGAAAATTAGTATTTCTCTATGCACTCAAGAAAGTAATAGATGGGAACCTGTTTCTAATAGTTTTACTTTCTGTGTTATCTGGAGAAAAACAGATTCATACATACAAAGTGGACTGTTTCAGAAGATAGTGCTGTGAAAAATGAAAGACTGTTCCAAAGTAAAAAGTGATTATTTCAGATGAAATGAGAAGCTCCAATGTCAACCCTACTGCCTGAATCAGCAAAAAATCAAAGCTCTGCATAGAATAGGAAATTGGAGTTTTTCCTTAAATTTACATTTCCTTTTTGCTGAGCACATTTTTGCTTAAACGTGAAAGAACTTCTTAGAGACACTCCTAGTTTCAGACATTGCTTTTTGCTACGGTGCTGTAAAATGCTGCTGCCTGGGACTGGAATTCCATTAGTACAATTGGAAGAATTTATGTATTAATGCTAGATATGAGCCACAACAGCCAAGGAAGACAGCTATTTTTAAGACTTATGTCTATGGATAACATCATTTAAATGATTTTTTTTTTTTTTTTAAGTAAGATCTCCTCAGCTGTACTGACAATTGTCCAACAGAAAACCCAAAGCCATGTAACCTAAAAATACAAATTATAGCTTCTGGAGGCATAATGCATAAGAAACGTTAGCAAAACATCGACATACACATCTCTGATATTCTGTGCACTACTACAGTAAAATCAGGAAAAATTAACTCTACGAATTTAATCATAAAGCATCGTACTATTTATTAAAACCTAAGTGATGCACACCACTTGTATTCCATATATGTAGTATCATAATTACATAATTAAAAACATATAGTTCTCATATCACAATCTACCTAGAAGAGGCTCCTTCTCAAGACTACCTTGTGAATCTATGCCTCAAAAAACTTAGATTGAAGAAAAAAGAGAAAAACATTATTATCCTGATCAGTCAGAAAATAGCTTTGCTTTATTCCGTAAGTGCTGTATCTTCACCCTCACAAACATCACTGAAGGAACACTGAGTACCCTCCCTCACACCTTTGCAGTTGGTACGGTCTCTTCTCTAACAACGTGCAGAATTACCAGTAGAAACTTCCACTGAAAATAGGAAACTAAGGGCAACGTAAGAAGCAGCAATATGATCATTCTCTGCAGGGTAAGACGATAAAGTGATGTGTATCTACTACATCAACACTGCCAATTCCCCAAGACAGACCAGGTTCTGTAAGCTGAAGGATCTGCTGAACTCCTGGAAGAAACACAAGAGTAGGAGGGAAGTCACCACTTGAGCTGCACCTAAAAATACTGGGATCATACAGAGAGGCAAAATCTTCTCCTGCGAAGAGACCCCACAATCTGCAATGGGAACCCAAAACCTGGTTCTCTGGCCTGTGCTGGCAGTACCTGCGCCGCCGTCTCGAGCCATACAAGGCGCGTGGACGATGCTGGAGAGCGTCGCAGGGGGAGACGCGGAGCTCTGTGGCTGCGCGTCCAGGGGCACATGCAGGCTCTCACGGACCTTCTCCCTCACAAAGGTCCTGCAGAAGAACCAGCCTGGCAGATCAGACTCTTCCAGGACTGAATGCACTGGGGGCTAGCCGAATTCCAAATCATTTGAAACTGGTTTGGCACGTGAGCCACTGCTCCCTTGCATAAGCAAACGCCAGTAATCCTTCAGGACAGAGAACATGCTCACATTACACTTTCTTGAATATATTAATAATTTACAGCAAATACTGTTGTATGAACTGCTGATTCATCCACAGCAACACATATCCACAGCAGAATCTTAAACTATGGGCGTGAAACCTAGGTTAATCACAATCTCTTAAAAACTCAACGAATAATTGCCTTAAAACTCAATTGAAAGAAAGCTGCTCTGTATTTGCTACTTTACTTTGGCACTATGTAGTAACTCTGTACGATGATCTCTCCTTGTGGTTTTGTCTCTTGCTGGTAACCAAGTGTTTTAATTTTGTTCTGGCTAGTAGAAATGCAAAAGACTAGACTGTGGGTCACCAACGTTTGCAAAGCAGATGGACAATCCAAAAGAAAGCAAAGTCATAGGTAAAGACCAATGATGTCACTGCAAAATATGAGTAAAAGGAACATGTACAAAATAGTCAGAACAACGAAAAATACAGTAAAAATACCAGAGATGCTAAAAGTGGTTTTTTCTGATTGTCACCATCAAATTACTGCACTTTATTAGTAAGTGACCTAAGTGGGGGCTACACTCTAATTATTCTGTGCTTAGCCCCATATGCAAGCCAACTTGTTCTCTTTTCAGAATTCATGTACAAATGTATGTGGCAATAATGGTATCTAAAATCAAATAATAATTAAAAAAAATCCCTTTAGATTATAATTTTTCAAGTGTTTCGTGAAACACAGCAGTTAGATGGCATTTGCACATTTGGAGAGGTCACTTAAATACATATTTTATATGGCCAACAAACCAGAAGAGCAGACAAAGCTAAGTACAAGCCTGCCTCGGCTTTTCTCCGTTTCTTCTTTTTCTCTACAGAAACCGTGGTCCGTCCTTGCCGTGTGCTGAAGTCACTCGAGAGGGAACGCCGCCCGGCGCCTCCTGGGGCAACCCACGCCAGCGAGGCCTGGGCGCGCCGTGTCTCTGCAGCACAGCAGAGGGGCAGCGAGGCATCAGGACGGGGACGGGGCATGGCCACCTGCCTCTGGAACAGGGTTGGCGGGGCCCGGCTGGTGGCGGTGGGCAGCAGGTGCCGCTGGCAGTGGTGGGGCAGGCGGCCGCAGCCTGCAGGGCGCAGGCAGCAGGGGCTGGCCATGACAGGCGGAGGTCCGCAGGCTTTCAGGCATGAGGCCAAAGAGGGTGGCGTGGAGCAGCACGGAGGGTTCTCAGAGCCTGAGTGGGGAGGTGCGGGCAAGAGGGAGGAGAAGGCAGGCGGTAAAAGCAGAAGTGTGTGAGAGGGGGTGGGAGGTGTGGAGAGCATGGCCTGCCAGCAGCCCCAAACGTGCCCGATTCCACAGACGTGACCCCAGCCCCAGTGCCGACCCTCACTTGGGGCACTGGTGACCAGGCGAGGGCTCTGGGCTGGCGTCGGCGGGGGGACGCCAACCTCCAGCTGTGCAGAATGCAACTAAGGGGCGCCGGGCCAAGGCCTGTGGGTGCAGACAGAGCTCACCCGTGCAGCGACCCGGGATGGAGCTGGGGGCTCCTGGGAGCACCCAGGAGCATGGCGGCTGCCCGTGGAGGGGCCCTGGGGTCCGGGAGCCACTGTGCGCCCCGGGGCGCGTGCAGCTGAGGCAGGGTCGTGCTGCCTGGATGCTCACCAGGGAACGGGTGGGCGCTCCAGCCGCACAAACGCTGCTGCTCGGAAGACGCCTTCGTGTCCACTGACCATGAAGAGGGGCCGCTGGGACCGGGAGCAGGTGGCCGTGCACCCCGGGAGGGTCAAAGCAGCCGGGGGGCGTGCCTCAGAGCTGGAGAGGGACCTGTGGCAGCCCCCCAGGCCTTCGGCAGGCAGCCAAGTAGTTTCCCTCCTTGTACATTAACTCACTTAACGATTCAGTGGCACAGGGTAGACTGTGGTGGCGATGCCACCAGCTCCATGGCTGCCTCTGGAAGCATCTGCCCAGCAGCCCAGCTCTGGCTGCGGTGGACGCAGAGAGGAGAGTGGGTGGCGGGACCACCAGCCCCTCCTGCAGCCTCTTGCGCTGTGAAATCAAAGTCTGCTACACCATGGATAGCAGGACTGAGCAGGGAGCACAGCCAGGTACTTGGGCGGACACAAAACGTTAAAAGGATGCCAAACGAAGGGAGCTCTCTGAAGCCCAGGCTATATTTAAATACTGAATTATTTTGCCCATCCAAAGGCAGAGGAGGACGAGCAGCCTGGGGAGGGAGAGCACCAACCAGTGAGCTGCAGAGGACAACAGAGAGAAATGTTCATCCCCATCGCCTCCAGCAGCACCGGGGCAGCAGCAGGTCCACGCTATTCTGTGGCCAGGGCTGCGGCAAAACACCACGAGCGTGCAGCTGAGCTTTGCTGAGAGAAAACAACAATGCACTCTCCCCTGTGAACGGAAATAGGAAAAAAAAAACCCCAAACCAATCCCAAAACACAGTTATGACTTCAGCCCACAATATCTGAACCTAGTGAATAGGATCTCCTTTTACCTTTTTGACTTCCAGCCTTGGAAACTCCAAGAACTCTCTTGCCTGGCCTGGCCGGTCAAGGACAACCCCCGTCACATTTCCCCTCGACAACCAGCTCTGCCGGGGCCAAGATACAAACCTTTTTGCAACAAACGGCAGTGACACTGGGAAAGCGGCACAGGGATGGTGCAAGGAGGAGCGCTCCGCCACGCACAGCGTGGCTGTCGGTGTACAAGCAAGAGTCCAGCTTTTCAGGCCTGGGTAACACCTCTACATGAAAGATATTTTCATGGACGAAAATTTCTTTTTTCAATTACATTTTCACCCTCCAAAAATTTAGTTCTCCGCAGGACAATGGTATCTGATAGGAGTTTGCTTTCACGACACACTTGTAATTTCAGCACGGAGAGGGACAGAGCTGTTATCAGTGATCTAGCCAGGATCAATGAAAAACGGAGCAAGAGGGCCCAAATGAATACGTGCAAAACTCACGCTCAGAAAGGAATGTTCTTCTACCCACGGTTTTCCAAGATGAAACTGCACTGCTAAAACCCTCTCCGCAAGCACTAACTGCACATTATCTGTGCCATCAGTTACAGAATCTCCGATTCAAGCATTTCGTAGCCGACGCTGTTTACTGCCACATCCCCACAGCAAATTTACCTTTGTTCTGTATTCCCATTAACTCTTCTAATGACACATGCTGGAAACAAAAAAGACACCAGTGTAATATCATTCAGACATTTTTAACTTTTCTCTCAACTATTTCTGAAACAAATCTGTTCCATTCAGGTTTTAAAAGAGGAGGTGCAGAACGGGGTTAAGCGCATCTTTTGTCAGTAACCTATCTGCTCCCTGTGGTCTCGTAAACAAGCTGCTTTCTTTAGAAATACAGCAGACCTTCCATTTAAATTTATGGAAAGGCTGAACCAGAGGAGCCCGCACTCAAATAATTTTAATAACCTATTAAGTTGCGACTTCAGATTCATTTTATAACCATGTTCCTCAGGGAACAGCACTATCAGGATAAAGATAGAATTTTTTTTCTTTTAAAGATAAATAGCATCATTAATCTGCAACATTTCTTTTCTATTATCTTTCAAAATGAGGAGTTATTTTGTTCTGATCTTGAGGTAATTAGCCTTCATTCACTAGCCAGAAAATGTCTGTGTTCTGAAAATTAAAAATGTGTCATTAAGTGGAATTTACCATAATGTCATTTATCTTTATATAGTTCATCAGTGACAGCAATGGGCCTGGGAATCCATCAGCTTTTACCAAGGAAGCATTAAAACAAATTGAAAAACAGAATAATCCCAGGCACTCTTTAACACAGTCAAAGCCATTTGGGTAATTAAATAGTGGTATTTAAAGTTTTAATTTAGATTTTCCCCTCTGTTCATCGGCAGTCAAATGAGATGTTCATATTCATAACTGTTTGTAATAAAGGGTTTCATAAAGCAAACGGAATATCAATGCCATTAAAATTAAAGAGAACACAGAGAAATCTTTCAAGTGCAAACAGGGAAGTTCATTCCTACTGCACCCTATTTTCTAAGATTACATTGGGAATAAGCCCTTGCTATACCTGGCTCGCTTTCCATACTAATAATGTACAAATTCTATGATGTTTGTGCTCCCAGTAGTTACAGCTACCTTCATTTACATTTCTTGTCTTTGAGCGTTTTGTTACGTAGAAAAGCCAACTTCAAGAAGTGGTATAGTTTGCCTTCTGTTTCCATTGTTTTTCAATTGTTTGCATATTAATCTCAGACATCTTTTATCTTGTATGTTCAGCTCTTGAGAGGTTATCGTTCTGTTGTGCTCCTACAGCTATTGCCGTGCAACAACGTGCACTCAGGAAACTAGTATGTAGTATAAATAATGCTAACAATAATTATTTAGGGACGCAAACAGAATCACTAATGAGGAAACCGAACGACTGTAATCAACTTCAGGGATTTTTTTTTTAATGTATACGGGCAAAATACTAAGAAAATGTTTATTACTGCCTAAGAGCGTGTCCGTTCAACCTGGAACAGCTCATGTGAACACGCTTACGTGGGCACCCTACCCAGCACGGAGCGGTCAGTCAGCACACGCTTCTGGAGACCAGCTCCTGTGGACAGGCTGGCTCGGGCAGTAGGTGGCTCCGCAGAAACCCGACAGCTCTCCTAGGAAGGCCATCAGACCTGCCGTACAGCGAGACGAAATGCAATTCAATCTTAAAGTCAGGACACAGCTCTGAATTTGCTAGCTACGGTTTAATTATGTTTAATTACCACTTTCATGCCAGGAAAACCTGTGTACAAAAGCTTGCTAGTACCGCACCTACTATATATTACTAAAGCCTACTGACAGTTTTTGCCAGAATTAAACTAGAGCGATAAAATTAAGCAGTTCCTCATGAAACAGTTTCAACTGAAATGGGTCTGACTAATGAAACTTCCAACACACGTACATTCTCACCAACATGCTACTGACTGGGACATGGAAAAAAAGCATATATATTCTCTTCTGAGTGCAGCTGGACCTAAATTAGACCAGAACTGTCAACAGTTTAGTGCGCAGTTTTTGTTCTCTTGTTTCATATGGTAAAAAAACTTTTACAGACTTTAGCTTGCTATTGAATGAGAAGTTTAATAACCTTCATTCACTCTCCTTTAAATAAAGCAGAAAACCCCAAAATTTTTACTCCAGTTGCAATGTTACAGAGACTTGGATGTACATTTTTGCAGAACCACCTGAGATTTCTATTTTTCAGCTCCAGAGCAGCAGGCAATATATCAGGCAAGAACAGTCACTCTTTTACTGCATTGGAAAGAAACATTAGAAATGCGAGTGCCTCAGGAACTGTATGGAGTGGAACAGTATAGTACAGCATAAATTAGGTAAAATGTAGAATCAGCACAAGCTTAACAACTCCATAAATGCCAAGACACTGATGAAAAATCAGGCTGTAGTATTTTCTGCTATATACCTATTCCTCCTTTGCTGAAAAACACTGTAATTTTTATCAAACCTATAGTACAAAAAAGTTCAGTAAATATATGTCTTTCAAGAAAAGCTGGTCTCTAAAGAAGTAACCACACTAGGTTTTCAGTAGCGTAAATTTTCTTTTCTAACCATAATGAAATAGCCCTTCTAGTTATCCTTCTAAAGTATCTTCCCAAACTTACTTACCTCTGATAACCTGTTTCCATGAACACCATTCCGGCAACTTCTGTTTTTCTTCTTTTTTTTCCTTTTTTTTTTTTTTTTTTAAATTTAACCAGATGTTTTTGAGTCAGTACTATGCCTTAGCTACCTCTGAGGCACGGTCATACTGGCATACCTGGACTTTAAGCTCTACAGCTCTGCTTGGTTCCACTCCCTTCCAGCAGCTCCTTTGTTCACAAGCACACATTGCCACTGAGGAAGCAACTTTCAACTTGTACAGCAAGTAGGTCTTGTGAAATCATTCAATTTCTAATTCCTTCTATCCAGGCAATGAATAAATACACCATTACAGCTACTGTGGAGATCAAAATGAACCACAGAGTCGAAAAGATAAAGTCAAGCCATACACGAACATGACAGAAATACCTGCGGTACCTGCTAGAGTTTACGCTGCTTTTTAAAAATAAAGTTGGGTCACCTGAAGCCTAACACAGACTACTTTTAAAGGCATGCAAGGAAGGAAACAGACAAGAAGGTGCAAAGTTATCCCTGCTATGTAGCTGCACAGTGACTTAAGGAGGAGTGATGGGAGACACTTCACATCAGCCGGCAGAAACCCCTCTGCCTGCCAGGAGCAGCTGTGACATCCTCGCAGAGCCCGTCCACCCCACACCTGCAAGGACAGCCAAATAGGTGCATGGGCATTGGGGAACAGAGGTAAAGGAGAAAAGCAATGTACAATTCAACTGGGAAAATGGCAGAATCGCAACATTTCCACCACCTCACGTGACGGCAGCGAGAAGTGGCATTTTTAATGTTACCCAGATGAGCTAACGGCGACTAGCAGCAATGACAAAACAAATGCAAACATGTTCTTTAAAACGATCTCTATACCGCAGTTCTGAGTGGCAAAACAGTAAATACAACGTTTGGAGTGTGCACCTTATCCCCCAAACCACCGGCTACCTATCAGGGGAACAAAAATAGCCAGACTTTCGGTAATGTGAACTCTATTCTTGTAACATTTAACTTAACTTCCTGTGTCTTTGTGTTATTCAAGGAAGTGAAACTCATGCATAGCATGTTTATATTATTCCCCCTTATAGTAGACTTGCAGACAATGTCAGGTCTGGAGAGATAAGAGCTGCCTCTAGGACATGAATTCTCATGAGGATTAGACAGCCACCATCTGGGGCCTCGCGTTTATCTGCAGCAGCTGCAGTCTAAATATCAGCGCTGGATAAAAACGGGTGCTGGTCCTGAAGTGTTTAACAAGTTGCTGCAACTTGGTTTCAATTACAGTTTGCTGTCTTTTGAAAAAATGGAAGAATAAATAACAGAGAGACGTCCCTTCTCAGCAGAAAAGCGCCAATGGATGCTCACTGCAGCTCTGCAACTTTCCGTACTGCTCTCTGTCCCAAACAAACCCCAAATCACGAGTGTTAAGATGAACCGGTTGGGTATGAAGGCTTAAAAAAAACAGAGCATGGCAAAAAGAATCAGTGTTTTCAGCACATTAGCTTATAGGCATTCGCTGGGATGTAAAACTTCCAAACATCTAAACCAGATAAAACAAAACATATGAGGGGCTGCAGGTTTAGGTATCCTAAACGTTCAGAGTTTCCCCTGCAAGCATGGAACCAAAAGTAATTGTCAGAGGCATCCAACTTCAAGCATATCACAATCCTATCTGGCAAGTTTTTCTAGGCACCAAGAAGAAATGTGGGACCTAGCAAATCACATGCACATGCCCAAGTTCTAGCCAGCAGACAAACAAACCGAGCACACAGATTGCCCTCTGCTGCATTGGCCGGGCAGCAAGAAGAGCCCTTGCCTAGAGATTTTTGGCACTTTCTTTTCTAGCCACGCTTCTCTTCCTTACTTTGCTTATTTTCTGCTGCAGCTGCATCTTGTTTTGTAATTCTGTTAAGCAAATCGCAAGGCACTACTTAAAAACAATCAATAAACCTCATTAAAATAATTACTTTTTTAAAGGAAATATTGCTGATGAAAAAGCTATTAAAAAGGTACAGAACAAAGTAACTAGCAGCAAGAAGGAAAAATTTTGGTGTGATCTCTGGGCACGCCCTTCTAAGTTGATGCTTCAAAATGCACAAGTCTCATTGTCTGCTTAGTTAGACTTCAAAAAATTGACTTTCAAAAGAATGCTTTGGTTTCGTGACAAGGTCGGCCTCATTGCGTTGCGGTGACAAGGGAGAGTTTCTCACTTCATTCAGTTCCCATGTCTTGGCTTAGCTCTGCTTTGATACACACGTCCATAGCATGTGCTCCAACGCCATCACCTAAAACAAGACCAAGGTTAAAGATGCCTGTTTTGGGCAGCTGGACAAAGCAAAGTGCCTCTTATACCCGTTCTGCACGAGAGGTGAGCAGCTCTCAGACTGGACGTGCGAGCCCCCAGGCCCCATGGCTGATCTAACCCAGGAGCAGAGAACAAATCCCAGCTGGAGAGAGCCTCCAGCTGCTTTCTGCGATTCTGAGACAGCTTCCAATTTGGGTCAGAAGTTCCTGGTTTTCAACTTTTCCTGAAGCTGGCTGGAAATGTCCACCACGTCCTGTACCGAACATCAAGAAATGGGGAAGTGAAGCTACCGAGATAGGTCAGCTGAAGCAAGGACATGCCCGATCAGCAGCAAAGAATTAAATATCCAGCCTGGACAAAGCCTGCAACCACTCTACACATTTCTTAAGGAGAAGCCAGATACTTGCTGATGAGATCTTTTAGCGGGTGGCATCGAGTGACCCGCCACTACAGAAGAGGTGCTGCTTCAGTGCTGGTACTCAGCACTGTCCAGCCAGACGTGATGGTTAGGTATGCCGAAAACAGGTGCTGGGAACCGAATTCCTAAATCCATATTAAACCTTTAAATAAAGCCAAGTCTAATTAGGAGACCACTTTCAGACTTCTTTTTTTTTTTTAAATTAGAACAAGCTACACATTTTGGACATCACAGCTGCACATCGGAGCACCCCGTCTATGTTTTTCCTACCCAAAGCACAGGTGCCAAGGGTTTTCCAGGAAACGTGACCGAACTGGAGCATCTCACCAGCTCATACTGTCACCCTGACTGACCACAGCCCATTTTGCACTAAGCCACGATCTGTCAGATCACTGCAACAAACTGGCAGGCCTCCCCGCTGGTGCAGTGCAAATCCAGTATCCGCCAACTCACAGAGAGGTGTGCAACAGAAATGTTAGCAGATGTCTTAGGAACAAGGGAGAGAAAGAAAACCTGCTGCAGACAGCAGACAACCAGGATCTCAACAAGGCAGCTGAAGTCCCTTCATCCACTCATGGCCCATGCTCAAACAGCTCTTCAATGGCCACCGGGGCACGGCTCCACACAGCTGCAGTACCACGACTGGCCGACTGACACCAGCAGGAGAGCCTCCTGCTCCATCTGCTCAGCTTCAAACGTCAAAAATAATTTTCGATGAGGAGTAATCGATCAACCTGGTGCCCTCCAGACTAAGAAGCAGAGGGGTATTTTTGAATTTATGAATTGCAAACATTATGCTTCAATGCAGCCACCAGGCACGGGAGACCTCCCAGAAGCGAGAGGTGTCCAATGCAGTGATGAAGTTCACAGGACAAACTGGTTTGGCAAGAGCCCTCAACCTCTTCCACAGAGATTGTTTGGAAGGGGGGAACCCAAGGCCCACTGAAGGAAAGACCAACTTCTGCTTCTTCCAAGAGGGCCCCGGAGCCGTGATCAGTCATAACACAGAGGGGGCTGGCGGCCAGCCGGGACCCTCGGGCTGGGACAGGGCAGCCCCTGAGCCCAGCCCGCCCAGCTGTGCCTGCGAGCTGCTCCCATGCAGTGCAGCCTGCTCTTGCCCACCTTCTGGAGACAATCTTCCCCCACCTCCAGGCCACTCCAACCACACCAGCTCCCGCAATCTGGCTCACCAGACGGCAGCACCAGCACGAGGCCAGGATGAGCAGCCGTGGCTGGGGGATGGACTGCATGGACCGCCTGCTTGGCGGCACTGCAAGCCGGCGTGGAGCTTGGGTGCCCACGCAGCATGGGCTATGGCCCCAGAAACACCCGTGTCCAAATATGCCCGCATCTCTTCATAACCCAAAGAAGCCAGATCACAGAATAACACTAAAAAGAGGCAAACGGCACAGATTGTGTATCTTCACAGTTAACAGTCTTTTCTGTTCTACCTTCCGAGCGCTGGAGCTACCTGCTGCCTTCGAGACATCTCCTTACTTGGACACAAACAGAGCTGTAGAAGCTTAGACCAAATACTCGTGGCCAACCCTTGTCTCCAGCTGTGGCCCAGAACCAGCACCTAGGGAGAAGCACGAGGCCACTGAAACCTCTCCCGGCTGCCTGCACCACCGGCAGCTCCTCGCGAATGTGCTGAGCCTACGGAGCATCTTGTGGCACAAAGTCCCACAGCTTAATGACGTGGAACCTCAAGAAGAACGCTTGAGTCAAACATCAGTTTCGCTGGATGCTGCCTAGGTTCTTGCACTGAACAGACAACAAAAACTTTTAAATAATGCTCTTCTCCACCCAGACGTGATTTCACAGCCCCTTCATCACCCTCCCACTGTCTTTATCTGAGGCCTCATTTAACAACAGCAATTAAAAACTATTTGAGATTTCCATAAAGTATCACCTATATCCTGTTTGACTGCATTTGTGAATTTCAGTTTTGTGTAATGATAACATTTAAAAGCATAAACACGCATGCAATTTTAAATGCCTAAAATTCAGATTCCAACTCCAAGAAATACTGATGTGTGCAGCAATCTTTGTTGATGACAAATCAAGAATAATTGTATTTCTGTAACAAACAACCCTGTATGTCTTACTTTTCTAACTGTTCTAGTCTTGTGTGATAGTCTGTTCAAATGCTGGGTTTCACACACTTTCAACACACAAGCTAAAAAAGATTTACTACTTTTACATAAATACAATGAACATACTGTATTTCACAAGAAGATACTAAAAACTGAGTTGAAATCTTTTGCCAGCGATGCACGTGGCATGGGAGAACGAACACATGCAGGTGCAGCTCCCGGTCCTCACATCGCTCTGGTCCAGCCCTAACAGACCCGTTCTAAAAGCACTTTAGCTTACCGTTTCTGAGGGACCGGGATGTTGCACGCAAACTGCTGACTCCATCATCTTTACACTAGCTGATAAATACATTCATTGGTATCTTTTCAGCAATTTCCTTCTACTTGTGTACCGTTTTAGAAGTACAAAGGGAAAACAGGCAGAACTGAAAAGCTGGCCATCAGGTTTCAGCACCAAATCCTTTAGCATTCAAAAACTGCTGCAATTCGATCACCTCTAAGCACTTCAGATGCTGCAATTTCTAATGTGTTTTCTGTTACCGTAAACATTTTCCTAAATCCATGAAATGCAAAGGTGTAAGTGAAAGCCCATGAGGACAAAGGTAGATTCCACTGTATATAATTTTATGCAAAGCAAATATGGTTGATTACAACCTCCCACTCTCATTTCACAACCTGGACTAAATAATGCCATTAAAAGCCTTTTCAGTTGTCGAAGAGGAACAGATGCACGGAAGAAGCGAGCAAATAGCACAGTGTTTGCCGGTGGATATTTAACAGAGCACACACTGTCCGTTCTGCCAGGAGACGCTGCTGAGACAACCCGGCCTTGCACAGCGATGCTGCTGAGGGTAGCCCACGGAGGATGGGCAGCATGCATTTTCATGAAGGACGGAAGACGTCACGCCAGGTCAGGTCTTCCTGGACGTGCTGATCTCCACTGGTGCTCACCAGCAGGTGTGGGAAGTCCTCCACGTACCAGGCGTATTCTCCCTAAAACCTCAGGTTTATTCTTCCAAGGACAGACTGTAGACATGTTCAGGAACACCTCGGTTCCCACAGGGATCAGTGCCTTTGCTTTCAGCTAAGGATGGGGTCCCCAAGAAACCCCAACGCCAGCGCCCTGATATCCCCCTCCCTGCTCCACTCCCGGCAGAGCAGCACTGGCCCCTCTCCTCACCCTGGACCACCAGTGGAGGTTTGCTGGCCCCTTTGGGGACCGGCCACTCGCGGGGACATGCTTTGGCCAGCCAGACCGACTGCCGTCCGCGGGTTTCAACACTCTCCCTTGGATGCCCCCAAGGCCAACGAAGAGACATTGAAATTTTGCTGGAAGGGGTCTGAACAGCCACTAAAGAAATGGTTCCCTCCTGCATTTCTAACAGGCAGCAGCACCATGAGATCCAGGACATGTTCAGGGAGGTCAAAAAACAAAGAAAAAACCCCAACAACCCCCCCCCCCCAAGTATGACTGCTTTAACATGAGTGAAAGGCAACATACAATAGACACAGCAAGCTATATACATTATTATACCAGTCTAGGGCTCTATGTAGACAATTATACACTTAAGCCTTAATATTTCCTAAGCTGGCTTAGCAGTCTCCGTCAAACAGTTTGAAGCACCTGTTTTACCAGAAAATTGTTTAAAAGTTGAAAAATAAAAGGAATGGAAGCACAAAAATAAGATTTTACAGGAAGCAATGTTTCTTCTGAAAATAAGTAAACAGTAGTATAGAGGGGGCTTGCTTTTTCCCCCAAATAAAAGCAAGTTTGTCAATACAATTATTAAAACTAAATTTCTAAATTTAAGCTGCAATTCTTTAAAATTGCCTGTTACACTGGAAAAAGAAAAACGGAAAAAAGTCTAAGTAGTGCTTCCCATGACTAAATGGATTAATTCTTCAGTACAACACAATTACTGCTCTCCACACAGTTTCAGCAAATATCAAAATAAACATCCAAAGCTTATTTTACGCAAAGAAAGACCTATTCTAAGGAATAACCCCAATGCTAAAACATTGACAGTTTTTGTAAAAAATAAAGACAAGCTATACGGGGAAATGGGAGAAAGAAAAGGGCATTTTAGGTAGGTTTATGGGGTGACACCTACTGACAAACAGATATCTTTGTTGAAGCTGTGCTGTTCACACGCCTGTTTTAGTTCTGGATGTCTCTCTCCAAGGAATTTTTTTCTGACGTGGGGAGCTTAGCCTCAGCCTGCCCGACCTTTCCCAGCGATGAAAGGACCTGGCTGAGCAGCGTACGAGTGGAGGAGGAGGAGGAGGAGAAGTCACCGCGCGAGCCAAGGCGAAGCCAGCGTCTGCTGCAGCAGCAGGGAGCTGCCGTATGCGGCCGCGCCGGGGGTCTGGCAACCCCCATCAGCCGCTGCACAAAGGGAACGAACAGCGGCTCTTCTCTCAGCACACCGCGGAGGCAAGGCTGGCTCGAGCCCAGCCGCCCTGCCAGCCCCGTGCGGCACGAGGACGGGGAGGCAGCCAGGGTGCCCACCAGCACTGAGGGGCGGCAGGCGGGCTCTCCTCGCCCATCGCCGTACAGACCAACGCTCGCTGTCATGGTTTTTAGTGTGGAAATGGTTTTGACTTCGAGTTTTGCAAGCCGAGTATCCACATTTCTGGATGGCTACATAGCGCTTTTGATAGCTACATTACGCAGAGCTTTGTTTTAAAAAAGCAAAAGCTCACACAAGCTGTAAACCATTCTGGGTGGAAGAACAGGAAAAGTTATCCTCAGCTTCTAAATCTCCCTAATTTCTGCCACTTCACAAAAAGCCCTGCTGAGCTGAACAGACAAGGCTTGTTCTGCTCCTCTTCTGCATGTGATGGGCAGCAACCTGCCCTCGGTGTAGGCTAAGCCCTTCAGTCAGTACCACCTGGTTTGTAATAAGCTACAGAGGATTAATATTGAAACTGTGCTTTATATTTAACAAGACACATCTTGTCATCCATACAGAAATTCTCCTCATCCCTCTCTCAAAAACACCCTGCATTTCAGCAGACCAGTAGCACTTCCATGATTGTTCAATATAGACTTAAATGGGGGAAAAAGACATCACTGTGTCTTGGAATCGGTGTAAAATCACAGCCTTTGAGGGCATAATGCCTGATCAGTTGTCGTGAAAATACAACAGTGACAGGACGTGAACACAAGTCATATTTCTACATCACCACTGTATTTCTAACAGTTTAATAACCGGCTTCCGCACAAACAAGATCTAACCAAGCACACAACCATTCTCGGGCAAAGGCACATTACTCAGAGGCTGTGCGTTATGCTGAACGTGGACTATTTTCTTAAACCCCTCCTCCCTAACACATTTATCTAAATTTCTAACAACAAAATGACCGCTGGAAGAGTTTGGAAGGGTTTCCTTTTCCCAGAGAAGATGGTTTCATACTCAACACGACAACCACAGACAAAGCATCACCACATCTCTCTCAATTGGGTCTACCAGTGATCACAACTCATCACAAAGTAAACATCATCAGCATTTTATTCAGCACATGGAATACCTGGCAAGAGCATCTGGCTGTGTTAGCAATCTCTGATCAGCTGCTCAGGAGAAGAGGACAGGAAAGAAGTGCACAGCTCCCTGCATCCAGACAAAACCGGGGGAGATGGAGTATCCCAAAATTTGGTCTACTGGAAAATGCCTTTTTTGAGTTTTTTTTTGAGTTTTTTTTCCACAAGAAAGAGGCAGCCAAAGTTCTGAAACCTAGGTAATATGAAGCCCTGCAGAGGCTTACCTCTGTGTGGTATCTCAAAGGTTAAAAAGCGAACTAAAAAGATGTATTTTAGACAGCACAAAAGCATAAAGGAATGTCTGGAAGTATTTTGTACTGAGGAAGGATGGCTTGGCTTGGACTAGCATTTCAATACTCATTGAAAAGTGTGCTGCACTACGTCACCTGGCACAGTACTCTCTGCTTTCACTAGCCCTTCTCAAACTTCCGTTCTGCCACTTTGCTTAGGCCACCAACAAGACATTACCTATTCTCAAACCATTTAGTTTAGAGCTTCATATAATGCAAGGCAGCAAAGAACTTTTATTTCTCTGGTTCAAGAGAAATACTGTCTTTTCCCCAGAAAAGAAGTCGCTTTTTAAAGCACATCCTCAAGGACAGCAGCTTGTTGACATAAAGATGCAAATATCCTCCAGATCTAACACAAATTCCCTTCAAACCAGGACACCCTTATCCTTGAAAGCAAGATGCTGCATTCATCAGGTTTGTATTCTACACTGCTTACAGAGATTTCTTTAATTCCATTAATGGCAATAAAAGAAACAAAAGTTCTGTAGATAAGCATGTGTTGCTTGTTTTCTGACATCGGGGCACTCTTACATTGAAGGCAAGCAGTAGGTTCTGCCAACTGTACTTAACGTGTTTGTAAAACCATAAAGATTAAACAGTATAATGTTATAAATCCTATTACAGTATATAATCTCTAAATTACATTCAAGTGGATAAAAAAATACACAGCTTGCTAACGAACTTTACATTTTCATAACACCATTTATACTCCACAGAAGAATCCCTTTACTCTGGGTAAAATGTTTACGAAAATCGATTTCTCATAGCTGTTACACGCAGTGTATTCTGCTTGTCCTGGGCACCCATTCCCCCCGCTCAGAAAGGGACAATGTCCTTGCCCACCTCTGTTTTACCTTCTCTGGGTGTTCACACAGCACCTCGCACGGGAGCAAGGAGCAAAAAGGAGGCGGCTGTTCCAATGGGCGCCCCACAAAGACTCGGAGCCCCCCTGCTGCCCCCTCCCCGGCGATCGGGAGAGGGTGCCGTCCCGGCTGCTGGCTGCCTCCCCAGCGGCAAACCAGCCTTCCTCCCTGCCAGGGAACAGCGAGGGCGAGCAGAGCTGAACGCTATTGTGTGATGAGGAAAAAGGTATCTTTGTCCATCGTGGTGGCGCAAAACGGAGGAAGCCAGAGTTTCAGAAACAGCTTTTTTGCAACAGATGAATGAGTTTTCCAGATCCCCTATAAATAACATGGAAACTAATGTAAATCTGTGCAGGCACAAAGCCCCACCAGTGCCTCCTGGGCGGGTTTTTAAGGCATCAGGTTGTAAAGCTGCAACTTGCTGGCCAACAGCAGCAGTAACATAATTTCATCCGAAGAATTGTGTTTACCAAAACCCATGAAGTTTTGGAATAGTTTCACACCAATTGAGGAAACAAACCTTCAACAGCAAAAATCAGCAGTTCTGACTGTAGCGTACACAGGAGACAGCATGCTGCTTTATGAGCAAGGGGCTGTAAAATCCTAGTAACGTTGTTTTTACCAGTGAAATTTTTAGAAAAAGTAAGTAAAAATACTTTCAAATGAATATCAAGGCTACAATCACTTTTCTAATCTTCAGAATGTGCTAGCATCGGTAACAACAGGAGTGTGTGAGGAAAACTGCAGGAGGAAAACACTTCCTTGTCAGGCTCAAACTGCAAAACAGTAACAGGGTACGAACAACAGCGTATCGCTATATGTTTTTACAGTACAGCCCTTCTTACCTTGGGCACTCAGGAAAGTATGTTCAGCTAATGAAATTCAAACTACATAACCATTTACTGTAATACTACTCATCTAGACTAAAAAAAAATGGTATCGCAAAACCAAATCAATGGAAAAACACTTCAGCAGTGACATTTTAACAAGGCATACCATAACTGAACTACACAGCCGTGAGTTCTGTTACGGTGTTCGCCTTGCCCCCCATACTGTAATTCAGTTTATAAAATAAGTCATGTCTGTTGTCGTAAGTTTGAGAACAGGATTTCAAGGATCTGGCATCCTTGAGTCTGCCACAAGACAATCTGAATGTGGGAGTTAGCAAAGTCATCTCAAATTCTTCAGCCCCACAGGTTTGAAGCTTTTTCGTTTTTCTCCAAGAGGCCACAGAACTCAGCATTTCTCAACGGAAAGTGTAATTTTGCTGCAGCCAGACATCTGTCATGTCTGTCCCCAGGCAGCTGCCTCTCACTCTCCATCCTGCCCACGTGGGAGACGTCACGGGCACGCAGCGAATGCCCCTTGCAGTGACACACAGAGCGAGGCACTGGGACGTAGGAAACCGGAGCTGCAAACCCCAGCCTGGTCTTCCCGCAAGCAGAAGGCGGCATTCCCAGACGGGAAACCCGGGTGCCTGGGCTCCAGGAGCGGGAAGGTAAGCAGTGCAGCAAGCGGCCAACACCCCACCCTGGGCTCCCCAGGACCAACAGGCTTGGAGCAGGGGCTTGGGTACTGCTGAGCCCGGACCCAAGCCTTCCGCCTGTGGGGCTTTCCAAGGCGGTGGAGCTGCGGCTGCCCAGACTCTCAGCTCCTGGTGCTGCCTGGTACCATCTCTCGCAATCTCTCTGCGGAAGGACAGGCAGTGTACAGTCCTCCGGAGCTCTGTGCCACACAGGCTTTTAAGGCATCGTTTTCATCTGCCTGCCTGTTCACGGGCCCAGTGCATCCTCTTGGCAGGCTCAACCCGATCCTCTGGCTGGCATTAAAGGAGGGACAAGAAGGGAATGAAAAAGGCCAGGGAAGGAAACAGAGGTGAGGGAAAGGGGTGCCAGCAGGAACGTGAGTCTGGCGTTTCCTAAGGAGTTCAGGACAGAGCCAACGTGGGTACGAGGCACAGCCACACGGAGCATCCCTTACCTCGCTCTGGGCACCCACTGGAATGAAAATACTGGTGCTTCAAGGTCCTACTGCCAATCCCGTGGCTACAGAAATTCGTGGCATAACTGACAGATAAGAGGATCAACGGTGAACTCTAACTGTTTGTTTGGTGCCACTCACTTCATCTTTTTGACCTCCAAGTCCTATTTCATGGCTCTATGACTGGTCAAGCAACTGCACAGCCCCCACACCTCTTGCTTATCAGCTACCCTAACAATATTCTGGGGTAGGACCATAAAAACAGTTTTGCTGGTCTGATTTGCCTTTTTCCTCTTTTGTAATAAACTCTTACTGGCAGTTTTAGGTAGCATGTAGCTACATACCAGTTAAAAATAAGGACCTCTAGCAGAGCATCATCTCTTCTCTGTTCCATGAACAGGCTGAAGCTTTCCATTAAAAGCGGTGATACAGTTATATTCTCCCAGTCACCACTGGAGAGGGATGGCATTTCTCAGCACCTGCAGACAACTCGAGCAGATCTTGCAGAAGCCCACTGTGCCGTCCACCACCCACCCACATATGGCTCAGAACGCTGGGTGAAGGAGTGTCTCAGGCAAACTCGTCTCCTCTGCTAGACTATGAAAACACAGCCTGTCCAGCAAATCCAGAGGAAACTCCCTGCTGCCAGGGATGTCAAGGTACTCCTGGCTCTGCTGCAAAGGGCTGACACTCTGACGGTTTGTCCCATACTTTGTGTAAGCTGAGCACAGCCGTGGTTTGACAGCAGGCGTTTTTCACCCCTCTTGCCAAAGGAGGACCGTGGGATGGCAGAGAGGCCTCAGGGAAACAAGCACAGCCATTATCTTCTCCCCTCGCTGCAACTGGGCTCTGCTGGCTTCACAGAAATGTAAATTTTCATGGAGGCATGAGAATGAGCTCCAGATCCTCTCGATTTCTCTGGACTTCCTCGCATCAATGGGAAAACACGGTACCACAGCTGGCAGATGTCTGTGGTGTGGTGCGTCCACTGGCACCGCAGCCACCAGCCAGTGGAGGCTTTCCAGGCACCGCAGACCTGGCCTGCCACGAGTGGCTGCAGGACCTGGCTTAACCCCCCCGGCAAGCACTGTGGCAGCCACGACAAGTGGGTCCCACAGGTTTCAAGCAGAAGAATAAGCAGGCACAGAACAAGATTCCCCCCAAAAGGCAGTTTCACATTTTTTTTCCCTCGGATTGACTGAAAAAGGAAGTAAACAAATTTCAAAAAAACAGCAACTGAACCACAAATACTAAATCGAAGTACTAGTTATGGATTGTATGAGGCTGCTTTAAGTTTTAACATCGCTGCATAAAATTAAAACATTATTAGAAAAATTCAGTCAAACAGTAAATTTTGTAATTTTTTCCCTTAGTGTTAAGTATACAATGTACGACATAGATGTACTTGTTTAACTTGACTTTATGACTTATGCAAAGCACCACCTATTATTCCAGTGCAAGTCTCCTTAAATAAACTTTTCTAAGACATTGTGAAAATGGAGGTTGTGGATTAGCGAGCAGCGAAAGATGAGGTCATCTAGGCCTATTGAAATAGCATTTTGAGACCTCGCGGACCAACAATAGCGGAACTTCAGCAAATCCTCTGAAGTACACCCCCTTGTTTTCCACGCAGCCTGGATTAGTCTTGAGCTTCTAGATCTAAAAATACAATAACCCTTTCACTCATATATAATAAAGAGAAATAGACTATACTAAAAAAAAAGCCTAATAGGTTTATTTACATGCCCAGCACATAGAACTCTTCTGTATTTACAATACAGAGGGCAAAACAATACAAAACAAATGGCAATTCAAAAAAAATAGGGTTTTTTCTAAGCTGTTTGGACGCGGTTTGCCATTTCACAGTGGTGTAAAATAAGAAGCATTCATGTCTCGAACTGACAAATACACAAGCCTCTGGTAGTATCAAGGCTGTATTTTAACAAATGTAGTTTTCAGGAGAACATTAATAGCATAAGAATAAACAAATTCACATGTGCAATTAGGTCCACCAAAAATTCCTGAACGCATGCAGAATAAGAAGTTGAACACCAAGGGCTGCTCTCCTAATGTAGGGTTATTTTTGCCAGAAACGGTCTTGGGGCAGATCCCACAGCTGGGAAAGAAGAATTTTGCTGCCAATCTCAGCCACAGAAGGTTGAGCTTGTAACAGAGTGTGATTTTTATAAATGCATATTTGAAATTTCAAAGCCACTGGAAAAGAACTGAACTTACGACCCTACTTGAGTCTTCCAAGGTGTTCTGGAAAAAAAGGAAAATAACTCCACAGGGAAGTTATAAATAACACTCAGTTTGTGCCATTGAAGAGGGAGGACAAGGGGCTTCACCTAGCACAAGAAAACGTGAGGGCAGGGATTTCCACACCACGCGTGGACTTTCACATTAGAGCATTAGCCTCCATTCCTTTGCAGAGCTGTCATCACTCTGCGCTGTGGGAAGAAATGTAACGGGGTCTTGAAAGGCCACGAACACCCAGGCTTCCTGAGAGTAAGTGGGAAAAAAACGCATTACTGCCTTCTATGCCAGGTACCCTGAGCCTTGAACAAAAAAGAGGAGGGAACATGGAGAAGAGAGTAGATGACCACTGTATTTGTTTCCTCCAGCAGTAAACAGTCCACTACAGGCTCTATAGGAAACTAAACACAGTTTTAAAACCCACCACGGCAAAGTGGCTAAAAACCAGGAGCCGCAAGCACCATCCTGTGGATGTCATGTAGGTGTAACAGCAGACAGGCCCCCAGAGTGTGTACTGCTTGGTTTTAGTTAAAGACAAGACAAGAATTTTACACTTTTTTCCTCAGCTACCTTAATATGAAATGGATTTAAATACAACTCAATCTCTCACAGAAATAATTATTTTTTCACGGTTTTAGGATGGCAGCAAGATGAAATGACAGTAGATCTTTCCGTAATATCTAATTTCTGTGTTAAAAAACCCAAATCTGAAGAAACCGTCCTTTTAGCCACAGAAACAAAACAATGCAACACTTGTAAAGCACAGGAGTGTTGCAAAGCTAGGCAGCTGCTTTCAGATCTGTTACAGGCTGGGAAATGGGGAGACAAATGAAGCCATTTGCCCAGGCTCACGGAGGAATCAGTCTCATAAACCAGTGCAAACTCAGCTCTCATCACTCTGTATTGCCCACCAGGTGCCACCCTGGGGGTGGGATCTGCGTGCAGCTCTGTTTCACCGAGACAGCACAGGGGCTGGTTATGGAACCACCCTGAGCCCAAAGTCGGCTGCACCAGCAGCACCGTACTGACCACCCTTTTCAGTCCTGCCCCTCTGTCACAGTTACAGGGAACCACGTTTGCTCCCCCCCGACCCACAGCCTTCCACTTCCAGCATTTCTCCTGGCGAGAGCCAGTGCGCACCGAGGTCTGGGGCGACGCTGAGCAGGAGCAGACGCGTGTGGTGCCCGGCGGTGGTAGCCCCTGGACACCCCACAAGCAGGTGGCTTGCCCAAGAGCAGGCACAGAGGACAGGGCAGAGCTGAGGCCAGCAGCTGGGACCAGCAGATAGTGGCTGGGACAGGCTGGTGGTGGCTGGGACCAGCTGATGGTGGCTGGGACAGGTTGATGGTGGCTGGGACAGGCTGCCACGGTGCTCCCGTGTGGTGGGAAGGATGAGTTCGGCAGCCCCAGCAGGCAACGTGGCAGCTGTCGAGCACTGTCGCAACTGCCCGCGTTAAACGCTGCTGGAGACATGGAGACGGCCGCCTTTCTGGCTGGGGGCAGCTCCCCTGATTTTGTCTGTGGCGTAAAGGAGCTGTCACCCCGCGCAGAAGAGCTGCGGGATGGCCCTGCGATGTGTTGGACACCCACCTCCCGCTACGTCTGGCCAGGCTCGTGCCCACCTCGAGCCTCCCTTCGGCGCAATCAAAGTAAACGCCGGAGAGAAAAATCTCAGAAATCTGTTCTCTTCTGCAAGGCACTTATCACTTAGAAGTAAATTTCTCCTGCGTGTGCCAAGAAGGAAAACCTTTTTCTATGTTGCTGGCAAAACTGTCAATCATCTTGATGAGCAGCAAATAAATGAATGCCCAATGATGGGATTCTATATTATCCTTAAAAAAGAAATCCATCAAATAAACATCAACAGGTAAATGTTTATACCAGACAGCCATCAATTTCAGCTATCCATGCAAAGAGACAGGTGAGCTGGACTGGTAAACCTCGAAATTAAAGAGGTATTAATCATCTGCTCCCAGCCAATATAAACAGATGTTATTTTTAAACAGGCAAAATCATCTCTTCCTCTGAAATTTATTTGCAACAGATAATGTTCTGTTACATTTTTAATCAAGCAGATGAAGTTACATTTAAATTGAAAATCTGCTGCACTCAACTAATCAGGCAAGTAAAATTCTGAGATGACTGAACGGCAGCACAGTGCACACTATTACAGCAGGTAAATTGTGGAATTTACCTGTCACACCACACAGCTTATTGTTCAGCCACCGCGCCTGCAAGTTAGGAGCAAAGAAGTAAGACAAAAAAAAGAAAGGCATGTTAAACATATAAATCCAACACATTTTAGCAAAACAGCATTAACAGTGACAGGGGAAAAAAAATAAACTCCTCCTCTTTCCTCCAAAAAAGCCAATAAAGATTTACACAGGCTACTCCTATCTGCTTCATGCTAGTCTAAGCTGCGTCTCTGGATACGCCGAGGTCAAGGCTCAACATGAAAAACCTCTCATATTTCTCCCACAACAAAATAAAAAGCAAGACCACAAAAAAAAAAAAAAATCTAAAATATCTTAGTAAAGAAACTGTGCGATTTTTCTGCTAATCTGCTTCCTGGCTCTCCTACAGACACATGGGCAAGCTCTGTCCCACCACCCAACTTCTCCATGTCTTTTTAAAAGATGGCATTTATGTCCCGACTCAGAGGTTCACAGACAATGCACTTATTTATGTCACTGCTGCTGCAGCAGAAGCAGCACTCATCTAAATAGATGAAATACAGAGTTCAGCTACCCGCTGTCTACAGAAACACCCTAAAATACTTTGTTACAAGGAAGTACCAGAAACTAGTATCTTTCATCTTAATTTTAAAATGAGAGCCACAGTCTCATGCATGACATTTATAAATTATGCATAGCTACGATTTTTTTTTATGTCAGGATGAATAGAAACTGACAGCAGACATCTGGAAGACTGTCAATTACTACAGTTTTAAAGCATCCACACCTCCGCTTGGACAGCAAGCCGTCCCGCGCAGGCTGCAGGCGACGCTCCGCCTCGTGCCCGAGCGCTCGAACCCCGCACGCCTGCATTCTGCGGATCAGCTCTGCGCGTAACAGATAAAAGCCAACCCAGCAGCAAACCTAACAACCACGTCAGTTCGTCCTGGTGAGTGTCTGTAATTATCGCGTGGTGCCAGAGCGAGAATACACTGCGTAAACTCTTCAGCGCACAGCTCCGAGCACATTTCCACGTCCTCAGCCACACGATGCCAGCACTCCCACAGACTGCAGCTAGAACTTGCCACTCTCTTCAACGGCACGTTATTTTTTAAACCTGAAAATGGCACAGAGACCCTCATGTGCCAGCGTAAACACAGGCTATCTGTGAAAGACTGCAGGAAATTCAGGTTTAGAAGCAGAATACTTCACTTGTGTTACTATTCACAAAACAGTGATTAGGATTCATTTCTCCCTTTTTTCCTCTAGGAATTTAATAAACTGTGTTATTTTTGTAAGCTATTTTATTTGTTATACAACGGTTCCCGCAAAAACAGAAAGCGTAACGGTTAGTTTAGCATGGTGCATTTGGGCAAGGGTTAACACCCTGCAGCTCAGAGTCCAGATTAGGAAAGCAAACGTTGTTTTAAAAAGAATCAATTCAGTCATTTTACACTGGCATATTTTAAACACTGCAACCGCTTAGACACTGCGGCAGCTTTAAAACGTAAACCCTTACATTAAAACCTTTAAGTTCAAGTTACAACACATAGCCAGAAATTCTGGGAGTCCTGTGGTTAAAACCTGGTTCACCACAGCCCAGTAACACACGGCCCCGTTGCTGCACTTACCTACGCCACCTACATGGGAAAGCTCGCTGCCTTACTTCGGAAAGGGCTCGACAGCTCACCTTGATCGGGTCTGGCTACAGCCACCTGGTGGGAGGCGGCTGGGGATTCGGACCAACAGGGCTCTGGCAGCGAGTGCCGGTCTCCTGCACCAGCGCCAGGCTTTGGCACGGCTGTGCTGGACCAGACCAGCAGCGTTCAGTGGGCAGTGGCAGTCGCAAGGCGCTGCTCTCACCGGCGCTACCGGCTGCATTTACAGAGTAAGTGCGTGCACACATGTGCTGGACGGGAATTTATACCATCCCCCCCAGCTACCAGTATTTTCCACAGCTTCACTGTGTAACGCCACAGGATCCCTGACTTATTCTTCTACCTGCCTCCTGGTGAACTAGCTTATCGATGTTTAAGAATGTCTTGCAAATGCTGCAGAGGATCTTCACAATTTCTTGTGCAATCTCCTTCACAGCAGCTGGAAATCAGAGACTCACCTCGCATCATGCTCAGGCAGCAATCTAATACAGTCAAAGGAGCAGAGTATTTAGACTTCCCTCAACTGTTGCTGAAAGGTTGATAAAAATATGATTATTTCTTCAGTGAGGAAAGTGATTGTTCACTGACCAGGTGAAAAAGTTCTGTGCAAACTTTGAAAAAACTCTGCCCGAGCATCTTAAAGAGATAAGACAAGACACACCCACCTGAGGTAGAAATGGTTTGCAAAAAAGAGAAACAGCACAACACAGTTTCTGATTTCACCAATCCCACCCTATATCATATATACCAAGCAGCGAGCAGAAAACAAGTATGATCTAGAGTGTACTATGTTCCGGATTTATTAACGCGACTCGGCGAATGTAAAAAAGGAAGCAGTACTACCTCAGTGCTGACTGAGCAGCTCCCCGGACTGTGGTCCTGCGCCGCATGGACCAGTTTTCGACAGCCCGTCCCACACAAAACCAGAGCGCAGCACCTTCGTGTGGGTGGGGGTTTGTTTGTTTTTTTAAAACAGTTTAGTAAACCACAAAAAAGCTTTAAATGAAGGTGACGTCAGGATTTAAAGCAGGGCACTAACAACCACGCTCTCCCAGAAGCCGTGCCTGCCCACACCGCCCTGGCATCGCCCTGGCACCACCTGGCCGGGAGCACAGGGGATGCCACGTCCCGTCCTGCCCCGTGGCCGCCCATGGCAGTGCTGGCACCCTGGCGGGACGGCAGGGGCTGCGGGGGCTGCCGCAAGCAGAGCCCATCTTCTCTTTCTGAACAACTACCGCCCCATGACAGCACTGCTCTCACCGCAGACCGCCACTACAGACCAAGACATCTCTTGTTGCAGCGACAGGCGCCCCGCTACAACCTGGGCTCGGGCTACAGGAGTACTGGGTAGGCAGTGCCAGCCAGCAAGGCCCTGGCCACCACCTGGGAACACTAAGCTGTGCTTAGCTTTACACGAGAACAACCCTACATGTAGAGCACATGAGCACACATTTGAGGCTAAGCACATGTTTGAGTGTTTTGCTGAACCAAAGCTTTTCTGCGCATTTCCGTCTCATTCACTGCACACCGTTCAAATTATTAATTAAATGCCTGGGCAATTTTAACACTGGGCCTTATTGTTCTAAGTACTTCAATTTCTTCCTTTAGTGCTACCTATTTCTGTGATTTTCCCCAGCATTTAAGAAGCATTCCATCATGTAAAACTGTACAGCAACTATACAGAGCCACACACTGAGATGGATCATGCAAAAAAAATCCCTTTTCCTAATTGCCCTTTGATATGTCCAGTCTTTAAAGCAGATTTCATGTTGAGTTATCATGTAAGAAATAATCACAGACCAAAACAAAGTAGTGTTTGAATTTTAAACACACACAGTGGAGGCCAAGTCTTTGGGCAGCTCTGTAGCATTGTATTGCAAATTAATTTAGAAGTCTGCAATTGTCCAAATTTGGAATTTCACCCGAGAAACATCTACATTTCATCAGCCTTATTCAGGAAACCAAAATTGCTCCACAGTTTGAAGCCAGAGTTGCCCGTTCACTAAGTGTCCCTGCAGACCTTGCCGCAGCCAACAAGCAGCACCAGGCACCAAGACCTTCGTGGAGTTCAGCTCTCCCGAATTCAGTAATTTCTAGTCCCTGACTTCGAATCCCAGCACACGTGTTACCCTGCATAGTATCACAGGTCTCAGCTGTTAAAAATCTCACACCACCAAATTAGCTTCCCTCACAGACAGCTTTTAGAACCGAGATTTGGAAAATACCCAAGTTTGAGACAAGAAATGCTATGCAGTAACTTTTATTTTAAAGGTTTTCAGGAGCAACTTGCAACAAAATACTGTGATACATTATTTAAAACTAATGCAACATATTACTAAAGATGAGCATTTGATGTTAAAACTGTATTGCTTAACTTCCAAATATTTGATCCTTCAATTTAATATGTATATTAAAGATTATTTTTGCACAATAGCCCTTACAAAGGAAACAGAAGTTAGACAGAAGTATTGACGAGGCCTTTAAATATCATAAACTTAAAAATTCAGATGACATAAGCCCACATATTCAAGAAAACTAAACATTCCTTTCAAATAAGAAGCAATTAATCTCTAATCTTTCATACATCTGCAAGTATTACAATACTGCACAAATTAAATTTTCCATAAATTCTATTTTTTTTTTTTACTTAATGTGTCTTAAAATTGATTTTTTCCCAAAATCAGAAAATATTTTGAAAATAATACTACAGCACTAGAGTGATGCATTAACGACAAAACAGAACATAACTTTGATTAACATCAAAGCATCTAACATTAAACAGAAGCAACTGCTAGCAAATTTTAAGATTAATTTTCTGGAATTCACAGTGATCCTTCCTCAAATTGGACGTTTCACTGAGGGAGATGGCCATGCAGGAGTTGCTCTGATTGGCTTGGTTTACATTTCCAAGCCAAAACCCAAGAACCTCGTGCTTCTCTTTAAACTGGGGAGGGCTGGGGAAATGAGATGTTCAGGCGCAGAAACCCTGCCCAAACTGCAAAAAGCTACAGCGGGGCAAGATTTCAGTTACCTCAGGCACAGCTTAGAAAATCTCCGCCTGCTCAGACCTGCAACACAGATTGGACGTGTTTCTGGAGAACGGGAAAATGTGCCGCGTGCTCACGGCTCTCACACGCACACCTTGTGTTCAGAAATGCAGCACCTGTTCTGAAAATTGTTCTGGGCATAGACTAAAACCAGGCATAACCTCTTGTCCTGCGCTTCTTTCCTATCAGTCTGAATTACTCCAAAAAGAAGAACACCAAAAAAGAGTAAGGTGAGGCACTTGCAGAGAGGCATGGGGCAGACGTTGCACTTTTGCTGTGGCTGCGACCTGGAAATCAAGTGCATGGAGTAACATTGAGAGCTCAGTGGCATGCGTTTCGGTGGTACAGTCATACTTACACCTCTATGCCAACAGCTGGTGTAAATCCAGCAGACCACGTAGACTAATTCATGCCACACAGCTTCCTTTTTTTAGTTAAAGGAAAGCTGCCATGCTGAAGACAGGAAACTTAACTGCAATTGAGGCTTCCAGAATCTTGCTTGATTATCATAACACAGCAGAAAATTATTTCCTAAGATTTTGGAGCACAGTTTTGTATAGCACCTAACTGCTTTGACTTCACAGCTACAGTCGAGGCTGAAAGAACATCACTCCACACAAGCAGTTCAGCAAAAACAGCAAACCATCCACGGCGCAGGCGTCTCCTGAGCTGCTCCCACCCATCCCTCACAGCACCGTTACTTCTACGAGTGTTTTCATTCTGTAAGAGCAGCACAGTACTTTTAATTCTTAAATCCAACAGTATTTACTGGGTTTATGGGGATCTCTGCAATATAGAATGAAATAAGAACTTCACTCAATTCACTGATTTAATAGTCCATGCCATCATTAGACCCTGCTGTTCCCAGAAGAAACGATTACATTTTTTAATTGTGTGTTTGTCACTTACCTATACGGTCTCACTTCAGGCATGGTATCCAGGATTTCAGAAATAATAGCAAATATAACAGAAAAAAGACACGCACTGAAGTTTCTCTCTTGCACTAGACTTTTCTCTCGCAGTAATAACAGAAGCCAAGAGGAGGCTTCAGATAAACATCAGAATGGAAACCCAAGCCTAACTCTGCTCCTCAGGTTACTACCTTCGCCATTTCCAGGGCAAGTCTGCTTTCAAGATTTTTAGTAATGCACTTCAGAATGCAAAGACAAACTGTGCCACGAGTGACAGGCGTAACTTAAACACTCAAGTCACCAGGTGATGTATGTAAGCGAACCATAAAAGAATTACACTCCCTATTTGCACTAACAAAAACAGTGCCCTTCACCATTTACACTCTGTAACTTTTACCCCACTTCCATGAGCAGCAGGTGATTATTCTCTTTTAGCTTCTAGCTATGGAAACATCAGTGCCCCTCTGGGATGTGCTCAGAGGAGGAGAGTGGTTTGTGGAGAGCAGCAACGTCAGCCTCAAGAGCACCCACTGCTGCCGGACCACTTTGCTCTTCATGAGCGACCAACGGGACTCAGAGCATGGGGTGGATCAAACAGCAAATGAGAGTTACCAGGACCGCACCGTAAACGGCGCTTACAATTGTGTGGACATCGTACGAACTCACTGTGAGTGATACAGGAGGCGCCAGAAGTAAGTTTTGGCCTTTGTAATTTCTGCCATTAAAGCTAATTTATCACAAAAGACCTATTTACTATTACAGAATCACAGTATCATTCTATAATAGTAAACAGCTTTGCAAAGTTTTAGTATTGTTTTTCTAATTAAAAAAATAATAGAACTACTGTATTTGGCTCTGTGTGTTATGTATCTTTGCTAGAATTAAGGAAGCCTTGTTATTAAATAAGCGAATTAACATTTCGAAGCATCAGATGAGCATCATGACCAGCAGCCTGAGGAATCGCTGAAACTCACATCTAACTGGGACAATGAACCCTTACCCCACCTGAACGACAGATGCCAGCTTGGGCTGGCTTCCAGTGAGGACTCCCTCACACGCCACAGCTCGAGGCAGGACTACAGCACGGTCGCGTAAACTCGTGCTCCCGCAGCACTGGTACCCGACCCACAACCGCTGAGGCTCCATACTATGACCCCCAAGGCCGGCCCGTGCCCAAGAGTCTGTAATTCACTGCAACTGCAATATGCTTCCTGAGCAAGGCTGTGACAGGGTCTAAAGGGAACACCACCAAGGAAAGGCTGAGGCCAGAAAGGGGTCAGGAGGGGCTGTGGGCCCTTCTCCTGTCCACACCAAGCCCGCGGTGCTTGCGCTGGAGACCCCCCTGGGCTGCCGAGTCCACAGAGCACCGAGCTGAGGCTCTGCCTCCCCCGGGGTGGTCTCACGAAGCGAGCCAAGAGCTGGCGATGAAAGCTCACAGCCAGGCACACTGCTGGTTCCTCTCCCCAGGCCAACCTGTTGCTGCAAGGGCTACAGGCACCCCGTCTGTAGGCTGTGCCCTGTGTCCTCCCCGTGCACCCCTCACACAGCACGCTCCTCCCTCCCTCCAGAAAGACAGAGATACGGGCCAAACTCTTGGCATCAAGATCAGTTGGACACCTCCTCTCCAGACCTTGGCACGCATGGTCCATTATCTCCACCTTCTGTGCCGCTGCCCAGGTGACTCTCCCAGGCTGTGACTCTGCACCATGTACACGCCCCTTTGCACCATCAGCTGTGGGTTCCCCGAGAAGTCTCTCTGCTCGTCTCCTGACACTTTCCACAGCCCGTTCCTGGCAGAGCACAGGTGGCAGGGGAAGAGGGGAGACAGCCGGGCAGAGGACGATCAAAGTGTGCAGGCATCGCACCAACCGTTTCGGGAGATGGTGAGGACCCTGCCTGCCATGGGGAGGAAGGCTGGGAGGGCTGGGTGCCACTGCAAACACCGAGGGGTGTGCTAGCGGGGGTTTTGCTGGAGCAGTTCAAACACACCTCTCATGATCACACACAAATCAGAAGTTCCCCAACTTCACCTAATGTTCCCACTCTGCTCCTTTATCACATGATTTACTCCATTACTAAAGTTAGGGCTCCTGCAGTAATTCTCACCAGAAAGAGATACAGAAGGATGCGAGTGAGAAAGGCTGAGGTGCCATCTAAACAGACTGCTTATACAGACGAGAGCTAGAGGGTAAGGCTGCGGACAGCAGTTTCCTAAAAACTAAAAAATGGTGACATGCTTTTACTAATATCCATGGCATGCAGATGTTGCAGATACACTGACCTCACTATGATAGCTGCACAGGTTAGGCTGTTCCATAAGGAACAAAAATTAGCATGTATGCTACTGAAACACCCCTAAGAATACCCCAAACTCCTATTTAAATGTAGGATTTGTTGACAGAATGCAATGCCTCAATGTTCACTCAAAGTCCATCCTGTAAAAAACGTATGAGTAAGATAAGACATTCTATTTCCCTCTGAGTTGACTACAAAATGTGCCTGTGTGTAGTGCGCGTCTTCTTTTCCCAAGACTTAAATGCCACCACAGCTTCTGCATGAGTCTCCATGCCTCTCCAGTGATGCTCACCACAAACAGTGAGAAGTTTTGCACTGCAGGATTTTAATTACTGAGGTAATACAATCCTCAAGTTTCCTTAAGCCTGAAGCCTTAAAATCCCACCTGCCCTGCTGAGATGTCCTACACCGCAGGGTCGTGTCCATTTCATAGCAACATGTCCCAGCCAAATGCTCTTCCTTTTTAAGATATGAGAGATTACTTATTTGGATTTCTGCTTTTCCAAACATAAGTGAATGCAAGAAATGTGACACGTTGAAGGCCCCTTGTGTTTGAAATCTGAGCCTGGTAACAGGACTTCTTGAGCTGCTTTCTGCATTTACTTGACCAAACAATGGAATGGCTGTTGGCAGGAATGTCTCTCATTTATAATTTTACAAAGGTATGAAATTTAGACGTCTCCATATGTACCCCACTTCTGTTCTTAAGCACGACAGTTTAGCAACCCCCGTACGCAATGCACCCTAAACACCAAACCACCCCAGACTACATTTGCTAATGCTGAAGATCCTCAAGGTTCGACTTCAAGCCATAGTTGCTCATGACACCCAGAGCTTAGGGAATAGCCCATCTGTCAGCACACGGACACTGACCACCTGCCCAGCAGGACCGATTACACAAGCCCGCAGAAGGGTAGGTACACTCAGTCAGCTGCCAAAGCCCCGGACTGCCACGGTTTATTCAGGTTGGGCACAAGACCACGCGAGTGCCAGAGCCAATCCAGCCACTTTGAGCCATTGTAAAGCGTGGGAACCCCAGCAGCACACGCTGACTGACACAGAGGTGCTGGGACGATTCTGCTGCACGCTGGCTGCCGGAGGGCTTACTCACTGCTGGTGCTGAGCTCAAGAACTTCTGTGCACTCGCGCTTCATGCCAGAGCGGCCATCCTAAACCCAGGGCTCAGGGGAGCACGGTGCAGAGAGGTGCCATCAGCCGACAGGCCAGCTTGGTTCGGCATGTCTGTCGGAGCTCGTAAATCTTGCAGGGACTGAGCTACATTTCAGAGGCAGCGGGTCAGTGCTTGGTCTCCAAAACATCTTGCAGTATGTGGCCACCAGGCTTTTCTGCTGGTTTGGTCACCTCGTCTTTTACCTAGTGCAAAATTGCTGATCATCACGGCACACACCAATCCCATGGCTCGGATGAGTAAGAAAAACCCTCCAGCTCTCTGGACTGCTGTGCTCATCATTCCCAGACAACCCTTGCCTTGGAGCTGCAGGAGGATTGTCTGTTTGCCGACTGAGGCCACTCCTTCTGCAGCCAGCCTTCTGACTGCCTGATCACAGGTGGTCAGCCCAGGCTCTCCCAAGAAGATGAAGAAAAGCCTTGCTCGTGGTGCTCGTGCAACTGCCGCTGTTCTTCTGCTTTACCCTTGCTCACGTTAATTGCTGGTTGTATGGCGGACTGGAAGAGGCAGAGCAGCAAAGTAAACCTGACACAGCTGCCACCGTGCACAGAAGACCTTAGCCTGATCTTCTGCCTCCTACCCCACCTGCAGCTCTGTACTCCTGGTCCTTCAGAGGGAGGGTGTCAAAAAAATCTATAGATAAGGTGACCAGAATTCAGGATTATTTGAACAGTAGCACCATTTTGTGACTGGGGGTCTCCTTAGATCCTGGACAATAAAGGAGTTACCAGCACCAACATGAAGATAACGGGCTAGGTAGCAGAAATCAAGAGCCAAGACCAAATGAAAGGCATGTGTCAGCATTAAGACATTCAACGCCGCCTCATAAATTCACACTTTTCTGAAAGCTCTCTTTCCTAAGCCATAGAAAACAATCTGTGCCTGCAAAATGGCATTTAACAGTTATTTTCCTTTCTTCTTTTTTTTTGGTGTGGTAACAAACATACACTTTAAGGCCGCTATACAGCTGGCTGCTTTCTAGCCCTCATTATAGTTCTCAAAATGTACAAGTCATTTAAAAATACAACATTGACAGTATTCCAAATAAATAACAATTTGACTGTATCTTTCAAGCTATCACATGTGCCATCAAAAACGTTATCTGTGTAACTCCAAAGATGAGTTCCTCATTACTTGAAATTATGTCAAGAGATTACTTTGGGGTCAGGGAGGTATAGAGCAAAAAGGCCAAGAAGAGTAATTTGACCTCTCAAGATGGAAATGAAGAGCTTTTTGCAAGACCATTAGAGGCCATTTTCTGTACTTCAGACACTACTGCAACTCACTGGCGGAACCTGGAAGAGGTGAGTAAATTTTTAAATCAGAAAAAGTAGAGAGAAAAAGAGCACACTAGAGAAACTGGCAGTAATGTTTTGCCTCTTTTAAGAGCAAAAATAAGTATTTCATATTTGGGATGGGGCCACAAGACTGACCACGTCCCGCTGTGTCTGCCAGCCAGCAATCCCTACACCCGTACTGCTGCTTCTATTCGGCCAAGCTTTAGCACATGATGGAAGAGGCACGTCCTGTTCTAATCAGACAGTTCAGTCTAAAACTCATGTCCAGAGAAACTGAGTTAAAATAGGACAGCTGCGCAAAGTATTTGTTGGAAAGCGGTATTCAGGAAAAATTTACCCAATGAGCTTTGGAAACCAAAGAACATGCTGCTTAGAGGATCCAATACTGGCAGAGGAGCATCCTGAGGAAAGATGCTGTTGGACAAAGGCTCAGCACCCACAGAATACTTCACCAGTGAAAAGCCACTAAACAAAGCGCACCTATTATCAACACATTCACATTCACTACACAAGGAAGCACACAGACTAGACATTAAGGGAGATCAGTGACACAGATCACCCCATTTTGCACCTCTTGCCACACACAATAAATTTTACCCCGAGTTCTCTTCAAAGCAGCCTTGGCTTTTTGCAGGGAAGATGATGATCAGTGATTGAAGGGGTAAGAATCCAACCAACAAACTGGTGAAAATGTCACCCTTCTGAAATGCATTAAAGCCACAGCAATCTCGCTTTAAAGGGAGTCAAAGAGAGGACTGGACACTTTGTAAGTGTTTAGTAAATTGCAAACGAGAATGTGAACCATGGCAGGAGTCCAGCCCAACAGAACAGCGTGCCTACAAACCTCCTTGCATCTGAGGGACAGGAGCGTGCTTGTACAGGGCTGCCCCGAAAGCCAGCCCACGTTTGTTTGGTATCTAAAGCAGATTTCTCTCCATCACTTAAACACGCCCCTGCCTCATAATCTCTTGTCTGGCAGCGACACTGGGCCTTAAACATTCAGATTTGGTATATCCCACTACTGTTAAATGCAAAGCACAGAAACCTTCAAGAAGAAGTAAGCCACTTACAGAGCCCAACAACAACTTTTATTATTCTTTCCTTCCCTCTGATTGTTGATTTATCTTCAAACATAAGGATAAAGCACTGTGGTATTAAAATCAAGAAAACAGTTATCCTGGTACCACATGTTAACATTAAAGCATCTTTCCAAAGGTAAATCTTGTTACTGCACCGGAAAGACTGAAAACATAAATTTCTTCAATATAGAGCAGATATTAGAAATTCAGTAATTTTTCAGCTTCCAAATTAACTTGTGCCAAAATCTATATGAATTATTCGTTAATTTATTAATTGTTACTAAAAAGAAAAAAAGGAAAGTGAGAATCTTCTGTTAAACACAGCAGTCACCACTACTGTGTTTTTTACAACTTGCATGCAAATGAGGATTTTTTCTGTTTCCTTCCAACTTACTTATAGCTTTTAAAAGATCATTGTATATTTTAAGGAATCTCTCGCTTGCTCTCTCTCAAAAAAAAAGACAGCTAAACCAAAGGAGAAATAGCAAATGTTACTTTAAAGCGGGACTTCAGTAGTTGCCATGCAGTCACGTTGGGATTTCTGTAAAGCTTTTACAAGCTAACTATCTTGCACAGTGTCCATGCTAGCTTTGAAGGAGTAGCTTTTGATAGTCAAGTGTTAAAGGTGAAAAAATCCAGAACATGGCTATTCCAGCTAGGAATCACCCCCTAACCACAGATAGCTATATTCCCACACACATCCCGCAACAGCATTTCCTACGTAAACTCATCTCATCTTTCTGCCTCAGAAAATGAGAATCAAACAAAATTGGAAATCGTATTTCTCCATTTTTGCTGGTTTAAGAAGATTATTTAAATGCAAGAAGCTTATTATTTTGCAAATTCATTTCATCTGGTTTCCTGGTGCATTTCAGCCATTGATATTTGGGTCCAGGATGGAACGCAGCTGAACTTACCAGTGCTAATATTTTATTAGCAGTCTCTGGCAGTAACAACTTAGCACGACTGAGGGTTTTGCAGGGTTTTTTGCAGTTCTTATTAGCTATTGTACATTTACATTTCAGAAATTACTAATCTGTATCTCTTTACAGACACACCATCCAAAAATGTTTTCTTTAACATTTGTGCAACTGGAGATACTATATATGCACTAATGTAAGGATATGGCTGTAAATAAAAATACAGGGATGAGTTTTGTTAAATAAGACTTGCATGCACAGATTTGAAACGCATACAAGTAGCGTAACTGTTTCTGGAAAGACAATCAAAGTTTGTTTTGAAGCTCTATGTTTACACTACCTTTTGTATAAATATTACAGAAATTGCTCTATTAACTATGTGTTCAGGGGGGGAAAAAAAGTCTGCAGAAAACTCAGTGTTAAAATGTAAATGAGCAAGTACCACGTCTTTTTGGTGTGCTGTGAGATGAGCCATTCCCCCCTTTTGCTTGATGTCTCTTTCAGACCACTCCCCTCTCAGTTTTACAAGGGGAAAATAACCTTAACTTCTGAATTACAAACATGTTCTGAAATCACTGATGGTTTCATACCTACTGCCCCCAGACCACCTCGCACTACTCTTCCCCCCAGTGCAACGTGCGCTGCCCAGGACACAATGCTTGCTGCATGAAACGCTGAGAGAAAAGCAACAGTGGTGGTTTTAATCACTGTGGCAACACACGAAATACCAGTGAAAACATTGTACTATATTGATGTACTTACTCCACTACGTATGAAGAATACTAGAAAATAGAGGACTAACTGTATTTTTATCACAAAAAACATACTGCTGCTCAGAGCAAAAAGCTGAAAACTCACTTTTTAAACAAGAAGCGTATGTGGACTTATAAGCTTGTACTACGCAGCTCAATACAGAGGTTCAGCACTGTCACCTGGACACTAATTTGAGTAATCGAGTCACCTGTCAACTGTTCTCGGCCCTAAGCAATGGTAACATTTATGCTCAGATCACTTGTCCTAATTTTTGCTCACCAAACCACATTGACATCGGTCAATAATTAAAACCTAGAATTCTAAGCACGGGGGCAGGTGAAGAGAGTCTGATACTGACTCCTTGAAGTAATTTTCATTTTTCTTCCATTTTTCCTTCTGTCCTTTTTATTTTCCCTTGACGAGAATTGTTTGAACAGACTCTGATTTTTCATTCATTCCATATAGAATTGTGTCCTATATGTCCTTTCATTTTACTGATGAACTTCAAAATTAAAATAACAATGTTAAATTTTGGAAAACAAATCAAAAAGAATTTGTTGACTGTCTGAATTTCCCATTCAGACTGGAAGAGCATTTTTCATTCTTCTCTTCATCCTTAAATTAGTCAACATTAACAGTAAATTCAGTGTCTTGTGTGCTGATGGTAAGTATAGCATTTAAAAATAAAACAACTAACTAGACATCCTAAACCACTATCCATTTCCTCTAACACTAGACAGCCACTCAGACCTCAGTTATCTCCCAGTCTGATTTATGTTGGGAACTTCTGAGGAGCCCGCTGTGGTCAGTCTCACCAGAAGGAGGTGGCAGAAAGCAGAGTCCAGTCAAGGCGACTGTGACATTGAATGCTACCGCAGGTGACGCCACAAGCCGGCGATCCTTTCCTGCTTCTTTTCTTTTTAATTTCAAGTAGCACACCCGAAGTTAAAACCGACACAATTCCCCAAGAGAAGATGAGCTGCAAACAATGTCTTTCTAATGTTGGCTAACCTTAAAAACACAACGCCCCCAGCTCTCTCGTAGGGGATTTCCCTGTCTGCAGTGGGATGGCACAGAGTTTTTGACACTGCCACGAAGTCCTGCGGGGGAATACCTACGATTTCGGTGGCAAGGGTGTTCAGGCTTTTGTCGTGTGACTGCAGGGCACCTGAGCAGCTGCGCTGCCTGGCCAGGGCACTGCTGGCACTAAAACCCACCTGTGCGGGAAGCCGCTGTGTTTCCTTCGCATGTTTACATTCTCAGAGGAACTACAGAAAGAGTGCACCACATCAGAATTAGAAGCTGTTCTTGCAGTGGTACTGCTTCTAAACTACTGACAAGGATTCTTAGGGTGTATTTTTCATTCACGCCTATTTTATGAGCAGATGTTCTCCCTGAAAGGTACAAACTGGAATGGCAACATAAGAACATCCACTGAGAAATGGTCTCGGTTTTACTGATGAAAAAAAAAATCACCTATTTGCCAAATTAAAAGGAAAAGTCAATGACGTTGTCCTTACTAACCAATACGTTTTCAGCTTCTTTCACAACACTGTAAATAAAGTAAAACTACAAAAGTTTTCTTTTGGGAATAACTCAGTTCCAAAGAGCCTGCTTGCTCCTTCAAAGTCCTACAGATTTCTAGCTTCACAAAGCAACTCGAGATCAGTCAAGCTTTGAAATAAAATAAAATAAAAGGAGGTGGGAGGATGACTGAAGGTGCGTTCTCTGTGAGGATGAATGTGGGATACTAAACAAATGGAGCAGGCTTTAAATTAACTAAACGCATCAGGCATTAAGTAACCTGCAGGCTTAAAAACAGTTCCAAATTTCAGCACCACTACCCCATTAACCAAGAAAGCTGCTCCCATTCCACGGGCAGTCTCATCCTCCCATCTGGATGACCGCAGTGACGGCTGCTGGATGCCGACTGCTCCCACCCCATGACAGGGCAAGAGGCGGTGGGTGAGCAGGGCTGCAGCCTTCCTCCTCCCTTGCCACTGCTGAGACAACGCTGCCGCCGAAGGGCAGCTACAGTTGTTTTTTTCCGTGTTGATGCAACTGCCTCTCGCTGCCTCACCATGTACCTGGAACATTTTCAGGTGCTCCTTCCCATTATTTGACCCCACTGGAGAACGATTTTCAAATGTGTGTCTCCACACAAGAGGAAGTATGTTTCAGCTTTTGTCCATCAGATTGCACACGTGTGTGCCACCAAAAAAATTACATCACTGACATACGTCATAAAAGTGTATTTAAAAACAACCTGCACTTTGAAGGTGGAGGCCAAGATACAGAGCTAACATGCATACTTCTCGCTTAAGACCTCAGGGAAAGAGATAAAATAATGCTTGCCAAACAGATGTTTGCAATTTTACTGAAGTTGGTAGCTTTATGATGTTTTTGGTTTGTTGGTTTTTGTTTTTTGTTTTTTTGTTTTTTTTTTTTAAAAAAAGAGGTAATTTTTAAGGTAAATCACAAGGTTTCAGGGCAGCCCATCAGCCGCACAGGCGGCACAGACGACAGCACGCCGGCACATCTCCCTCGGCCCCGCCACAAATGCCACCGGCGGGTGAAAACACACTACGAGAGACAAAAACCGTCATGAACCCTGCGAGGGGAAACTAGCCGGCGCTAAGGGCACCGCGGGGCCGTTCAACCCCGCCACCGACCAGGCGCGGCTGCGGGAGACGGCCCGGTTCCCCGCCGCCCACCGGCCGGCCGCGCTGCCGACGCCGCGGGGCCACCCCCTGGCCTCGGCCCCCGCGCTCGGCGGAGATCCCCTCTCTCCCGGCAGCCCCCCACCCCCCCCACCCCCGGCGCACCCACCGATCAACCAGCGCCGCTCCCCGCCCGCGCTGCCGTCAGGGCCGGAAGGGCGAGAGGGGCCCCCGAGGCCCAGCGGCCGCGGGCCCCGTCCGGCAGCGGCGGACGAAGGCGAGGGGCAGGGAGGGCCGGCGGGGAAAGGCAGGGGAAGCCCACGGGCCGCCCCCAGGGCCGGCGCCCTCAGCGGGGAGCCGCGGGCCGGCGGCGGGCGAGACCGGCGGGAGCCGCCGCGCCGCTGCACCTCGCTGAGGACAAACTGAATGGCAACGGGGCTCCGAGCCGTCCCGGCATCGCTCCGGCGTTAGAGAACCTGCCAGTAAAACGGCGGCGTTCACCCGCGCGGGGCTGGAAGAAGGAAAAAACCCACAGAAAACACAAGTGGGTGCCTGATGCCTGGTTTTCAGGGTTCGTTTTTGACAAAAGGACGTAGCAAGAGAACATGGTAAATATTTATTTTTTCTATCCAGCGCTCTAAAAGTTTCCAGAAGATTTTTTTTTTAAAACGAAGCGTACATCAAAGATTAAATCAGATAAAACCACACAAACTAAATCGCTAGCACGTTAAAAGCAACGGCCGGCACAGACGTACTTCAGAAAGACCCCGGGAAGGTGCCACCCACACCCCCGGCTCAGCCGCCCCCCAAACGCCTGGCGGGCGAAGCACGGGTCGGCCACGCACGGACCCCGGTGCCAGCCGGGTTGTGCCCCTGCGCCCACTGCTGGCACCCGCTTCTCACAGGGATCCTCGTCTTCGCCGCATCAAATTTCATGCCAAAACCAAAATCATAATTGTTAAAAGCCTGACAACAAAATCCCTCCGGCGCACGTGCCCTCGGCTCTAGTTCTAGAAGCATCAGGAGTACAGCGAAACGGCAGAGAAATGGCGTGCGCCCCACGCGCAAGCCTCGAGGAATGGTCCCGTCCGTGTCGGGCTGTCGCACGCCGAAGCCTGTCACACAGACTTCAGCCATCTCCGAAGGAATAAAGACGGGAAATGCTGCTGCCCCTCTAGGAGCCGTATTTTGGGACATCAGAGAAATGTCTCTCCAGAGCTGGCAACTTTTTTCACTTTAGTTTTCTTTCTGCCATATACCCTGCATAAGCACAATGCAGATGGAAAAGCTGAACCTTCACGTGCACGTCTGTAGACACACACATGAATACATATGTGTGCATATGAGCACGCGTGTGTGCACGCACGTTCCCCATGGCACATACGTACAGGCAGTCCTGCGCCAGTGCGGAAGGAGTGAGCCCCCATGCTTTGGAGCTGCCACCGGAGCCCCCCACGACTCTGAGGGGAGGGGGAAATCCCCAGACCTCTGCAGCTAAAGTTTTAAACGTACAAGACACGGTTACCGACTTGGTGGCTTACCTTCAGGCAGCGTCTAGACTGGGAGGTACGTACGTTAACGCAATTACTGTCACCGCAGAGGCTGTAAAACACCAAGTGTTTCGCTGCCTCCGCTGTAAAAGGGCAGAGAAAACTCTGGTGTTTCACCATGCACAGAGAGTTTCAAAAAGAGACTGAAAAAAGCATCTGGCAACCTCCCCCCACTTCCCCCCGCCCCTCTCACTCTCTGGTTGTTGGGGTTTTAAAGGAGTTGATGGAGGAAGATTTATCGAGTACTGACGATGCCTGGCCGGGCCTGGCTGTTTTGGTGCTTCAGGACTCTGGGGAAGGATAAGCATGCCACAACCACCCGCACAGCACGATGCGACAGCAACACAGCGCAGATAAATCTACTACTTTCAGCAAAGAATTGCTCTGTGACCAAAATCTGCTCAATCCAGTAGGCCTCCTCAGTGTCTGTGAGTATATTCCCCTCACCAACACTTCAAAAGTGGTCAAAGGGAAGAAAAACAAACCACCACATATCAAAGCTGACACTGTACAGAGACAGCAAAGGAACTTACAGAATTAGCACCAAACTGGTGACAAAACACATCTTGGCAGCCAGTTCTGCGCATGTGGTTTTCTACATTGTGTGGGCGATGGCTTTACTGCTCTGTAACACAAGCCATGCATCACCATATCCACCACAAGAAGTCCAGATGAATAGATAGAGCTTTTATTCTCTTATTTTCTCACTTCTAACAATGTCATTATCTCCCAAGATGTACTTAAGGTACTTGACACTGTTGCAAGCAATGTAAAATCAGAGACATTAGCAAGAGTATTAGAGGAAAACGAGTCAAATGTCACCACCACTATCATAGAAAGTGAGTAGCAATTGAGCTTGGCAGATGGGAAACCTTCCTACAGCTAAAAATTTTCACATAAAAGGAAACGGCTCAAAGCTAAATTCCACAACTGCAAAAACTGCCACGTTAATGGGAAATGCTGCTGTTAACCAGAAACCCTCAGCAGAGGAGCCAGGCGATGGGCTGCTCATACCACCTCCTGCGAGGTCCTTGGCGTCACCCTCACGTCTCTCACCTTCCAAGGGTGACGGGCTCCTGTCGGCAGCGCCGAGGGGAGTGGTGCACCGGCACGGAGGGCTTCCTGGGGAAGCCAGGGTGTTGCGAGCATCGGGCAACCAGACAGGTTCTGGAGACAAAAGCCCCCCTAATCCAGAGTCCCTCTGGAGATTTGAGGAGTTACTTTGATTTACACAGAGTTTGGAAACCATCTCAGCACAAGTTGGGAAACAATATGGGCAACCAACAAAGTGAAAGCGAGCGCGGGACCATGCTCAGCCTGGAACGCACCAGACAGTGGCTCAGGGCTGGGAGCAGGGCGAGCCACGCACCGACTTCTCGCCCACGGATGCCACAACTCTTGCCTGGCAAAAGCTGCTGGAGGAGGATGGTGACATTTGACACGCAGTCATGAAAGGCACACAGTACTTGTGAGTAAGACTACTGGAAATACCAATTATATACATTAACAGAGTATAAAGACAAACATTACGATCATCCCAGGACTCGTCAGCTTGTGTTACAGACATTGCGGGTATACCTGTGCACACACACAGACACTGCAGCAGTCTAAGGACCTACTCCTCTGTCTCCTCCAGACTGAAAAAGTAAACTGTGTACCAGCTGTCACAAGATTAGTGGCCACTGTGATCGTATCACAGTGTGTTTTCTGTGCTCTCCAGTAAGAAACCTACACATTGCCTAACGTGCTGTGTGCATGCCCGTTTTGCCAACACAGCAGTTTGGCCCACCTGCAGTTCAGACCTTCACAGTGGACCCCGTCCGTGCCAGAAGGAAACAGAGTGAGTTCTCTGCAGTGAAAAGGCCCCCATTTCTCTAGAAGCGTGCCAGTTATAGCCTGAGGGCTCACAAAATGAAGTATATGCCATCCTTCTACATTCCTCTGAATGTCAATTTTGCCCACAGCTTTGAAGCGCAAAACCACTTCCACGAGGTGCTACTATAAACAGCGAGAAACATAACAAAGCATTGACAACAAGCCATTTTATTCCTCCTATCAGTCCTTTTCCACACTTTTATTCTGGTTTAAAATTCATTAATATAAACTCTTTCTTTTCCTGTGCTAATTCCATGCACGTATCTACACAACTTACATCCCTTTGTAGCCCTGCTCAGACTTTACTCTTTCCCTTTTCAAACCCTTAAGTCCTTTGTCTTCAGTATATTCTCTATTGCATTTTTTAATTACTAAAAAATCTTGAACTTCGCTTTCAGAAGGATTAAATCAGTTTCCCATCAGTGTTCAAAAATTTGATTGCAATACAAGAGTTTTTTCCTACCTGGAAGAAACCCAAAGAAACAGGGACAAGGAAGAAAGATCAAACTGATGACAGAAGTGGAAAAAAATTTCCCCTTATAACAATCAACAGAACAGCGAAAAAAAAAGAGAAAAAAAGTGAAAAAGTCACCCAGAATATATGACCATGTAAGCATGGGCACTCTTGCAGAAAACCTAGTCAGCAATCCAAAGCCATGGGAAATTTAAATTAGAGCCAAGGTCTACAATAGCAGAGAAATCTGTACAGATAAAAGGGCCTGCTCAGGTTGCAGGTACACTTAGCCTAGATCTCTTCAGATTTGCAAAGGAACTTTATTAGTTTTATTAATTTTTTTCTTAAATAATCAAGAGATTCAAGTGTATCCACATTACACAGCAAAGAAGATTAAGGTTTTTTTCCTTTAATCAAAATATCCATATGCATGTGCTGTATCTTCCAAATGGTAGGTGGATTCCCACTGCTTATTACCGCCCCGGGGTGCATCCTGCTATAGTAACTCATGCACAGAACACTCCTCCCACATCTGAGCAACGTTAAGGTTCTAACAAACACGAGCAAGAAGAAAACCCCCCAAATCACAGGAAAAGCCCGGGCGTTCCGCAGGGCGCAGTTCTGAGGAAAGCGAGCTGCTGACAGCGTTCAGCAACGTGTACGCAGACACGCAGACACCGAGCGCAGCGACACCAACCTCCGTGACCCCGCACCTGCTGCCCACTTGTCCTCCAGAGAGGCACCAAGTGCCCGAGCGGCCCCCAGTCTCACGCGCCGGGCCCTGTTCGGGAGGAGGGACGGGACAGGGTGCCACGGGCAGGGCCCCAGCATGGGCACGGGCACAGCCTGGGCAGGAGGACCAAAGACCATGGGCTCCCACCCTCCCCTGGAAGCCCCTCTGTCCCTGGGCTTCGCAGCAGGCGATGGACAGCGCGGTCCCACGTGCACGGCTTACCAGCCCACGCGAACGCGACTCCCAGCTCGGGCTACTTCCAAACGCGCATTCGCTGGACGCCAGACATCTTTGCCCCTGCTCTCCTGTTGGCCGACCCCTCCGGCTGCCCAGGGCTCTCCCCGCAGGAGACGCCATGCTCCAGGTGGCACGGCAGCTTCACGGGGGGTCCCCTCGAACGGGGATGCTGAGCCGCCGCCAATGCGACGTGGCCGCGGCCACCGACGTGTGGCGTCCCAGCAGCCTTGCCGGCCTCGGGACGGGGCAGCGGCAGCAAGCGGGGAAGCTGCGGCCGGCGTGCAGCAGCGTGCTGTGAGCTGCCACCCAGCCCCGCCACGGGATAAACCCGGGCTTTTGGGCTGGGTTCTTTTGATGACATCGAAATTTGTACCTGGGCCGCACTAGTAACTCTTGCTGCTTTTAAGAAATGCAGCACATACCATTAGGTATTAAATAATAAAAGCATTTTAATTGCTGAACCAATTCTCACTGAGAAATCTTTTTTACTTTTGAAAGCGACTTTGGCTGAAATTGAATTCAGCAGTCCCACAACTTAGACATCCAAAAAAGTACAGGGACGTATGGCTCTAAATAGTTTTTCTGTGGCCTAACAAAATGAAAAATTACTTGTAGACGTTTTTGTAGAAAAAGTAAGTCGGTGCTACAAACACCAAGAGCCTAGAACAAAAACATACTGTATCGTGCAAAGGTCATGTTCAAAACTAGCTGTCAAGGGAAAGGGTAAAATAAAGAAGGAAAGCACAACTTACTGTGTACTTTTTTGTGATTTTAGAAATAAGCTTACACCTTCTCACCGTTTAAAAATACACTGAGGGATTTGAATAACAGCACAGAGAGAAAAAAAAGTAGAGATGTGGTCAGATTTTTGAATAGTTTCTGTAGTACCACGCAGAGTTAAGAGAAAATTAAGTCATACATCTAGAAGAAGCCATTTAAAACACTGATAGTTAACAAAGGGTATTTCCTTTTTGAGCATGGCTGACAGAGATAAAACAAGCTAAATTTATCAGAAACTGCTGTTTCCACTTTGACTCCATAAGATGTAGTTACTGCTGCTGAACAGAAAACTCCTTCCTATATTATTTTTTAGGGAAAAGACAAAAATAAAATGTTTTCAATTTTTTTTTTTTTTCATTTTAGGCTTTTTTTTAATGGTTTCATTCAGTAATGAATTAAAAAAAAATTTCAAATCCTTTTCTTTTTTTTTTTTTTATTTTACAGAGGTACTTTCATTACGATTTCTTGGACTAGATGAGAGACTAGATTACTAAGGCTAAAAATCAGTGCATAGAAAGATCTCTAAACCTGGAAAACAAGACAGAAATGGATGCTAAAATGGAAAGCTGAAAAAACTGCTTTGGAAATACTAGCTTGCACTTTATTTTATGTTCACTATTTCTTTTTGTACCGGGCAGTTTTACAAGACAGCAAGAGCAAAAGTTTACATAAAATCCCATGCACCAAGTGAAATGATTTATCCCTTGAACTCTGGCTTCCTTTCATAACTAGTGTCAACTGAGAAGATTAAAAATACCCACATTTTACCAAACTCCAGAAGCCAATCTGTTAGGAAACACAAAACTTACTTTGTCTATTCAGATAGCTAGACGATCATGTGATAAGCAGATTTAAAAATATCTCGCAACACCCCGTAAGCCTCAGCTGAGTTTCGTGCTTTCTGCTCCAAGCCTCCTGCCCATCATTTGTCTGAGGTACCCTCACAGCCAAAGCTACACCACACATGGCTTCTACGCCGTCGTGGAACAAAATGCTCAAGCCAAAGTGCAGTGTCGTCCTTGGTACAGAGCCTCTTTGTGCCCCGGGGCTGGAGTGAGCTCTGGCTAAACAGGCGCTGCACCTGAACAGAAGCTGAATCAGTCCCTGGTCCGGGGGCTGACAGACCCCCCGGGACGCCCCAAGCAGCAGCTGCGCTGAGCAGCACACGTGGGAATTGCTCAGACTATCGCCTGCTGCGTTGCTGCCTGCAAATGTCACGAAAACGCGGCCAGAGCTGTAGGGAGGCTGCACCGGGGGCTTCTGACAAGGCTTGCAGGCTGCAGGGCAACGACCACGCAGGTCTTTACTAGGGCAGACTGATGTGCGGGGGCTGTTACTCTTAGGAACAACTTCTCATGTGAGAAGTAGTAGTTCTAGCGATGTTCTTGTAAAAGCCTCGCTACTGTGTTAATAACAAAAAAATCAGAGCAGAGAAGAAAACAACCATTCCCTCTTCGGGAGCCCAGCAGAGCACCTATGTGCTGTTTCACAGAAACTTTGGATGCAAACCAACCATACACACTGCACTCCACAAACCCGCCAAGCCCAGGGTGCCATCACATTATCCCGTTGTCTCTGAGGAAGGTACTGGGTGGGCAAAGGATGAAACAGGGAGAAGATAAATTGTTTTTTGTACCCCTTAGTGGCCGGACATCAATGCTGCAGCTTTGAAAGCTGTCTTTCCAAAAGCCGTGAGAAGAAAAAAAAAAGCAAAGATTAGGATTGCAGCTATATATGGGAGAGGAAATACGTTAAAAGGAAGCTTTTAATGAAAGAATGGATGAAAGACTTCCAACTACAGGAGATTAATGTTCTTATCTTATACACTCTTATTGCAAAGTGGAGGAAAGGGGTGGGAGGGGAGAACCCTCCTTCAAAGACCTGGAAACTCTCCGACACTAAAAATGAATTCACTACATTACAATTTGTAACAGATTCTCTTTGCATACTCTAGACATTTAAAAAATCAGGTAAATGACACCAAAGACCTCAATTTGCTGAATGACCCGCTTCTCGAACACCACCTGAAGCAGGCAGGCCCCTTTTTGCAAAGTAACAAGCAGCAGCAGCACACACTTTTCCAAATGCCACGCAAGGAGACACACAGATGACCAGGTGGGGGCAAGTAACACGCACAGGTACGTGGTCGCTGTCTTTCAGCTTGGCCGACCATCTGTAATTCAAGTGCCTGCTCCGCTTCCAAGCTAAAGCAGTCTCAACACAGAAGCACAAAGTCGGAGTAAGGAGGGACAGAGTTACTATGGACACAGCAAGTGCTTTCCCTGGTACCCCTCTCTGTGAAACAAGACAGCCAGTGCCCATCTTCTATCCCAATTAATGAAAGGTTGCCAGTCATCTCTATGTGCTGAGAAACCAGCAGATACGACAAAAAGTTGCATTTTACTGAAATATGGGCACAAATATGGTGTTGCTTAATGTGGTATTAGCAAAAATAAAGTGAAAGGCATCTAAAGCCTTTTGGAAAGAGGGCAGAAAAGGGAGGAAAAGCTGAAACCCCATGTACTGAACAGGTGTTTGTGGGCCAGCCATACCGTTCAGATGTCAGCTGAAGGCAGAAGGGTACAGGTGAATCATTTCCCAAGGTAAAGGGACATCTCTTTCTGCCACAGCAGACGGTGGTGACTGAAGCTAGAAGGCTGTATGGGGAGAACGTTCTCTGCATTGGAAGCATTAAGAAAGCGTTATTTCTTTATGGAGAATATTAAAAATACTGAGGCTGTTAGACAAGAGCAAGGCAGGCAAGTAAGATGTAGAGGAGTTAACAGAATAAGGAGATATCCCTAATTCCTTTCCTTGAGGAGTTATTTCTTACTCCAGTGGAACCTCAGCATCTCTATTTCAGGGACCAAGGCACGAAAACAGACTCATCAAATGACTGACATAACCAACTACTCTCATAGTCAGAAAACTGTTCATGTGTCAGTTCCCTTTTTAACGTGAAGCAAACTGGACACTAGGCACACCGTGACACTGTCATGGGAGGTCTATCCCAGCTACACAGTCACAGGCAGTTTCGGGGGAGAAAGGAAAAGGCAAGGCCTTGCCAGTCACTACACTCTACATCCATCCTTACTGATACTACAAGCCCTAAAATAGTAATTTACATACTGTGTAGTCACCTAAATACTTGATCTTGTTCTTTAGAAACCCTGAAAACAGAACTGTGCATGTCTCAAAATAATTTAAATTAATTAGCAGAGAACATCTTTGAGAGGAGAATTTGACAACACACATTATTTACATGCATTTCTTCCTTTGGATTTAAAATTTTTACATTTACGTTTCAGCAAAGGAGTCCTGTATAGAACTGGAGATACAATACTGCGTAAGCTCAATTAACAAATCACGGTTACTTTACCCTAGGAAGACTTATGGCTTTTGTTCCCCAAAACTATTTAGATGCTATTTCAGCTTTCCATTACACACACACATACATACAGCACTGATTTATTTTAAACCTGTATCTTTGCATCCCCATCACCGCGCATACTAGAAACAGAGCCGTTGAACCAAACTTTTGTGCGCTGGGGTTACCTGTGTAACATCCACTGGGATCTGGGAGGTGGGTGAGAACCAGGGGATTGACTGGAGGCCAGCCCTGCCGTACCCTCTCGGCCTCAGGCGCATGCCTGCGTCGGGGCCAGCACCAGGGCATGGGCCTCGGCTCTGCCCACCGCGTACGGCAGAGTCAAACCAATCATCCCTAACTTGTCCACAGCCAGAGGACACACGCAAAGGTTAAGGCTTTCCGCAAAGTCACACACATGTAGAAAGGCAAGAGCTGAAATGGAGACGTGCGTGTGCAAGCAGCACCTGCTCCCAAACGGCCGCGCCTGCCCGATGCAAGTCTCGTACGTCCCACGCCCCAGGCACAAGGTTCCTGTTGGCTAATCCACTACTGATGTGAGGCACGTCGCGGGAAGGGGTTTTGAGGAGGTTCTAAGAAAGCTTTGAGAATAAAAATCACAGTATTTATGACAGTTGTATTTATGAGCCTCTTCTGTGGACTTTGACTTCCCATTTGAGTACCTCAAAAAACGTGTACATCGCGTATGTTAAACGAAACCATTTTGGTTCTGAACGGTATGACAGGTTTATACAGCAAAGGAAAATTCTGCTCCTGTCACCTGCTTTGAATGTGACTTGCTTATTGTCAACATCTACGAACATATATATGACAAAGAAACGGTACTGCATTTGTTACAAAAACATACCATAAGTTAGCAAAACTGTCTCCCGTACTGATTTTTAAAAGCCTCTCTCGGACAGCACTGGCACACCTTCACTAGAATGGCACAAAGAACGAAGACACGGACTTTCATTTCCATGCTACACCTAGTAAGCACAATCACCCCAATAAATTAATGACAATGATGTTTCCCAAAAATGTGTACACGTAATTCTGAAATATGGTTAAAGTCTCCAGCGCTGTTTAAACATTTTTCTATCTTCTGTATTTTTTGGGTAATCTTTAGCACTACCATCACCTAAATCCAAGGACATACACAAAGTAAACCAAGCAAAAGAAACCTAACTCCAGGTCACTTGCTGCCCAGCATTTATGAGAAAAATAGACGCTTCCAGAAAATGTATTAACTGTGCTATGAACTAACTGCATCGCTGTTATAGCAGTCACTGCAAGGCACCAAACACATGCTCCCCAAGAGGCAGAGTAATTTAAGAAACAGACAAGCTAATTAGCTCTAGTTTCAAAGAAAAGCACAGTATATGAAAATACAAAAAGAAAGATATTAATGAAATTCAGCAACTTCAAGTTAATTCTTAGAAACTGCATTTTAAAACGATTTATAATGAAAAAACCAATCACATAAATTCCAAATACAATGTGGCTGTCTGAGATTCTGGCATGGCAACTGAATGTTCTGTCACTGTTCTGGCATTGCACTGGGAACAGGGAAAGCATTTCTTAAATCTTGGAGGCTTGGGCAAGCATGCTGGTGTCTTTAATCACCCACCTGCGATTGAGTGCACATTGTGGCCTGTTTAGCCACGGACTGGATAGCTATGTGAAAACATACACAAGGAGAACTCTTAAGCAAAAAGCTATCGAACATTTACGGGCAAGAAACAGGTGTTTTACCAGAAAAGAAGGCAAAGAATTTCTCAGCTTTCCCCTCTCAAACAGCCTAGAGCAGCATGTGAACAGGAGCACAGTTTATACAGCCGTCCTGAGGAAAAGCTTTAGTAGTGTCAGCTGGCAGAACAGGTCACTTCCCTGCACTTAAACCCATCTCATTTACATGTACACCAAGTAAAATTACAGTAGATTTTTTTTTTTTAAACATAAAAAAAAAAAAAAGCCTTGCAAAGGTCCCCACCAGCGCTGCTGCTGACCTGGCTAGCACTGCCATTGAAGTAGCCTTTCTTCAGAACGTGTTTGCTCTCAGACTGGCAGGGGACACCGTTCCTGGAAATGATCTTTGTGCTTCAGGAAGCCAATGGGCAAGAAAAAAGCACACCTGAACGTCTAACAGAGTTTTTAGTAGGTGGTGACAAGGTATGTATTACATAGTATGATTGTTACAAACACATATCTAAAATCGGTAGCGCTAATCATCACATTCACAAACTTGCTGCACCGTAATGAGGAAGAATATTTTGCAAAACACCAAAATGTTAGATGTTAGTCTTAGTGGCTCGGAATCTCTCTGAATTATTCAATGCAGAATCCACACAAGAAGTTACAGTAAATTTTAGATCAACAGCACAAACTACCAGACTCCTGAAGGAGTGGTTACAGAATCAGCTTCAGGAAGGGGAACCCGCTCAGAAGGTCTCCCCTCCCTCCCTTGCCCCCTCCTGTCACAGCTTATCCCTTTCCTGAGTCGTAACTTCTCTGGTCTAGCATACAGCAAAGCCTTAACAAGTGCTGGTGTCTGCACCACTGAGGGGCAATGAGGCAAGGCAGACAGGGGCAGCGGGGCAGAAATCTCATCACATGAAAGGAGGAATGACACTGCTCCCTGGGTTATGAGCACTGATTACTTTCCTACCCTGCAGCACTCTTCAGCAAACTTTTTATAGTTATGCAGTTCCTACGTCTGATTTTCTTTACATCTTTAGTCCTCAAACTGTTTTTTTTTTTTTCCTACTTACTCTGTTTACAACAAAAAAAATGTTTTATTTCCTCATTATTACACTCCCCTTTTACCCTGCTGTGCCCCAACATCTTGCATGCTCTCAGGAATACAAAATATAGAGGAAAGTTGGAAAGTTCACAACGTGAATCACTCTGATATTACTTCTAAATTTCTACCAGCAAAAATGCTGTCTTTCCATATACAACACTACTGACACAATGGTATTGAAGTGGTAGAAATAAATGGCTATTTCCTTCATCATAGTTTTGCACCTATCATTACACACTCCAGTTTGCTTTCTGTTTATCTTTCTTTTTAAACATTGACATCAGTATCGTTGCAGACAAATCCTCCCACATGCAGGAGAACAAACAAGTGATTAAAGAAAGTACTCACCTTCACTGACAGGAGTCGCCCAGCCTTCGAGGTTCAACATTATATCTTCATCTCTGTCATCTGCACCAGCTCCCAAAAGCATCCAACTCTCAACATTATCACTTTCAGATATCAAGCTCTCCTTCTCTGAGCTATCATGTATTACCAACACGTCTTCGATGGCAGGAGCTCCAGCAGAACTAACTGGGCTAAGCTTCCCACTAGTGCTTTTCCTTTGCCTTGAAATGTCTGTGCCTGATCCAGCAGGGTACAGGTTATGACACCCAGCAGCGTCAGCATGATTTGGTGTGGAAGATCCTGGATGGATACGTCTTTTACCTTGCACTGAAGAGCTTGTTGACTTCTTTGCTTTGCTTTTGTAAACACTGTCTTCATCTGGTGTATCAGACAAGACGATGATCTCAGGGTCATCCGAAAGCTGAGCACCACCATCTGTGAATTCAGTCATTTCCTTGTCTTCATACCGTTTCTCCGTGAGAACTGAACTATGGCCCGTGACTCCTGCAACATCAGCTTCTTCATCCATTTCCAGTGCGCTGATTTCTCCAAGATTTTGGGAATAGTGGATCTGGCTGTAGAGATGAAATTCCACCTCACTATCAACACTCTGCTCGCTGGATGACTCCTCGTGATAAAGTTCATCTTCATACATTTCAGTGTCCTCAGCATCTTCATATCCAACATACATTCTGGAAAGCGAATAGTCTGTATCTACAAAAACCCAAAAGGTTATATCAGAATGGTCATGAACGTATGCCCAAAACCATCTTTCAAATGATACCTTTGGTCTTTCTGAAATTGCTAAGGTTTGCCATGGAGCTCTGTGTACAGAAGACAGAACTGAGCAGACTTAACAGCTAGGAGAACCAACACTTGAATCTGTCACAGAAAAGGCTACTTAAGGGTGCATCTGCTTTAATCTTAACTACTACTTTAACCTCAGCTGCTTTGGCTTCTGAAAGTTGTACTTAATGTGCTCTCAGCTTCCACAGCTCCTCTCCATCCTGGGTTCAAAACCAGGGCATCTGCATGGACTGGGAGCCAAATGAGTGTCTGAATTCAAGTGTCAACCGTTCCTGCCAACTGGTATTAATTCTGGGTACTCTACAACTTGTTTTACTAAGTAACACCTTATGCACATAACTGAAAGAGCAGGGAAGGAACATTCAGCAATAATTGTCAGAAGTAACTTGGAGCCTCGGCTGCAGAGACACCTGAACTGGCAGTTCAGAACTCAACCTTGTGACAAGAAGCACTAGGGCTATGACACAGAAGCACCCAGACACGTTCTGCACAAGCTCTGAAAAAAAGAATAGTAAAGGTAGTACACAAATAGTAGAAAAAAGAATAGTAGAGGTAGTACACAAATCTGCAGCCTTCATAGAAACTAGCAGGTCACATTGTCCCATCAGGACTTACAAACTGAGTTACAATGCCATGAAAGTGCAACCACAATGCTCTTAGACCTGAGGAAGATATACCTGCAAACACTGTCTGCCCAGCTCAACGTTAGCTATGACAACTCTGTGCTGCTTGAACACAGTTAAGCAATAACTACCTACAACCTTTAATGGCATTTCTGGTGGATCGAGGACTAAAGACCCAATTTCCCTTCTCATGTACCCAGCAATACTGCTTTTTAAACAAATATGGTGTAAGAGCTAGCTGATGGGACAAAGAGCACCCTCAGCAAGTTTGCACATGATGTGAAACTGGGAAGAGTGGTTGATACAGCAGGTGCTTGTGCTGCTGTACCTCAATGGGCTGGAGAAGTGGGCAGAGAGGATCTTCACCAAGGTCAACAAAGGTAAATGCCAAGTCCTACACCTGGGAAGGAGACAAGGTAGGGGACCGCTGCCTGCAAAGCAGGTGTGCAGTAAGGACCCAGGGATGGAGAAGTTGACCATAAGTCAATACACTTCTTGGATGAAAAGTATCCTGGGCTCCCGAAGAACATCGACGGTGAGGGAGGGTGAGGGAGGCTATTGTTGTGCTGTAGTTAGTGCTCACAGGACCACGTCTGGAGTGCTGAGTACAGCTCTGGGCTCTCCACTATGAGAAAAGGTGGACATACTGGAGGGAGTGCAGCAAAGGGCCACTGAAATGATTAAGGGAGTGGAGCATCTGTCACGTGCGGTCAGGCCGAGACAGCTGGGACTGGTCATCCTGCAGAAGAGGAGGCTCAGGGGGATCTCACCAACGTACGCATATACCTGATGGGGGGGGTGTAAATAAGACAGAGCCAGGCTCTTCTGTGCAGTGTCCAGCATCATGAGGGACACAAAAAATAAACACTTAAACCTAAGAAAAACTCCTTTTTTACTCTGTTGCCCAGAACGACTGTGGAGCCTCCACCCTTGAAGGTGTTCAAAACCCAGCTGCACGTGGCCCTGAGCAAACTGCTCCAGGTCACCCAGCTTTGGGCCAAGGAGCTGAATGAGACAATTGCCAGAGGTTCCTTCCAACCTCAACTATCCTATGACCCCAGCCCAACAGCAAGCATCTCCAGTGCACCACTACCTACTCCTCAGCGAAACAGGAAATCCAGAGACTCTAGAAAGTTACTTTGCCTAATTGGCAGGATACCTTATTTCACTTACATGACCACGTCGTGCATGGAGGAGAGGAAAGGAAATACTTTCTCTGAAAAGTCTGTCTTTATTACTGTGTTACAGTTACTCCTGCGGAAGCCAACAAGCTTTTTTAGACATGAAATCTGTCAGATGGAGTGCAGCTTTTTTCGTTGTGGAAGGAAGTTGCATCGTATTGTTTAAATTCACATCCTGATACACAAATAAAAAAATGTAGATTCAGGAGCTTTGTACAGAAGCACTTTGTGCGATGGTGGTGTTCAAAGACCCAAAGGCCCCTATTAGGACAGCTTTCTGTGCACACCCTGCAGAAGTCCTTCTCTGATCAGTATAGACTTGACCTCACTTGTATTCCTCTTATAACAGAAGTCAAACTAAGGAGGAGAACACTTTTCCCAAAAAAATAAACAAAGCAAAACCACATAAAACATGAGCAGACAAGCAGGAAAATACGATGCCGACTGACAGTCCATAAGCTGTACTCTTTTCCGTTCAGGCTTCCAGCAGATCAGCACACATCAACTCACCTGCACAGCTAATGAAATTGCTTGCATCTTCGCCAGCCAAGGCCACATCCAAAGACCATCATAACCCTACTCATCCATCCACACATGTGCTCAGCTCCACTATCTCTGATACAGTCAAGTTGGTTTCTAACTAACCAAATACAGTCCTAAAACCTAACAAGTGGAGGTTATAGAACCTGTTTTAAAAGCTTTCCTGATGATAACTTCCTGGAGACTTTTACACCTGCCAACGCAGGACTCTGCTCAGCAGCACCATGCGTGCAGCAGTAACCTGAGGATAACGTGCATGTATCTGGATCGGCTAGACTCCACCTCTCTCATGCAGGTTCTTAGGGAAATATAATATCTATCATGCCAAATAAAATATGAAAGAATGAGGCCAGAACTTCATGGTAAGAGGCACAGCAAACCTATTTTATACCAGTATTTAGGTAGGAGGAAAAAGTAAAATGCTGGCAACCTGAATGGTTGTAGGTAGTAAAAAAATAAGATAGAAAAGCACCTGAGAGACCAACTGAAGCACCCATACTTAAACATTTCTCTCAACTTTATGTGGGGTAGCCCTTTCAAACAGTTCTTAGCATCTTCCCATCCAAGGGTGAGAATAAAAGCAGAGCTGGCTCCAATCAAGCACATTTACAATATTAATCTGTGGTTACGAGACCTGCAGTAATGTAGGATATAAAAGAATTCCCCTGAAGCATGCTGCCATTTTAGCCACACTTGAAAAGGCAACTTAATTCAAGCACTCATTCCTTCGCATTCTGTCACCGACTGGATGAAGGTACACAAAGTAAGTACATCACCACTGCTGAAAACACGCAGCTAAAGAAGAATGCTGGGTGACGAGTGTCAAAGAGCGCTCGAGGAGCTGACTCAGACACTTCATAACGAAGACAACGGTAAGAGGAGGCAGCACGGCACTACACTTACTTTGATCTATCCTCCCCAGAAGCTCAGGTCAAACAACGTCTCCTCCTCCTCTTCTCAGGTCCACACACGACTAGGATGACAAAGGGCCCCTCCTCTTGCTCAGCCTGTGTGCCAGCCCACTGGGAAACAAGAAACACCAAACATAAGCATCACAACAGTCTGAAGGGATCTAGTCCCACTGTTTACCATCCTCAAACTCAGGCAATAGCTATGCCCCACCTCTTCATCACAGAGTGAGAAACGCCTGTTTCGGGTGTCTGGCATCAAATAAGAAAAAAACACTGCCTCCAGGAAAGGGAAAAGCGGCTCGACAGACAAAGTTCTGCTGTTTTCCAGGTTGTTAAAGTGAAGCAGCCTCTTACTGTATTCATACTGATACTCAAACAGAGGAAGATTTTTTTGCTGCCAGTCTCCAGCAATTTAGATTTCCTTTCACCAGTGAAAAGTTTAGACTACGGGCAACTGTCATTTTTGCTACCAGGCAGACTACAACAAAGACATCCCTCATGTCTGAGTGTGAAAATCACATTGAAAAGAATAGTCCTGCACAGACTAGCTGACTGGATAGGTAATACAGGCTGCAGAAAGCACTACACACTGACACACCATACTCTGAAAGTGGCCTACTTTTTAAAAAAAACCCCAAACTTCAAACCCTAGGCCACAGGAGGATCCCATCCCTTCATTAAGAGGAATCCCTCTCCTACCTGAACCCAGGGCACAACACCCCCTGAAAGTACCTCACTGCCTCCCTGGCAGGCCCCAAGTAAGAACAGTTCAGGTAAAGAGCTACTGATGTTAAAACAAAATTAAAAAATGGTAGTTATCTGCATCTCTTGTAGCCGTTTCCGAACAGAACTGCAGATGGCTATAGTTAGAAATGGCAGATCATTTTCCCACGTCATTTACAAAGGCTGTTTGCTTTTCGCCTAGTCCATTAAAAAAACCAACACCCCCCCCTTGATAAAGCAACAGAAGCAGGCAGCAGCACAGCACAGCCAGAAGCGAGGTGCCGATGGCTGCTTACAGGCAGGGGGAAAGAGCACAAAGAAGTTAATCCCAACACCCACAGAAATTTCAAGCTGTGTGCAGGCAGGACGCCGAATCAGACAAAATGTCAAAGCTGTTTGGGACACGCAGGGGTGAGATCAGTGCAGAAGGGGCTCTGCATAACCACCGGTAAGATGCCCAGGCCAGTCCTTCCCATGCCATTCCTGCTTCTCAAGCCTTGTTTCTCCCTACCAGCTCCTCCTCTCCTCTGCCTAACTTCATCACTTCTGCTGCTCTTACCTTTTCAACTCCTAAAATCTTTCAGAGCTCACACAGCAACCTTCTCCTCCCTTCCTCTTGCCATTTGAAATATGCATTCTGCTTGACTTCCAATATTGAGATTTCTTAACAGAAAAAATGCTCAAAAGAAAAAAAAAAGGTAACCCTATCACCAGACTGTTACAGACAGGAACAACAATAAAATGGAAAAGCAAGCTCTTTTGAGGAAATTGCCACCAACCTCCTAAATCCACAAGCACCCCACCAGAACAGAGGCTCAGACACCACAATGGTAGGAGACATCAACAGACGCCATAGTTGTGTGCAGACTAGACCTTTTCTCACTTTCCCGTTTACTCGTACTTGCGATACATCAACTGCCCAGTACTTTAGATTCCCAAGATACTGCACAGGTACAACCAATATGAAATTGATAAATAACTTAGAAGTTCAAATGCTGTTAAATGAAATCTTCCATTTCAGCTGCCATAACTGCTTTTGCACCCTTCATCAGAAGTAGCCTACCTCTATTTCATGAGGGATAAACAACCAAAAGTATTGCTATGAAGGGCAGCATCAAAATCAAAATCACATCTTTGTTCTTCTTGCTGCCCTATGGAAGTATGCAGATGTCAAACCTGAACGTATGTTTTTTTAAAACCCCCAACAATATATGTTTATTACCAGAGGTCAATGTCAGGAGACAGTTTTGTTTCCTTCACCTGAGTTGTGTTTCTGTACCAAACATAATACAGATCTTACTGTGGCTTAGGGGGATAACCAAGCTGCGCTCAAAGCACGTGAGAAAGGGACAATTTTTGTTTGACACCCAAGGTGGGATGCGCAGCTCTCAGACACCTGGGGTCGCTCCCCGCACCGACGTGCTCAGGCTAGAGTAGAAATGCCCTCACAGTGAAACGTCTGAAAATGCCACGAGGTGGATCACAGGGCAGCCATCCCCTTGGTTCTCACGAAGCAAACCCTGATGAGTACGCACAGTACCTATCCTCTCAGCTTCAAGTAGCCAAGGAAAAGGCAGACAGCACCATAATGCTGATCTAATGGTGACATTTGCTATTAGTTATTTTTGGCTAAATTTTGTCACTTGTTTCTTCCAAGGATAACTTGTGTTGCACAATTCTCAGATGTAAAAAACCCTCAGTTCTTATGTCAATTTGCTTTGCGTTTGAGAAAACATTTCTATTCTGTACTTTCTTTAAATACAGGGCAAATAAGCGTAAAGGAGAGAAGAAAAGCTTTGAAGAAGAGGTAAATGTTTTTCTAGTCACAAGCTATACCTTCAGGAGATCACGGGGATATATCTTCCACACCCAAACCCTGGAAAATAACAAAACATTCGAAGTTTACTTCAAGACTTTTAGAAGATTTTCTTCCCTTAGCAATTGTGTTTAACAGTAACGGCGCAAACACCCTCGGATTAACAGATCTGCTCTTCCCAGATCATGACGGATCGTGGCCTGGTGCCCCGAACACAGCTGTGTGGAGGGAACACAGATCCCGGGCATCAGGAGAAGCAACCGGGAGAGCACCAGGAGCCGGCTCGCACGCACACCGCTGATGGCCGTGCTGCGCGGGGCACCGCTCCACCCCGCGGGGCTCCAACTCGGGCGGCGCCGAGCCCCCTCCCCTCCAGGCCAGCTCCCTCCCCGCCGCCACCGAGCCCGGGGGTGCGCTCCTTTCTGGGGATGGCTGAAGGGACCGGGACACGCTGCGGCCAGAGACAAACACGGACACTGGTGCAGGGGCTCGCACATCTCTTTAATGGCACGGAGGCGCGGAAGTGATGGTGCTCGGCACCCCCAGCGCCAGCACGGCAGGGCAGAGCCCAGTCGCCTCCACGCGCCGCCCCGGCCATAACGGCGAGGTAGGCACGGACGCTCCGTGCCCGGGGACCGCCGCTGGACGCGGCTACACCGATCCGAGAGGGAGGGGCTGAACCGGCGGAGGCAAGCCGGGCCGCCGGGGCAGGCCGCACCGGCAGCTGGGCGGGCACGGCGGCGGCGGCAGGGCCAGGCGCGGCTCTGCAGCGCGGGGCTGCAGCGGAGAGGCCTTCGCGGGGAGGCGGAGGGGCCCGGCGGGGTGCAGGCGCTCGGGCAGCGGAAGGGCCGGGCCGTCAGGGAGCCGTGCCCGCCGAGGCGAGGAGCGGGCAGGCGGTGGGGGAGCGCGGGCCGCCAGGGCCGGGCCGGGGGCAGCGGGGGATGGCCGGGCAGGACTGCGCGAGGGAAAAGGGGGTGGGGGTCGGGGGTCGGGACCGGGCGGGCGGTGCTGGCGCCTCCCGCGTTACTCACTGCCGGCCGCACCGGGACCCGCCGAGCAGGAAGTGGCGGCGTCCGCGCCCCACCCCTCCGACCGCGTGCTTCCGGCCACGCCCCCGCCAGCCACCTCCGCCGTCACGCGGCCGCCTGGCCTCCGTGTCCCGCCCCTTCTGCGACCCGCGGCTCGCCCCGCCCCCGCCCCACCGCCTGGGCCACGCCCCCGGGCGGTGGGGCGGGGCGCGGTTGGCGGGAGCCCCGCCTCGGTCACTGGGGGGCGGGGCTTAGCCCGAGGCGGGGCGGAGCAGGGCGCCCCTCCCGGAGCGGCGGCCGCGCGGCTCCCGCTGCCCTCGCCCGCCCTCCGCCGCCCGGGATCGCCCCCGCCTCCCGCCGCCAGGGATCGCTCCCCCCGCCGCTCCCCGCCTGTCTCCTGCCGCCCGGGATCGACCCCCCCGCCCGCCTCCCGCCGCCCCGGATCGCCCCCCTCGAGGGGCGCAGCGCCCCGCGGGGAGTGGGTCCCGGCCCCTCCTGGGCTCTTCACGGAGAGCGGGGCGCCGCCGGAGCAGTGCGGGCCCGGAGGAAGGGAGGGAGAGGGGCTGTGGTGCGGGGTGGTGTCAGTGCGGCATTGAGGAGAAATTATGGTGAATTGGGTGCGTTACCCTACCCGAGGCCTGCGGAGGCGTTTCTGCCGTGTCCCTTCGCTTTTTGAGGTTCGGTTTCCCCCCAGCCCGCAGGACGGTGGGCGAGACGGAGCGAAGGAGGCCACAGGGAGAAGAGCGAGGCGGGGGCATGCAGCCTGCCTGCCTTCTTGCAGCGCCCCATCGGGAAACAGGCCCCCATCCAGCTGGCTTCTCCGCAGCCATGCTGGCACTGGGGTCTCCCGCCTTCGTCACCATGTCACCTCTGCTCCCTGAACGGAACCGCGTGGACGACGGCTCCGTGGTGAGGGGGAACCAAGCCCTTGTGTGCCTTTGTGTGCCCATGCTGTGGCAGATGCTCCAGGAAGAGCTGGTGAAGGAGATGTCGTACCTTTGCAGGCCAAGCAAGGGAAGGAATTGCACTCAGGCAGGGCCTGGGGGAAAGCAGAGCGCTGGCAGAGGAAGAAGTGGTCATTTGGGTGCAAAGAGCCTGAGCGGCTCTGAGGCTGATTGCCCTCCAAGGGCTGGACTTGGACATAGCAGTGAACCGTCTTGAGAGAATCTGCTGAGGATTGCTGAGGACAGGACTGAGACTCGGAGTGACCAAGTTGTGCGGTTTGATGGACACCCTGGAAATCTGGAGCCTCTTCTCTGAACTACCTGCCAAATTTAAACAGTTGAACCAGATTTTTCAATCATCTCAAGCAGTGGCCGCTTCAGAGAAGGCAGAGGATTTGGCACGTCATGTTTCGGGGCAGTTTGGAGGAGAAGGGATGGTCTGGACCAGCGATGAATTTGGCAGAGCTGCCGAATCCCCTGAGCTGGCCTGCACCGCAGCGTGGCGCCGGGCCCCTGGGCTGCACGGTGCTGGGCATGTCCCTTGGCTGCAGGGTGAGCTTCCCTGGCTTGTGGTGGCAACAGAGGAGCCCATGGGTAGCTCCCACTTGGTTCCGGCAATGACACCACCTTCCTGGCCATGCCTTTATCCAAGGGTGCAGCAAGGAGTTCTTAAGCAAAAGTCCTTTCTGTTGATGAACAGGGCTGTTTTCTTCTCAGAAAACCCTGTGCTGGCTCAAATGGCCAAAGCAGGGTACCCCTTACATGGGTGGGACCTGCTAGGCGTGCTGCGTGCTGGTTGGAGGGCTGTTTGGTGCTGCACAGCTTGTGGGTCCCAGCACCTAAAGGGGCTGGAGATTATCTATGCTATCCTCTCTTTATGGCGTTAGCTCTGATAATTAGCACTTTCGGTGTTACTTTCTGCAGTCTTAGTGCCTTTCTTACTGGGGTTGTAATGAACCAGCACCTCCTTGTGCAAAAACAGCTGCCTCAGACTTGCTGATACGGGACTTTTTCTCATTACTCTGACCTGGCAAGGAGAGCAAGTGGTCATGTTTCTTTATTTTGAATTTTAGAACTAACTTCTTCCACCCCAGAGGGACACAACAAGCATTGCAGATTTTCAAGAATATGCAGTTGTATGAGGATTTGCCTGAAACTGGAATGTTCAGTTAAACCCAACTTCGGATTTTTCATCTATAAATGGTTTTGGATATCATGGTTTCATAAAAATAAATATTCTGTAAGCTGAACTTCTGCATCAGACTTCTTTGCCTGCTGCTCTCGTGGTGGCAGTTGAAAGGTTTTCCTACGCAGCTTACTAAAGATGAATAAAAGTGACTGTAAACAAAAGCTTTTAACAGAGCTGAAATCAACATCTAAGGTAAAAGTTCCCTCCATGTAAAAAGCCTGTTTCAGAAACAAAATCCAAAAGATTGATATAAATTTTCAGTGGTGCCCTGGTACTCACCTGGAGTGTGCTGGAAAGTTTAACATGTTTTCTTTTTACTGTGTTTTGATTTCTTGTTTGAATACTCACAATGGATAGGAAGAACAAGCAGTTTTCACTTAAATTTAACAGCTAATTCATTAACGCACCATGGACTTTCAAATAGCTATCTTTGTCCTTTTTCTCTTGAAAGCAAACCCCTGTAGAAAAGTGCAAATTTAGTTTTCAAATACTCTGTCATGATGATGAGTAATTCTCTGCTTACAGCTTTTGGTTGAATTACTTCCATGGAAATCTTGGTGGTTTTAGCAGGAACTGCTCTTCTTTGCTTGATGGCCATGCTGGAGGGGGTTGGGTTTTGCCAAGTGGCCCAGCAGCAGTGATGTGGCCACCACTGGCAGTGGGCCACTGGCCCTGGCCTGGCTCGTGCTGTCAGACCGTGCTGCATGGAGCAGAGCTCGCTAGCAGGCGTCTCTTCTGTGGACAGGAACTTGATGGCAGCAAAAGCCTTGGAAAATGCGGGCGCAGGTCGGAAGTGGAGACCCCAGAGACCCGGAGGGATAACCCACCAGTGGTTAGTTAGCAGCTGTTGGAAAAGCGTGACCTCAAGACTAGGAAAACCCTGCTCTGGCTTTAGGGAAGAGGCAACAGCCAAGCAAGGGAAGAAACAGGTCAAGCAGCCGCGTGGCCTGTGGAAGCAGCCCCTCTGCCTGCCAGCACCCTGGTGCAGCCACCACCCACAGCCTCTGCATGGACACAGTCCTGTGCTGCTGGGAGGGGGAGGACACCCAGCTTGGCTCCAGGCTTGCTGCTGGGAAGAGCCTGCTTACTTCTGCCTCTGCGACCAGGGCCAGGGAGCACCATGGCCGGCAAGCACTATGACCAGCAAGCGCCGTGACTGGCAAGCACCGTGGCCAGCAAGCACCTTGGCCAGCAAGCACCGTGGCCAGCAGCACTGACAGCCAGCACCAGCCCCGCTGCCTCCTGTGCTGGTGGCAAACGCAGGACGAGGCTGCAGAGGACTGGCTGCCTTGAACACGGAGTGGTTCAGCACCAGCTGCGGGCAGGAAGGGTGGTGACCGTGAGTGTGTGCTGCTAATGAACGTCAGTCTTGCTCTGAAGTTCAGGCTGGCCTGGTTTATCGTTCTTCTGAACGCCCTCACCGCAGCGATCTCCAGTTCCCCGTACATGCATTCAGTGGCAGCACTGCTTCTCTTGCTTGTCTGACGGCACAGCAGCAGGTGGCTGCTGCCCCGGTTGGCTGCTCCTTCCTGACCCTTGGCAGAGACCCCGGCGCGGTCTGACAGTGCGGCAGCACCCCTCCTTCTCCGGGTGCTGGGGATTCCCCACAGCTGGGGGCTGCCAGATCCAGCGGAGGAAAGGCCACCATCACGCTGTGTCCCCATGACCAGCCAACAGCAAGGCTGAGCACATTTTCCAGTGGGCACACAAGGAGACACACACATAAAGAGCATGTAGACATAGCCATGTGCACGTGGACCAAGAGGGACAGGAACCGCAGCACTCCTGCAGACAAGCAGCACCACTGGCCCTGTCCGGTCCACCCCTCCGGCTGCTCAAGGTCCCTCAGTGGAAAGCATGCATGTGTGCTATGGGCACACGTATGTATGCAGGTACGTGCATATGTATGCACACACACCACGCAGGTCCTGCCAGTAGCAGGCCTTCGCCAGCCTGCCCAGTGGCCACCCCGGTGTCCCCAGCAGCTGTGCACAGACAAGTGTGTACCGAGTGGGTCCAGCCTCACTGTCTCTTGCTGGTGAGCTCTCAGATGCTCCAGTCTCTCCAGTATCCACCTCTCTGACACTGGGCGCCCAAGCCTCCTCTCCCATGTGCTGGCCAGCGCAGCTTTATGTCTGGCAGCCGTTGCCCTTGCCGGTGCCTGCCCATGCAGCAGTGATGCACTGCGTCTCACCAGGTGCTGCACACTACCACACACGGCCCCTCTGACCCAGAGTCCAGCCACTCTGGCCAGCTCTAAGACCACCATACAGAGGGGTGGTCTCTACACGGCATAGAGAGCCCTCACCCAGGAAAACAGTGAGATGTCCCATTTAATATTGCCAAACAAGCTCACGTTAGAGCCTGCACAGTGTGCTGCTGCGGTCAGGACCATAAGAGGCCTGATGAGCTACCGCAGGTAGTAGCAGGGATTCGTGTAGAGCATCAGAGAAGTGGGAGAAGCGAGTAGGAGTGAGCAAGCAGTGCAGAGAGCTGTGGGAGAATTCATCTGGATCTGCTGCTGCCAGTTCCTGGTCATGTGCCCCGTCACCCTACAGCCTCAGAGCAGCTCCTCTGTCCTGCCCCGGGACAGGCGCCTGCACCGCTCCCTCCGGTCCGGCAGCGCTGCTGACCCCGCAGGGCAGCTCGCCTGTGCAGACAGACACGTGCGTGCTGGTGCGTCCACCGAGCCCAGAGCTTTCATTTTTCATTTCATTTTTTGTAGGCCTTTCAGATTTCGGGGTTTTCCTTAATGCACTGCTGGTACTCGATTTTCAACATTACTAGCATGTAATTACAACCTGCATTTTACCTCTGGGAACATTGGCACAGGCGTGTATGTGTTGGCTCCAAAAGTGCCTCTTGAAGGGCAAAATAATCTGATTCTCTGATTCTCTAGACTTTGGGTCAAGAGAGAAGTGAACAAAAAACAACCCACAAGTATGAAGCTTTTATCTTCTAGCAGAGAGCAAGCAGACCCTGCCAAGAGTCAGAAACACAGCCGTGACACCTGGTGCTTGCAACAGGTACTTTTTTCTGATCGAATCATGATATGTTTCAAAACAAACAGGTTTTTACTGCCTCTGGATGTTACGAAACCTTCTCAAATGTGTTGGATAATTAATTGTTGTAAAGCATATGTTGTTAATATGATTAAAGGATGAACTGGAATTGCAAAATGTTACACAACTGTCAGGGCCCTGAGGACACCAATGGACTGTATTGACCAAGGCTGTGTCTGACCCTAGTTCCCCTCATCAGGCCTGATCCTGACCCCTACCTATAGGCTGGCATCCTTGGCCCGTCTCCGTCCCCACAGAGATGCACGATGCCTGGGGCTGGGGCTGCCCCAGTGCCCCCCAGCTGCCCTGCTCCTGGCTGGGGTGGTGAGGTGGGCACTGGCCATCGGACCCTGCCCTGTCAGCCCCCACCAGGGAGGCTACTGAGATGGTGTAAAATACACATTTGGATAAAACTCTCAGGTCGGGTAGCTTTCCTCAGAGTATTTCCAGGAAACAAAATTCCATGTTTCTAGAATAAGCAGCAGAAAGATTAGACAATTTGCATTTAGCACTGACTGCAGTAGTATTTTACGCTTGCAAGAATTCATTCTTGCCAAATTTGACCTTGAAAGGAAGTTTCTTTTTGGTGGCGTCATTGTGGAAAGTCAGCAACCGCCTCTGATACATCCTGCACATGGTCGCCTGTCCCCACGGACCTGTGCCCTCCCACAGCGCCCTAGGGCCACCGCTGCTCTGGGGACACAGGGGGAACTGACAGGAGCCTCTTCAGCCCGCCAGTGACAAGTTCTCCTCCGTGATGTCAGTTCATGAGCCCAGCCTGGGCCATATGTATAAATATGGGACTCCCTTGTGAGGGGTGCTTGAAGGTAGGTCTTAATGTGGTTTGTATTGGTCTGGCTTGCATCGGTGTAGATGGGTACACACCAACCAGCACAAACATTTCCACCAAGTGCATGCCAACAGTATTCACGATGAGCCTCACCCAGCAGGAGTTAGTGTCTTCTCTGGGTCTTCCAGCGCAGCTTCTCTAGTCCAGCCGGTTCTGTGTGCAGATGGGGTCATCAGGAGCCAGAATGGCTTTTACTGAGCTCAACTTGAAAGCAGTCACTGCTTTAGGAGAGCATGGGAGCACAGTGGTTTAGGTGCGGCACTGAATTTCTGAATGTCATATGGCCTAGCAAAAGCAAGGCCACATGTTTGCCTTCATCTGGTTTGTTTCTCCTTGAAGAATCAGCCCTCGTCAGAGCTTTTACTTCATATTGTCCAAGCGCATCCATCCTAGGTGGGGAAGTGGCACAGCTCCATTTTATATGTGCTACAGGGTACTTTGCTGCTGCAGAGAAGCAGAGTCGTATGCATTCAATGCTGTGGGACTTACGTGTGATCGTCAGGCTCCGGTGTTTTCACCATTGCACCCTTTCTCTCCTGGGCAAATTGAGTTCTGCTGCTGCCTTTGCTCCTGTTTCTCAAGAGAAGTGATAAACTCGACCTGCCATGTGCCTGAACCCAGTCCAAACTGCTCACCTGCCCCCCTGAACAACCCACCTTTGGTGTGCCAGTGACTCACTCCTGAGAGGAGAGGACCTCAGCACAGAGATTCAGGTTCTGATGCTCATACGTGGCCAAGAGACAAGGGGGTGGCACCCCCTTTCCATGCCATTGCTGGTGCTGTGAGACATCCGTGGCTGTGTTCAGCTCAGCCTGTGAGGCTGCACTCCCTCCCTGGAGAAAGTCCCCTCTTCCTCCACAGCTCACAGCTTGCCAGGCTGTTTGAGGTGGAGGGAGGCATCTTCCTGCAGCCCAGAACTGTGGTCCAAGGCTGCAGTGAGCAGCAGGATTGAAAACAACCCTGTCTCCTTCCCACCTGACACCGTCTGCTGTAGCTGATTCCTCAAGGCATACTTTTGCAAGGGCAGCGCACTCCAGTCCAGGCTGTGCCTGCACCACAGGATCGGCACTCTCCACACTGGACCCCAGCTAGCTGATTCCCCTGCAGGAGTGGGGCGATGGTGTTTTGGCTGCCGCAGGACCGTCTTCCCGCTTTGGTTTGCCCAGACCCCCCAGAAGTCACTGTCCGTGCAGGGAAAGGAGCATCCATCCTCCCACGCCCGACGGTGCTGCCCTGCATCCCTGCAGTGCCCTTCTCCTCTCTGCTTGCGTGCCCTTCGGGGAGTGGCCAAATGGCTGCACAAACCCAGCAAGAAGAAACAGGATGCCAGGGTCTGTGAGGAAATTTGTGCGGGCTGCAGAGGGAGACTTTGCAGCATCTCCAGCTGTGTGGAGACAGCCTGGGTCCCCTTGAGTTCTTCCAGATTGCAGGAGTCCGGTGGAGACCATCGTTCTTGCACCAGAACCTTTACATGCTTAAGAACGAAAAGGGAAGAGGGAGATTTTCCGTATAAGTAAACTGGCAATTTACAGTCCAAATGCCAGTAGGTGGCACCCAAGAATGTGCAGCATTGTTCCTAGCCTTTGTGCTTGCTCACTGCTTGCTCACCAGAGACATCTTCAACCTCCGCTCTCCTTGGAGTGCTGGGGAAGCCTGGAGGGCTCTGCTGCTTGGGTGGACAACTGTCAGAAAGGACCCTGGGCAAGAGAAATGCAGATTTTCATTTGCTGCTTTTCAAAGCATGTTTCTGAGTGCTGTAGGAAACAGCATGAAGGAATCCACAATTAGTCTCAATAGTGTTACTCATTAATAAGCTGTCCACGTCAGGATGCTGGTTTCTGTTGCATGTAACTTTGCTGGGTGTCAGCCCTGTTGAGGTGAAATGGCCTCTCAGAGCTGCTGCTTCACCCGACATGCCTTTGAGAACTGACAGCTGGAAGGAGATGCCTTGTCCAAGATCATTGTCACAGGAGTCTTGGGCACATTGAGAGCTTCGTGTGATGTTTCTTCCAGCATGGAACAATGTGAGAATGTGACTGAAGAATGCAGGCATGCAAGGAGGTCAATTACATGTGTGCAGGCAATTGTTTTAAAGAGCCTAATTTTGCCACCTTGTCAAATGCTATTTTTACCTGGACTTGTTGAAACAGAGGGGTTGTACTTGTTTCTGGTTACCTGTGGTAAGGGAAGTTGTCTCTGACCCAGCATAGGCAGATTTCCTGACAATCATGCCTTTTTCATCCAGCAGCTGCAACTGATGGTATTTTTTGTGTTGGGTGTCTGGGCCTGTGAACTCCATTTTTGTCTTTCCCTGATCCAGTGAAGTGTGTAAACTTGGAGGAGATGAACGACTCCTCCTCCTTGAAGATCAGAGGTGGACCTGCCCCACCGTGCCAGGCAGGAGCAGGCAGCACCGTCTGCACCGGCCTCGCGCAGAACCTGATGGGTTGCAGCTGCTGTGGGGCTGGAATGGTTCAGGGGATGCTGGGCATGGAGAGGCAGGGCAGAGGAGGGAAACAAGAGGGAGGAGAAGAACAGCTCAGCCAGGACAGGGACAAGGTGGCAGACATCTGCCATCATGTTTGCCATTTTCCCATCTCGCCTCCTGTTTCAGCACCAGGAAGCTGCATTGTCCGGGCCACAGGAACGGCAATTTCAAAAGACTTTGCACTGAAATGGCATGAAACTCATAGGAGATGCACCCTGGCAGGCCTCCGGGTACTCAGTGGCCTGCCCTGGCAGGGTCCCACTTAGGAGACCTTCTGGCTCCCAGTGCCACTGGATCTGGGCGTGGTAGCACCATATTGCATTTGGACCTGTGCAACCTCCTGAGCTGCAGCCCATCATCATCCTCAGCTGAGTGCAGCAGGGACAGGAGCACTTCAGAAGTTAATTAAATTCCCACCCCCCACCTGATCTGCTCCTCCTCTTCCCAATGCTCCACTTTGCTGCTTCAAACCGAGCAGCGGGAGGGGGGAGGGACTGTAATTATTTAGCTCCTTAGAGCTAGCTCTATAGTGCTTCATAGCTTGTTAATTACAGTTTCAGCTGTGCCAGTCAGTGGAGGACCAGGAGAGCACGTGGGGAGTGGGGCGCATGGGTCGAGGGAGGGAAGGGACTCGGTGAAGAAGCCACAAGGGCTGACAGCGGGGTCAAGCCAGAGTGAAATGGGGAGGAAGGCCAGGGGCGCCAGCAGCTAGGAACCTGGGCAGGAACAGCAGGGAATGGGGAGCAGCTGTGAAGCAGAGGGAGACAGAGAAAAGAGGGGGAAGGCAGAACTGCGTGGGTGTCACAGCATGGTTTATCTCTGGAGGGTGACGGGGATGCAGGTTAGGCACCAGGGGATGCTGCGCGCTGACATCATGGAAGCATGTCCTTCGTGCCCACCTGCCTCCTCTGGCAGAGCAGACAACTGCCCAGGCTCCAAACCCAAGCACTGCCCATGGCTGCCCCGCAGTGCAGTTGGGTGGGGATTAGTGTCGGGAGGGCAGAATGGCTTTCACAACGTATTGACCCTTGTCAGGGAAAGTATTTCCTTTTCTCAATCATCCTAATTTTCTCACTAAATGAGCAAAATAATTGCAGCAGTGTTCAGCCTCTCTTCCAATTCCAGCCAGTAAGAACCTCAGCAATTTCAGGGCAAAAAACCCAAAAACCCTCCTACGATGAAGATCTGAAGCCCTCTGAGGGAACACATGGGACCCTGGTCTGCTCGGTGCGTGCAGCACCGCCAGCACCGCAGACCCGCAGCGCCAGAGCTGCCAAACAAACACCAGAGTTCGGGCAGGAACCAGGAATAGGTGAGGCTGCTGTTTTCCCTCTGGTCTGCAGGGTCGGTGCTCAGGTGCCCTGGCATGCTGCTGGCTGAGCCATGCTGGCCATGCCAGGCAGTGCTCTCAGAGAGGGCAGAGGGGGCTGAGTGGCCGTGGCAGCTCTGTGCTGCCATGCAGAGGGCTGTGCTGCGAGCCTCGGGAAGGCAGGTCCTGCTCCTTCGCCTGGTTCTCCCACTTGCTCTGCTGACTTGGTGGAGGGGACATGGACCCAGCAAGTGAGGAGATAGCTGTCCATGCACGCTGCCTGCCCCTGGGGCAGCCCCCTGCTAAAGTACAGCATTTCAGCTGCTGGCCCCTGCTCTGAGGCTCCTGGGCTTAAGCGAAGAGATTGCCCGTCTAGACATCCACAGTTTCCAAAAACAGGTTATTTAAAAGAACCTGGTGGAGGGAAGAATGTGTAGGTCCTCCGTGGAAAACCATTTTGGGCTTATCTACAGCTTCTGAAATGAATACATGCGAATTTCCTCTTTTGACAGAAGTGGAAGGACAGTTCAGAGCCAGAAAAGACTCTGTGCTCAAAGACTTAATGCTGCACTGCCAATGGTTTTAAACTCTGACTTCATGATTTCCATTTTATTTTGGCAGCTCCCAGTCTCTGTTTCTGTCCTTTTTCTGGAAAATTTCCCTTAAGGAGCCACCAGTGATGGCCCAGGAGACGGTGTGTGAATGCTTTGCATTATGTAATGCTTTGACATTTGGCATTCCCATGGCATTATCCCCATTATCCCCCATCAATGCAGAATAAGTTGTCAGAGCATGAAATTGGTATTTTTACATATTCTTAATGTACAGATGTCAGTCTGAAAGCCATGCACAAGCATTGTGATTAAATTCTCCATTTCATTCTCTGCCTATGCAGGGATCTCTTGGAAGGTGTCTTTCCTTTTGGGGGGGTTATAGGGAAAAGGCACAACCTTAAAAAGTAATAATTCTGCTTAATAGCGCTATCAAAAGGTGAAAGCTAAGTTTAAGACATTGTGCACTGAATGCAATACAAACTCAAAAATCCAGAGCAATAGTGTTCAATTTTTAGCACCTGTGTTCCTGGCATGGTAGCAGAAAGTGAACAACAAGTACCAGATGCATAGAGGGAATATAATCAGTGACCCAGTTTCTGGTGCCAAATGTATCAACATGTTCCAAATCAAATCTGCTCAGAGTTTACAAGTTTGTTATTCTACGTTAATTACCGTGTAAGAATGGCAGACCCTTGTGGGAGGATTAATATGCGTGAACATAATGTCCATGGAGAAAGAAGAGGAAGGGCATGACTAAGGATCCACCTAGGACCCCAAAGTGCTTGATTCGGTTTGTTTGATCACAAATACCTAAAGAAGAACTCTTGAAAGTCACCTGCTTGGAGGCAGATCAGCGGCTCCACCCTCTGCTGTCAGCCCCTGTCTCAAGGACCTGTGCGGTAACAGAAGCCAATATTGGTGCAAAATGGTACAAGAGACTCTGCAGTCTCCATCGTTGGGAGCTTCTAATACCAGGCACAGCAAAGCCCAGATTATCCTAGTCTAGTCTCATAGCTGACCCTGCTGTGGGCAGACAGTTGGACCTGAGGTCCTTTCCAGCTTGAATAGTCCTATGACCCCGTTCCCTGGCACGCAGAAGGTTAGAGCAGGGGGATGTTCAGGTCTTGCATGACAGACCTTCCTTCTGGGGTTCTTCTTAGCCTTTGTCCAAAGAGCTCTCAATGGTGCAGAGCTGCACCCTGGAGCAGCTGCTCACCATCGATTGATGTCTGTCAGGAGTCCATGAGCATCCACAGGATCTGAGGAGGAGCCTGCCTGCTCATCCAGGATTCCAGTTTATGGCGAAATCAGGAGAGAGGCCAAAGGCCTGACTTCTCTCCACGTGTACCAGAAAAGAGCCCATGGACTATGCTTAACTGGATTTCCCTAAAAAAAACGAATTATGCAACTCTGTCATCAGTCGGTGCTCACTCCTCCTCCCTGTCCTGCTCTCCACCCTCTCAGAAGCCACCAACTCTGGTCAAACACACCAAAATGGTGAGGAACTCGAGAAGAATTGAGCTTACAGGCTTTTCAAGAAAAACAACACCTACATGGAGAAGAGAGAGGCTGACTCATGTCCTCATTGGTCACAGGGCTCCAGAACAGGCTCAGCAAGGATCTCTGTGGCCTCCTGGCTTGGGCATGGTCTAGGACCAACCAGACCACGAACTGCCTGTTGCTCAGTGCTAGTTAGAGGGGGTGAGGGTGCATTGGGAGGGCTGTTGAAGGATGCTAGGGAAACAGGAGCTGTGAAATGGTGGATGCTGGGGACAGGAGAGTGAAGAGGAAGAGGAGGTTGCACACAAAGCCAGAGATGTGATGAAGGAAGCTGGTCTTATTGTGGCAGATAAGGATATAGGAAAAATGTTTTAGACTTCATTAGTTCCATTAGTTATGGGAGAAATTGCTGATTGATGACATTTTTACTAAAAATTCACTAGCATGAATAAATATGATGGCACTTGGGCTTGGTTTTCAGCACAGAACTTACTCCTGGAGACAGCTGAGGAGCAAGTTTGGAAAGAGCGATTTGAGCTACAGACACAACACCAATGCTAGAAGAGTTTCAAGACTGCTTTATGAAGCGGCCATTTATTGTGCTCTTAAATGCAACCAAATGGCTGCTGACAGGGTGTGCAGCTGCTGCGAGGGCCTGCCAAGGGTCAGCAGACAAGCACTGGTTCTTGGGCTCTGAGAGTGCCTGCAGCCCCCATCCAAAATCTGTCATGGCCAGCGGAAAGTCTGCTGGTGTCTGTTGTGCAGACGGACAAGCACCTTCAGTCTGAGAGGTTCACCTCTCCCGGCTGTGTACCACCTGCTGCAGTTCATCCGTTTATTTTGAAGGTGACCAACCATTTTCCTCTTTCTGTAGGAGATTCTGAAGTTAAGGATTGAGCAGGGACTTCCAAGGGAAGCCTCCTGGAAGACTGAAGAGGAGTTGCCCCAGGAAAGCCGTTTTTCGCTCCGGAGTGAGTAAGTTTCCCTTCCTACCCCCTCTGCTCAGCTCCCTGCCTGAATATCAGTCTGACTTGGAAACGGAAATTTGGCCACATAACTACTATCAAGTCCATGGAGTGCACCAGACTGCATCCAGCCACTGAGTGCTCTAAGTAGGTGCTGTGCCTCTGGTGGTACCTGCCACCATAAGCGTCGGGAGCAGAGGAGAGTCATCTGGGTGTAGTACCTCCACTCTACTGCTGAAGCCAGTCTGATATGAAATACCTGAATGAATCTCTTTTGGGAAATGAACCAAAGCCAAGTAGTTTCGGCAATGCTTAAGCAACGCTCTGAGGCTGCGGCAAGGTCACCGTCTTGCACGTTTGGTCCAGGAAGTGATGGGCAAGACAGCCTTTCACTGTAAGCATGAGTTACAGTGATCTACTGTATAACCACAGGTTCCTCTCCAGTGCACTCCACGATGCTGCAGATCTTCTTCGTTAGGTCCAGAAAAAGATGTAAACGTGAGTACAAATTGTCTTGCCTGAGAAAGACAGACACACTGGACCTTCTGTGTGGAGTGGCCTGTCATTGCAAGGACCTCAGAGCCTTGTTACCAATGGGATCGTACGTTCAGATACAAATGTGTGCTTTATCATCAGGAGCAGGCCAGCAGAGGAGAAAGTAATTCATGCAGTGACTGTAAAAGGCAATCCCGAGCTGGTGGGCAACTTCCATTTACTGAAGAAAATGTTTGTTTTCCCAAACAGGGGTATGAAGTTAATCCTTGTAAGGAGAAATCCCAGTCCTGTGCTACACTCTGTAGGATTTCTCCTAGTTCATTAAACTCTGACATCTCGGAGGGCAAATCCACATTGTCACATGCCACTTGTGGTTGAAAAAAATGTGTGTACCAATGCTTAATAAAGCTTGTTTTTCCTCCTTATTTTGCAAGTGTAATTGCGTAGTAAACCGAACTGTGGGCTTTTAGCATTAAGTGTGCATCAGGCATATGTTTAAACAAGGGTGTTAGCACAGATCTGGAACAGAGTCAGTCAGTGCCAGCTGAAAACGTGGTCCATGCCTCCCCTTTTACCAGGAGGGCTTGAGGGAAAGGCGATCAGAAGGAGCGATGCCTTTAGCTCAGGTTGGTAGGCTGGCAAATGCCCTCATTCACAAAGGCAGTACTATGATACTCCTGGCTGGTTATTTTACCACCAAGATTTTGGTCTCATCTAATACTGCTTTTCCTGTAAGTCTTTCTGTCTAGACTGATGCTTGCGGGAACAAAATTTCCAGGAGCTCTCTGAAGTTTGACTCCCTGCCATGAGACGAGGGGAGGCGAGCACAGAAAACCCGGGAAGCACCGGGACCGCAGCCTTCAGTGGGGGAATGAGCTGCTCCTTGGTTGCTGCCCCACAGAAGAGATTTCTGCTCCTGGCTGACTTAGCGTTGACCTGAAACGCCTTCTCCTGTTTCTGAGGGATCGTAACAGACATTTTGGTATTTAAAAATGTGGGAAGAATCCTCACGAGCAGGAAGTGTGACCCGGACAATGCAGACCATGCAGATGCCCTAATCAATTTCCTGGTAGCTCCCATAGCAATTGATGAGAACACCCCATTTGGAGGAAAAACATAACAGACAACAAAATCAATCTTCCTTTAAAGCTTTCCATCACTACTCAGTAGATCACCATGGTGGTGAACTGCCCTCACCATTCAAATCTGTATGCCTTATTCCCAGTCTGGGCATATCTGGCGTCTGCTCCAGATGCTGGGTCGTGCTCTAAGTTTGCTGCACCGAAGAGCCCCCTCTGTCAGCTTACTTCTTCCCAGGAAGGCACCTACAGACAGTGCTCATAAACTCCTCGATAACTGGAAGACCCCACACAGCCCAGGCCCACAAGGTTTCCAGTCCTTTCACCTCATGTGGCTCCTCTATGCACCCCTTCCCCTGACCCTGTCTGGGCTGAGCAAGGAAGGGCAGGATGGGACCTGTCCAGGCAGCACAGAGCCAGCCCGGCACCTCCATTGCTGCTGGGCTCCCTGTGCCCCCACCTCCCACCACCGTACCTGACGTGCCACTGCGGCGTAACCACAGAACCCCCCCTCCACCCAATTCTCCCCTCTTCCCCCCCCCCACGTCCTGTCTGGCAGGAGCCCACCTGCTGGAGCGGGGGTCTGCGCTGCCCGCCCCAGGGTCGCTCTGGCTGCGTCACAGGCTTTGTTGCTTGCTCTCACACACTTTACCAAGCCATTCCTCTGCCTCTCTGCCAGAGATTCCCAACTGTCCACCTCGCTTCCACTCTGGGAACAGCATCAATGGAGGTTTTACCCGTTCTGTCACAAAACAGGGAGAACTATTGTCAATCCACCTGCATGAACGAGTCCCCAGGAGAAGTCATCCTCTTCTCACACTCCAGGCAGGTGCAGGTTTACTTCTTGTAGCCTGGCTTACCTTCCTCCTGTGCACAAGGATTTCCAGTGAAACCCAGCAAGTTTTCCAGCTTACCCCATAACTGCTTCTGCAGCAAAGTGAATCCCTCTTCTGTTTTCCGTAGCCCACATCAGCCCCTCCTTTTGCACTGGGCTCTGGCTAAGCCAGGAGATGCAGCTGTGGAAGGACAGCCTATGTCCAGCCCTCCCACCCCTCAGTGGATGCTGCAGCCTCCGTGATGAGCTGGCAGCAAAGAGAGAGGTAGCGATGTAGGGGCTCCAAGTTGGAGGGCCTCTGGAACAGCCAGACCTCATCAGGCAGCCCCTGGGGAGAGAAACACACCCGCACCAGGCTGGGAGAGTGAGCCACACGTCCCACTCCATGCAACTCCAGAACCTGCTCCCAGCACCAACTTTCTTCTTGGCGGCCTTTGTGGTGCCTGTTTGTAGGAAGAAGATCCCACCAGAGAACTGCTCATCACACTCTGAGGATGGGCAGACCAGAAGACATGATGCTGGGAGTTAGGGAAGGCAGAGCTAGTTCTCAGGTTATCCTCACTCCCAAGCCTGTTCCCACAGACGTTCAATATTTAACACCTCAGGGTGCTCCCTCTGCTCTGCAGCCAAAGGCAGAAAAGCAGCTCATGCAGAGCCACCTGGGCAACCCAGCTTGACCCCAGTGCAACACAGCACGTGAACCACTGCAGGGTGCATTCACCAGGACCCTGGGGAAACCCTCGGACCGCACTGCACTGGTGTCTGAGCTGGAGATTGGCGCTACCCAGAGTCACAGGAGCTGCTGGGGACAGCATTGCCATTCTCTAGGCGCGCTCTGCAGACTTGCAGGTCTGCTCCCCCCATGCACATGGTCTACAAACAGAGAATGGAGCCGTGCCAGGAGATGCCCCTGCAGCCCTGACCCCCTGCAGCGCCCTGCAGAGCTCAGCTATCATTCCCTTGGGCATTTGCAAAGCAATGTTTGATTTGAATGGTGTTCAGGAGCAGCTGGCTGTTGACAGGGCCAGACCCCAGGTGTCCCACACGAGGTGTACAGCAAATAGGGGTAACGCAGCCAGTATGGCCAGTGCGGAGGCAAAACAAGCCCAAAGTAGTCTGAGCATATCAATGTGACAGCCAAAACACTGCCAGAGCCAGCAGCTGCTAGTACAGATGCAGCAATTTTAACTATGAGGCCACCTCACAGCCCACTGCCTCTTCCTTCACTTTTCATTTCAGGAGGACAAACGGAGCAGGAACTGTGTTGTTTAACTGTGTCCAGTCAGTCTTAGCCCTGCTTCGTTCCTCCTGCCTGAGTCTGCAGAGACAGGCCTCCAGGAGAGCTCCTGCCTGTCAGCGCATGGCTGCAAGGAGGTACGTGCATGGCTGCAGGGGCAGCCCGTGGTGGCACTTCCAGACTCCAATGCTTGGGCATCATCTTTCTTTGGCACTCATGACCAAAGATTTCAGGATTCACCATGTCTGTGCCAATTATGAATGTGAAAATCTGGCATGCAAGTGTGTTTGCTGGCCATGGAGAAGCTTTCTGTGGTGGTGACACGTCCACGTGAGAGCAGCTCTACGCGGTGTCCAGTTGTGGCTGCCTCGGAGTGTTTGCTCTCTGCTGTAGAGGCCATAGAGGTACATCCCCAGGGACACTGTGGGAGCAAAACACCATGTCTCCTGTGAAGGCAAATGGGTCGTATTAAACCTCGGCAAAGCAGGCAATTGCTCGGGGTAGCATGTGGCTGCGGGGACCAAAGCTCTCTGCTCTTTACCAGGGCAATGGGAAGCCAGCCAGCGATGGCTGCTGCTCTGGAAGTAGGTACCGGGAGGCACAGGGCTGCAGCCTGCCTGAGCTGATGGGAAGAGGGGTGTTAAACACATCTGCCAGCTCAGGAACACCTCGGTCATGATGATGTACATAGAACTATTTTAAACATTGCAATTTTAGCTAATTCCATTGCTGAAACAAGTAGTAGATAGCTAGCTCAACATCCTGTTGAGCATCCTGTTGAGCTGCTACTTGTTTCAGCAATGGAATTAGCTACAATTGCTGCTCTCTTCACGGCTACTAAGCCTGTCCAGGTATCACATGTCACTAGGAGCAGGGATGGTCCAGAATAGCACAAGTGGAAGGGTTTCATAGAGCAGCGCTGGAGCAAGGTGATGGAGAGGAGGTGTCTCTAATCGGTGATCTCAGAGGTATTTTACAACCTAAATGATTCTATGATTCCAGGAGCAGCTGTAGGAAGCAGATAGTGGGCCTGTTTAGTCGAATCCTCTGCATTTAGTAGACGAGAAATGTCTCTGAAAATCTTTTAGGCATGTCTTTCCTGGGCTGGAGAGACAGACAGGTAGCCTGTCAACGGGCAGAGAGGCTACACTGAGTGTATAGGACCTGACAGTCTTGATGTCAAGTACCAGTGATTAGGAAAGGACCCAGATTCTGGTGACTTGCTGAACCTCCCTTCTTTCCTTGGGAGACCAAAGCCAAGGCCAAAGGGGAAGGCTTTCCCAGGACACCCTGTTCAGACCAGGCTGAAACAGACTACTCATTGACCTCCTGAAACCGACACATAGCTGGGCCAGGGAGTTGAAGGAAGTGGAAGGAAGACAAGATGCTGCTCAATGTAAGTGGAAATTTGGGTGTCTGAGCAGCCAGTTGCCTAATCTCCGCTGATCACATATGAACCAGCAGTTTACAGTGTCCTCAGACACATGCGGCTTTCCGCAGGGAACAGTAGATGTGTAACCCTGAGGACTCCCCTACAGCAAAAGTGTGAAGTTCTCATCATAAAAACTGGTCAAAGTCATGCTCCGAAGCAAAACAATTCTGAAAAAAAAAAAACTCTGGCAGGAATACATCAATGATGGTTATATTTTTGACAAACAATTACTTTTATCAAAGCTTTTTCAGAAAACACACGCACAAACAAACCAAAAAAAAAGCCCTAGAAACCAAACCATACTCTGAGTCATATACATGCTGTGGAAAATATCAGCTCAAACTCTTAAGATCTGGTGAAGGCATAAGCAAACTGAAGATCTTATGGGAAGTGACAACCACGCTCAGTTAGGCAGTGAAGCTTGAATCACCTATAATTAGGCAAGGAAACATGTGTATGCCAGAAACTATACAAACAAGCTATTAATAGCTGCTTCATTTTCACCATTCTCCAGCCAGCAGTTAGGGCCAGGCTGATCTCAGAGCCTCGCTGGCGATGCTCGGGCTGGCCTCTGCGGTGAGGTACAGCTGCCCTTGGACCCTGCCACACAGCACTGGCGCGGGGTCTAGCCCCGCTTTGTCCTCGGCAGGTCCCACAGCTGTGCGGCATTTCCCAGCACAGCCGACAGCCGGAGGCTTTCCACAGGTGACAGAAGGGAAGCAGGCACAGGGACCCTGAGCACCATTTCCCACGGTAAAGCAGGTGTCCGAAGGTGGCACGCAGGCTGTAACCCAGTATTTTTCCTAAGTGATATGCCCCTTCCCTCTTAGCTCACCCAGCAGCCCAAGACCATGTTCAAGGCAGGACGGTGTGCTGCAAAAAGCTTGTTCTGGAAATTTAAAGCAGACATTCATATCCTGTTACCCTGCTCACCCATACAGCAAGGCCAGGAGACATTTCTGGTAGCAAGCGGCTTTGGTCTGCTTTGCTATGATGCTCCTTGCAGATTCCCCACAGTGCCCGTGCAGGTGCCGGCGTTCATGAGAGCTGAAGGGCAGCGGTTCCTGAGCTGAGGGAGACAACGGGAGAGGGAGCTCCCACCTCTGCCTCCCTTGTGCTGGGCGTCAGGCGGGCAGAGACCTCCCCGGGTCTCAGATCATTCACTGGACCTCCCGCCCACCTCCCCGACTAGATCTGGTCATAGGTTAGCGCGTGGAGAGCTGTGACAGAGACGTTTTCACTGAATATCAAAGTGGCCCCAGGAATACAAGAAGGAAAGGCAGGGTGTCTGCAGCGCAGGGAGCTGGAGGGCCCCCGTCAGGGCAGGGGACAGCCCTGCCTGGGCGTGGGGACCGGCACAGCCCCACGGCCGCAGGGACATTCTCAGGGAGGCGGAAAATGCCTCAGGATCAGTGCTGATTGAGCACACGATGGTGCATTCAGTCACACCCGTGCGGGGCTTGTCCCGTTCACAGGACCCAGGGATTCAGGTCTGGATTGCTGGGTGGCACAGGACACCCGCGGGCATCAGTCCTCTCTGTTCTCCTCCCACCATTTCAGCTGCAGCCACATCATCTCAGGCGGACCCATACCCAGGCAGGGGCTCTCCTGCTCCCGGCATGAATCGCCCACCTCCAGGATGGCACTGCAGCCACGGTCAGGGCGCAGGGGGGAGGAGAGACTGCAAACCAGGGAAGGGAACCAGGGAGGAGAGAGAGTGCCATGCAGTGTCATGTCCTTTAGATCATGCAGGATCTAAAGGATAAGGGACAAAATCCCTGCCACTGGCTGGAAAAATACCTTCCCCTGCAGTCTGGCGGAGGTATGATCAGAGAAACTCCCTGATCAGGACCCCCCAGCTCCCCTTTCCTGCCCAGGACGATGAGATGCCAGTGATTATCTCTGCGCCAGCACTGCGGAAACATGTCCTGTTGGGGTGGTGCTGGACAAGGTGTCTTCACTCCCTGTGAGCATCCCAGGAAGATGCAGGGGCTTTGCCTGGTAGTAGAGGACTTTGTTTGTGTTCAGGAGATTTGCAGGTATCTCCCGACCCACAGCCCAACAGAGAGCACACGGCTTCCTAGGCTACAAAATGTGGTGAGGAGCTGTGGCTCCTTTGGCACCACGTTTCGGTTAGTAGGAAGGCAGATGGATGCCTTGAGTGTTAATATGTAAATGCTCAAGTGAAATCCCTCGTTCGCATGTGTGTGTTGCAGGAATGCATTGGTCACCTTGTTACAGCACCGAGGGGCATGGGCTGAAGTGGGAGTCCTGGAAAAATGACTGTCAGGATGGATCCTGGAGGTTCAGGTTCAGACCGACCGAGAAATCTCTCAAATGCTTAGTTAGAATCCATTGATTCCTGCTGGTATTTTGATGTTTTACCTGAAAAAAGGCAAATTTCCCACCCTGCTGACAAAAAGAAGCTTCTTTGATATATGCCTGTTACACGGGTGGACCTTTTGAAATAAAGCATTTAAGAACTATTTTGAAATCAAGCTGTGCCTGGCGTCAGCTTTCTCTGTGCAGTGAGTTCATGCAGTGTAGCCTCATAGTTAGTGTACTGTGTCTGTTGAAGCACCCTATAGTTTCCAGGATGTTTTCTGAGGTATTTAGATTTATTTCAATGTTTACAATGTATTTGCTGTTCATTAAACATATTTACCCAGGCTAACCCAACATGAAAGAAATTATCTTGTTTACAGTGGAATCTTGACAAAAATACATGCAGAAAAGATAGACAAACACACATAAACCTGGATTGCTGAGTGGAACATTGATTTGCTGCCACTTCCAATTTTTCTCATTAGAACTTATTTTATTTGAACATAACTCAGTACCCCGTGTAAATGTGAAGTTGTTAATCTTATTACTATACAGAAAACAAATTAATTATTATGCATGATATTGGAAATGGGTTGTTAGGTTGGCATTGGGAAGATTAGAAAAATACACTCATTACTTCAAATGATATCTGATATACATGTACAACTCTGTTTTTAAAATCACTTGCAATATTCAGATAGTAAATACAGCAAGTAGAAAAGCCCTTCTTCTGTGTGGTTTTAAAATTTCAGGCCCATGTTCTGAAGGTTGGATTAAAGACTGTAGTTTGCAGTTAGACTTTTGTATTTTAAAATGCCAGTATTGAACCAGAGCAAATGAAGTTGTTTTATACTGAATTTCATCCAGCTGCAAGGCAGGATTCGCTATGCTGATATAATTAACTAGTATGAGATCCAGGTGGCTTACCTAGACAGGACAAGGATCTGCATTTCAGGCCTACTATCACACCGTGACTGCTTCTTAAAAACACTTGAATGTAGAAGGAGGAAGCCCAATAGTGGTATTCTTTTTTTTAAAAAAAAAACGTACTAAAAGTAGGAAAAGGAGCATGTGTGTGAGGTGCCTTTAGTGGGGAAGCTTGCACAGCTGCTGGAGCAGTGGGGAGCCAGGCTGTGGTGGAGACCTTCAGTTCCTATTGTGGTAGTAGTATTTGCTAGTTAGTGAGCGCAGGTTTGAGGAGGGTTTGGGGTGGGGGTGAAGCTGTCCTGTTGACATTGTATCCGTCTGGAGGGCATAGTTTCCTTGATGCTGAAGCAATGCGAACGGTTGGGGTGGGTGACACGTCTTCTCCTCCTAACAGTGCTGGCAGTGCCAGCCTCTTGGCTGAATGGTGGAGGGGACAGGCACGGACAGGCCAGGCTCACTCTGTCCTTTAAGCTGCCTGTGCTCCCTCCTGAAGCCTCTAGTTGTGGTAGTCACCGAAACATCTGCTGTGCCTAAGTGCCACTGCTGAGGATAAGGTGGAACAGACAGCCCTCCGCAGTCAAAACTGTCAGGTTGCCAGACACAGAATTCTGACGTAGTTAGCAAAGTAATACGTTGGTGCTTTTTTTCTTTTATCATGGAGTCTTCTCATCTGCTGTGAGCTTTGCACGCTCAGGAACTGCCTCTTGTAGCTTCTCCTCCGCGGTCTTGCAGATGTTAAATGTGTTGCTTTTCCAAGGAGAGCTGCCAGCCCGATGTGAACACAAGTGGTGAAGCTTTTAGCAAAAAGTGTGTTAAAATTCAAAACAAGAGAGAGAGATAACAGCAGATCTTTGTCTTGCTCATCACCCGGATTCATGCTGGGGTCTTTTTGACCTAGTCACATAGATCTGGCAGATCGTGGGATGTGCTGAGCCCTGCCCTCCAACCCCAATGCCCACCCAGGCTAGAGGCACATAGGACCTCTGTCTTCCATGCCAGAGCCTTTCTATTTTTCAGACTGATCCCTTTCTTCTCCCCATAGATCTCCCTCCTTGTCCACCCAGTACCACTATACTTCCCTTCTCAGGCTTGGACAGACCTTCTTTTAGAGCATTCCGCTAGCGACCTCAGATGTCCTCTCTGCTGGGCCAGACAGTGAGACAGAAAGATGGAGATCTGCCTGCTGGTCACCCATGCCAAGCTGCAAAGCACAAACACAGGTGGGTTTACAACCCTCCTGACCTGATCACGACAGCCAGTGAACACTGGTGGCATCTTTCTTCACAGCGGTGACCAGTTCCACTCGTCTTGTGCTGTGGGCGAGGTTGGATTGTGGGCCAGGATGGTTTCTTTGACTCCTAAAGCTAGGGAACCCTCTCAAAGAGCAACATCTTTATTACACCTTGAGCTTCTAGAGACATCTCCCAGCTGGGCAGCTGTCACTGTGCCCTCAGGAAACAAGGGATTAACAATGTCCCATGTGCCTCACTGCAAAACTTCTGAAAAACTCCCCTGAAATCAGTTGCTATACTGAAAATAATGCATGTCCTACAGGGCAAGAAATAGAGACAAAACTGAAATAGCAGCATTAATGAGCGAAGTAAATATCAGAGCAGAGCTGTAAAAGCAGTGAGGAAAGTCCCCTGAAGAATGTTTTGTTCCTCTTTAGTGACACTAGATACAAGGGTTCGTCTTAGCAGCCTCTGTTGTGCTGGAGGCAGCCACGAGCCTCGGTGACGGGAACACATCCCGTGCGAGGCAAAGGGTTATCCCCCAAACCCGCACGCCTGGGCTCAGCTGGGCGTGCGTTGGACACCACTTCGTCCCTGAAGCCACAGCTCCACCACACAATCCACGAGGATCTCCGACCCAAGAAAAGAGAGAGGCTCGATTTTAGTGGAAAATGGGCCTTTTCTTCGTGCCTGAGCCGCTGAGCAGGCAATTACGCGGCACTCCCTGGGGAGCATCATGCGGCAGGCAGAGCTGCAGGTCCTGCCCCCTGGGACACCAGACGGCGCCTGCCCACGGCCGGCCCCGGCGGGGCCCCAACCTTCCCCCAGCTCACCCCAAGGCAGCCTTGGCCCACACATCGCCAGGCCTGCGGCGAGGGTCTGCAGCGTGAGGGTGCAGGGGAAGCTTCTTTGCAGAATGATTTTGCTGGTGAGTTGACAGAGGAGCCCTGCCCTCCAGCCGTGATCACCAGAGTTTTGTCCTTGCATCCTGCATTTCTGCTCACACATCTTGCCTCACCTTGTGCGTAACTGAAAGACTGTGTTTTAAAGCAAGCAAGCAAGGAAATTGTTCAGTTTTCCTTCCTGCAGAACATATCACAAGGCAAATGGTTTTTCATGATGGTTATAGCTATGTATTGAGCAAACAGCATAAGTGTTCTCAAACCACTCTTTTTTAATTTTCTTCTTATTGATTTCAAAATTTAACTAAAAAAAGGTTTCAATTACAAGACAACCTTTTTATATTTCACACTTAGCAATTTTCATATGGCTGTATAACTGGAGGCAAGCAGTCTCTGGAGTTGATGAAATAGATTTCTGTATTGTTCTTAAAGTCTCCAGTTAGCTACAATTCGCCATGATGAGAAAGATCAGAGCTCTTCGTCATCTGCTCTAAATGCAGCCGCCGCCCTGCAGAATTAGAGTGAATGCAAATAAAGAAAAAGAAATTACACCAAAAATACCTGAGGAGAGGGAAAAAACAATCTCGTGCGGTAATTATTCTCAAAGGAACGCGAGGACTGAAAACGCCCCCGACCTGTGGCTGTGTGTCACTGAACCAGGACGAGTTACTCACGCCCCGCACAGACCATCCTGTCACGGCCCCTCCGTGGGACGGGTTCTACCAAGCTCGCACGGCACCGTGTGGTGTCGGGGAGCAGCGACCCTCCGTGCTGCGGGAGGGAGGAAGCGCCCGGCTTTGCCCACAGCCGAGGTGAAAGGATGAGCGATCCCCAGGGCTGAGCGGGGTTCGCGCAGGCTCTGCAGGACCTGCGGCCAGAGGCTGCTTCTGCCTCTTGGAGCGTTTTTCAAAGCCTGTTGGTTTGAAACGCTGCCCAAGAACATTTCCAGGGGAAAGACATGGGTCTATTTTATGCTGGTGTGTATGATGCTAATGGCTTGGCTGCAGGTGAGAAAAACGCAGTGAGAGCAAAACGGGAGGAGTTGATTCTTGAAATGAAAAGGCAAGAAACCTTCCTGACCTTTTTGATTAAAATAACTGATCAAGTGCAGGCAGCAAGTGCGGTGAAATATTCCTTTTTTGTTTTTACTTTTTTTCAGACTTTTTTCACAGTTTGCTGTTAGGCAGAGCAGTACCATGGAGCACAGCACCGCAGAGCTGTGCAGCCCGGAGGGTGACCGGTGCCACGCTGGATGGGGCTGGGAGAGCAGAGACAGCCGGACACGAACAGGGAGGAGGGGGTGGCTGTCCCGGTCTGTGCGTACCCTGTCAGAAGGCACAACAAAACCAATGGTCCCTGGAAAACATCCACACTGAGCAGAGGCAGCGTTGCAGCGATGGAGGGGCTGGCAGGCTGGTGCTTGGCTGACCAAACTGTGTGCTGGCTGACCACCGTGGAGTCGCCTCGATGCGGGTGCAACCTGCAGGGCCTGTCCCACTGCGGCAGTATGGGCATTTCCAGTTTGTCAGAGACCACTCCAGTTGGATGCTGGGAGGACATGGTCAATGGAAACCCTGAGCAGCAAAACAACGGAAAGAGAGCAGAGCTGGCCAGAGAAGTAGTTATCTCTTTGAGCAACCCAGCCAGAATGCACAACCTCTGCGTGGGCCTGGCCGATGCCATGTGCTCCTTCCTGGCATCCGAGTGAGCCTGGCTGTGGGTGCTGCATGGGGAAGCCCCAGGCTGCTCCAGCTCTTGGAGCTGCTCTGCTGCAGCCCTGCACGACACATCGCCGCCAGCAGGCAGCCCAAGCACCACCTTCCCCGGGCCCCTTCCCCACATTTTCCCTTCCAGCAGTATTTGTGTTCATGGGACAGTCAAGGGAGTCATTGCACAGGATGGTTATAAATGATTTGTCTTCTGACAGTGGAGCTCCCCAGCGACAGCCACAGCGCAGAAGGGAGGGAGAGAGACGGGTGCGGGACCTGCCTTTTTGGCTGCAGCTAGTTCCTGGACCTTCACAGCCACGATGTGCAACTCTGCTGTGTGAAAGGCAGACCTACTGTGAGCAAACTTACTCTGCCACGTAGGGACCTTGGGAAGTGGTTTTGGGTGCACATCTGAAAATAAAAAAACCCAAACAACTAGAGAGCTTCATCCTTTCCTGTCGAAAAGACATCTGCTTGTCTACAGTAATGGGGGGAACACCCAAGTCGCTCCTGGTGATGCTCCGCAGACATGACAACCTGGCTGTGGGCAAGTCCTTTGCTTGCCCCAGGTCCTAGTCACAGAACCCGTTTAAGAGATGAGCCCAGCACCCCAGGATGTGCATCCCACCTTGCTCTGCCCACCCCCGCCCCAGCCCATGTGTCTAACCAGGATTTTACCCAGGGCTGCTGCGAATTAAAAACTTCCTGGGTTGTAACAGCATGGCCTGGGGCCTGGAAACGTACAGACATTTTCATCTGTGCTAGTGCACTGCTCCTTTGAGTATCTGCTGTGAAAATACAGCCTTTGCTGCACAAAGGCTCTGGTGATTAGCATGATAAAATGTCATAGAATCATACATAGAATGGTTTGGGTCGGAAGGGACCTTGAAGATCATCTAGTCCAACCCCTGTACCAGCATGGTTCCTAGAACTGTGGAAGGAAATCTTTCTGCAAGCCATTGAAAGGTGGCTGTTAAAACACCTACCTAAAGTACGTGCTATTATGTATCTAATAAATATTCTAGGAAAAATTTGAAATCTCTTTAGAAGCAAAATATGTTAAGATGAAAAATCCTTTGGCAGCTGGGATTTACAGGGGCATCTATTTACGTACGTGGCAGCCTGTCAGCCGAGAGATGTATTTAATCAACAATCCACCAGTTAGCCAAGGAGGAGCAGGAGAATATTGTAACGTGTCCCTGCAGGTATTAAACACCCGATCTAGAGAGATTCTGGACAGAGCTGGGCTCTGAATGCTGCCTGGTTTCTGATCTTGGCCATTTATTTGATTAGAGTTAATTATGTGTTTGGAGGCTGCGACCCACCACCTTTTTGTTCAATCAACAGGGGAGAATCGGGTTATTAACATGAAACCTAATCTAGGAAAGATAACAGTTAATACCCTGGGCATGTCGCCTTTTGAGCCTCAAGAAAGCCTTGGATTTCTTAACCTCCTATCTTCTGCTCGTATTTTCTGGACACTTTTATGTCTAGCAAAGGGCTCGCTTAATCAACTGTATTTTCCTCTTTGCTGGCAACTGTTGGAAGCAGACTATTCAGTGATTTAACTTCCTGTCTTCCAATCTAGCTCTTCTCCCAGCAATTCTCAAAGCAAAGGAACCAATTTGACCTTTTTTTACGTTTTAACAGCAGCAAACACAAAAGTTACAGCACAGGATGAACTTGAGTTGAAACTTTTTTTCTTCGCTTTCTAGAGAGAGACTGGAAAAGCAAGCATTGTGTAGTAAAGTCGATTGCTTTCCAGCTAGAGCTCCTACAAAAAAAATCCTCATTCTTGGTTTCTCTACTTTGCAGCATGGCCAAAATGGGCCCCTCTTTTCAAAATATCCATGGGAGGATGCATTCGGAGAGAGGGAAGCAGGGCTTATAACCGAGCAAGCTGTTCCTTCAAGCAAAATGGCAGCCCCGCAGCAAGCTTCTCCACTCTGCTTGACGCAGAAGTTTGGTGATGACCTGCCCCTCAGGGCACCTCATTTGCCAGGTGCCCGGGGGTACTCCTGAACTCCAAGTTTGGTGACAAAGGGTGGTCTTCCAGGTCGCTTTTTCACAAGGCCCCTGACCTACAGCTGCAAAGGTCTGATTCCTGTTCTGTGCTCTGCCCGGACTGGTGCGATGCCACTGGCACAGGACTGCACCTCCCCAGGTATCCCGTGTGGCAAAGGGCTCAGCAACCCTGCCCTTGGCCCACCCTCTCCTGGTGCAACGGGGGCTGCTCTGCACCCCCAGACGCCACAGCCTTCGAGCGCCTGGTTCCTCCGCTCTGTGCGCTGGTCCCAAAAGCAGCGCTCATCCCACCTCTGCATCCAAAACAAGCCCTTGGCCTTCCTGAGGAGTCTGCTGGGGTGCCCTGTGGGCTGGAGGACACTGGCTCTGCTGCTTGTGGCACCTTGCATCATGCTCTTCTGCCAGTTTGAGTGAGGAGCCATCGTGCAGGGCCTGGGGAAGCCCGAGCTCTGCAGTCCAGCCATGCTGCGCTCCCAGGAGGCCAGGCCCTCACTCTACCACGTCACTGCCGTTGTCTCAGAGGATATGGTGGGGTTTCTCACAGGGCTCACAGGAAGAGGTAGAAGCCAGCATCTGGTGTGGCTTGGCCTCACTCGGATGCTGGCTCATTTTCAGCTGTGCATGTAAGCGTGTCAGCAGGCAGAAAGTTCTGCAAAGTTGACTTTTAAAACTGTGTCTTTTTAGCTATCAAAATAACCACACTCGAGATCAGTGAAAGTGACTGAGAGAGGGGACTGAAGCGTTCACTGTGGCCCTGAACCCTTCCACACCAGGCTGATAAAACAGGTTTAGGCTATGCATTGCTTTGATAAACAAGGTTGGTCTTCTTCTCCAACACGAATTTATCTCTGAAAATGCCGGCCCTGGTCACCCTATGGTTGTGGATCAGAGGAAAAAAGTCCCGGGGGCACAGAAATGGGCAGCAAGAAGCAGCCCTCGAGGTGTGGGACGGCAAAGTTATGGGCAGCTCTTTCAGAAAAGCATTCCACCCTGCTGTGATGCCCCCTGCTGCAGGTTAGCAGCGGCTCTCTCTGCTGAGTGCACCTGGCCAGGAGCCCCAGCACGCTGCTCACTGCCCGGTACAACCGCCAGCAGTTCAGCAGTTCGTGGCGGGTGTAAGGAGAGCAAAAGCCATAATGTATATTGGCCGAAAAAGAGAAGTCTCTCAGCATTTCCTGCTTTCCTCTCACGCTCTCGAAAATAAAACCCACTGGTTTTGTCAGCTGCGCCACCTCGGCTCTGCCCCCTCGCTGGACGGACTGGGCTGCGAAACAGAGCATTGACAAGATCGTCGACATCCCTCCCTGTTAATCTCCGTTTGCTAGATCATCCCACGGAGGGACAGAACACCTCTTCTGCTTGGATCACCCGAGCGAACCCCGCTGCTGGTGGATGCCCCTTCTCCACACTCTCCTCTTTCAAGCCTCATTTCCCGATGGCCTCCCGTGGACAGCCCTCTAAAGACCACGGAGGATATTAGATTATGCTACCCAAGCGCTTTCAACTTTGCAGCACTGCCCACCTAACACCTTTTAAATTACTTCAGTCTAATTAGCATACCCATCTCAGAGTTCACTTTTATCTCTGGGAACACACGGGGCCACGATCACCACTCGATCTCCCGTATTTTGAATTTAAAATGACAGACGTCAGAGGGAAATGAGGCTGCGGTCCTGCAGAGAAGCAGCGGTCGTTTCTAAAACTGTAAAACCCCTCTAACCCTGATCAGAGCATCATTTGTAGCAGCGCTACCCTCCTCTTCCACGTTTGGTATCGGTGTGTTTGACAGAAATGTCAGAAAATGCAGATGACTTTAAGAGTGGTAGGGGGCTTCAGATGCTCTGTGCAACCCTGTGCCACTCCACTCCCCCCAAATCGTGGTTAATCAGCCGCGCCTCGGAGGAGGACGCTGCCCAAGGAGCAGAGCGGGCTGGTAGCTGGGGAGGCAAGGCGATGCTCCGGGGTATTTTGGCTGCCATCGGTTACGCCGAGCCTCCAGCAGTGCCTGGGTCTGCAGTGAGCCCTGCGGGGTGCGGGGTTTATCCTTTCACTTCTTAGCGTTATGCATCGGAGAGAAAAGGACAAAAGGTTAGGCCGGGTTTGTGACCTCCTCGTCCTTCCAGAGAGGGCAGGCAGCAACAACCGACCTCGGAAAACTCCAAAAAACACCCCCCAGATTTCTGCCGCGCCACCGTTTCATCTCCTCGCTGCCCTTCTCCCCGCGCACGGACGGCACAGCAGCACCCTGACCCTGGCCCGGGCCGTGCTGAGCCCGGGGACCCTCCGGCTGCAGCCGTGGCTGTGCGGTGGGTGGGTGGGCTGCTCCCGAGCGTCCCTTTGCTAGGGGGTGACGGCGGCGGCGGTGGGGGGTGTTCAGCCACCCTGCCGTTTCGTGGCCCCACACAAACCGCTGCTGCGGGCACGCTGCGGTGCCGGAGCCCCGCTCCTCGGGGGGCTCTGAGCGGGGGGGACACACGCGGTCTCGGCCCAAGCGTTGCACCTCCGAGTCGCCCCCTCAGCGCAGCGGGCGGGAGGCCGGCGGTGCCGCTGCCCGCGGGAGCCTCCGCACTGTTTTCGTTCGGGCGGGGGATGCCCGAGCGGCGTCGGGGAGCGGCGGCGGGGACGGACCCCACACAGCCCCGCCATGCCGAGGCGGGAGCCCCGCGGCCTGTTTTAAGGACAATAAAGTGGTTTTCGTTCGTTTCCCTGCGCGAGGTCAGAGAAGCGCTCCCGGGCTCCTCGCCGATGCCGGGGCCGTGGGCCGGCGTTGCCGGGAGATGCGAGCCTCTTTGGAGGGATGGGGACGGGAGGTGTTTGCTGTTTATTTGGCTGGCTTATTTGGGACTGCCCCTCCCCAGGGAAGGGCCATCCCGGAGCGGTTGGTGGCAGGCCGGCATTTCGGTGAAAGCCGGCGGAAAGCGGGGCTCTGGCCGCCGGTTATTTTTGTGTAAGCAAATGAGAGCGAAGAAACGTTTTGTGAGAAAAAAAAAAAAAAAAAAGGAAGCAAAAAGGTGGCGAGAGGCAGGATCCGGGCCTCCTTCCAGCCGCGCTGCCCGCCGGACGGAGCCGGGCGCCCGGGGGTCCCGGTGGGCCCGACCCTGGCCCAGCCACGGAGCCGTCCGGGGGCAGCCGGTCCTCAGATGCGACGGCGTCCGAAGCGGAGGGATGGGCGGGAGAGAAAAGGGGTCCTTTGAAACAAAAGTCGCGTCCATGTCAGCTCCCAGAAGGGGCCGGGGGCAGCGGGGCTGCGCCGCGAGCCCCGTTACCGGCCTCTCGCCCCCAAATCCCGGCTGGAGCGGGGCTGCCCCCGCCCGCTGCGCCTGCAGGCGGTGGTCCTCTCCCTGCGGACCCCTGCTCCTCTCCCCTGCCCGCCGCTCGGCACCGGGCCGCGGATGCCACCCCCCCCCGCCACCCCCCCCACCCCCCCCCCCGCGTGGAAGGAGGCAGCGGGGCGGCGGTGCCGGGGCGGGGGCGGCCCGGGGAGGGGAGCGGAACCCACCCGCGTCCCTCGCCCAACCGAGCTGGTTTCATGTCTGGGCGGGTTCCGTGGGAGAGGGACCAGGCGGTGGCGTGGGGGCCGCGGGTGTTGGAGGGGGGGCACGGCTGGGGGCGGCGGTGGGCGAGGGGAGCAGCACAGGCCGGGCGCTGCGGGCAGGGCCTCCCGACGGGCCCAGTTTCATGGCAGACGCCCCGGGGTCGACGTTTGCTTGTCCTTTGGGAAGAGGGGAGCGCCATTATTTTGTCTGGTTTTTTTTTTTGTTCGTTTGTTTGGGTTATTTTTTTTTTCCCCTCTGAAAAATAAATTTGGGAGCCATCGAGGCCTCGTGAATTCTCCCCTTCCCCTCTCCCCGCCCTCATCCCCGCCGCCGAGGCCTGCGGGACACGGCCCTGGGTCTGCAGCCGCGGCTCGGTACCGGCTGGAGACCACCGTGCAAACGGGAGGTGCAGCCCCCCTCCTCACCCTCCGCCCGCGCCTCGCCGCCCCAGCCCCGGGTCGGGACAGCCCACCCCCGGCCCCTCCATCGGTCCGCTCGCTCCCGGCCCCCCGGCCCCGCTCCGGCCTCAGGGCTTTCCCCAGGCGCGGAGCGAAGGGCAGGGCAGGGCAGGGCAGGGGGCGATGCGGGACGCGGGGGGTCTCTCCGCCGCCCCCCAGGCGCTGGCAGGCGAGTCCCCGTCCCGCCCCCGCGGCGGCCCGGCCCGTCGGGGAGCGCGGCCCCGCGGCTGCGGCGTCACCCCCCCGGGCCGGGAAGGGGAAGTCGGTTCTGCTGAAAAGTTAGTGACGGGCTGGGGCTGGCGGGGGCAGAGCGGGCAGAGGCCGCCGCCGGTGCCGCTGCCGCCGCCGGTGCCGCCGCTCTGCAGCAGCCGGCGGAGCGCTCGGGGGGCGGCTGTTTGGGAGCAAACTTTGATTCCTGCTACAACAGATGTCAGAGTTTTCTTGGGTTTTGGCTGCGTCTGGGGACATCTTGTGATGTTTTAGAGAACAGGACATGATCTCACATGGCGAGGAGCTCTTTAGTTTCTTAATCATTTCACGGTTCCTTCAGAGGCTTTTTTCCACCTAAAACGTTTAGTTTCAGCTCAGTGATCAGCTGCAAAAGCTCGGCGGGGAGCGGAAGAGTTGAATTATTCCAACCTGCGAGAGCCTCTCGGAAAAAAAAAAAAAAGGAAAAAAAAGAGAAAATAAAGAAGAAAAAAAAGGAGACCATAAAGAAAAAAGGAAAGAAAGCAAAAAAGAAAGAAAAAAAAGAAAAATAAAAAAGAAAAGGAAAATAAAAAAGAAAAGGGAGAGAAGAGGAAAAAAGGACAGAAAAGGAAAAGAAAAAAGAAAAAAAAAGAAGAAAGAGAAAAGAGGAAAGAAAAAAGAAAAAGGAAAAGAAAAGGAAAAAGAAAAGAAAAAGAAAAAAGAAAAGAAAAGAAAAGAAAAGAAAAGAAAAGAAAAGAAAAGAAAAGAAAAGAAAAGAAAAGAAAAGAAAAGAAAAGAAAAAAGAAAAGAGGCGAAAAGGAGAAAAGAGAAAACAAAACAAGAAAATAAGAGAGTAGGAAAAAAGAAGGGAAAGGAAGGCGATAGCAACGCGACGTGGAAACTTTTCTCCCTGTCCGCTTCCCCGAGTCCAGACAAGCCGGCATGGAGCTGGAGAAAACCTACGCGACCCCCCGGGCTGGCCGCACAGGTGGGACTCGGGCCGGGCGCCGCGGGAATCTCGGCGGCTCAGCGCCCACGGGGGACGGCGGGACTCGCCGCCGCGGCCGGTCACGCGTGGGCCGCGGTGGGGGGCAGCGGCGGGCGCGGCGGGGCCGGCTCCCCGTGGGGCCTTGGGGGCGGCGCGGGGTCTGCCCAGACCCCGGAGGGCATCCCCGCCGGGAGCGCGGTGGCGGGTGCGGGCAGCGGGCGCGGAGGAGGCCTGGCGTCTCGGTGGCGGAATGCAATTCCGAAGCGATCGATGGGGCCTTTTATTAGTTAAATCGCCTGAATAATCGTTTAATCGATAAAGCATTTCATGGCGGCGCGCCGCACGCCCCGCGCGGCGGGGGCGGGAGGGGCCGGAGGCGGCGGGGATCGGCAGCACCGGCAGGTCTGCCCGGGCCGGGCAGGGCGGGCAGTGCGGGGCGGCGGGGCCTCTGCCGCCGCCGGTGCCGCCGCATCCCTGCGGGGTGTCGGGCCGGGGGGGAGGAGGAGGGGGTGTGTGGAGGGATGCAGGCAGGGATGAAGGCCATGCACAGAGGGGTGCCGGCTCTTCCCGCTCCGCGCAGGCCGGCGCGGCCGCCCAACCCCCCCCCGCCCTCCCCGGTTCCTGCCACCTCCAAACGCGGGGTCTCCTCCGGGCCGAGGCACCGAGCGGTGGCAGGGTGCAGCCGGCCCGACGGCCCGCGGGGCTGCTCGGGAACCGGCCCTCGCCTTCCCCGCCCGGTATACCCCCGCCACGGCCTCCCCCAGCCCGGATGCTCCCGGACCGGCCCCGCGGCGGTGGCTCGGCCGCGTCCGGGAGTTTCGCGTTCAACGAAAACTCGCTCCGCGCTCACCCGCCCCGCGCCGTCGCCGGCCCCCCGCCGCCGCCGAGGGGGTCCTGGACGGGCCCTGCCGCCGCCGAGGCCCCGAGGGCGCGGGCCGCAGGCGCAGCGGGGCGGTGGGGGGAGTCTCGCTCGGGGGCGTCTCGCCCCCATCCCCGCGGCGGCGGCGGGCCAGGAACCGGGCAGTAGGACCTAGGGTGGGGCCTCGGCTGGGCCGGGGTCCGCCGTGCCCTGGCGCCCACCCGCGGCGGGACGGGAGCGGGCCGGGCCGGGCGACACCAGTCGCCTCGCCCGGTCTGGCGTGTCAGCGGTCGCAGCGGGAACACGTCGGCTCCGGGCGCGGCGCCGGCCGCCCGCCAGCGCGGCCCTCCCGGGGGCCGCCGAGCCCCGCCGCGACCGCCAACAGTGCGGGCAGGCGGAGAGCCCGACCCTGGCCCCAGCCCGCGCCCTCACCCGCCGCCCGCGCTCCCGGGGCCGTCGAAGACCCACGGCCCCGGGACGCGCCGTCCGGCCGTCGGGGACAGCAACGGCACCGGCAAGCTGGGCCGGGCCGCGGGGTGACCCACGGCATCGGGACGCGCCGTCCGGCGGTCGGGGTCCCACCGCCCCGGGACGCGGGGGCCGCCCCCCCGCCAGCGCACACGGTCTCGCGTGGCTGCGCCCCCGCCCCGCCCGGTGAGGTCGCTTGGCCACGCCCCCCGCCCCCATTGGTCCGTATCCCGCCAATAGCCAGCGCCGCCGCCCGGCGTCCAATGCGGGGCGTCGTCAAGTTAACTTTTGCGATTGGCCGGGGGCGGTGAGTGACGGCCCGGGCCCCGCCTGCCGCCGTCCCGCCGCTGTCCGGCCGCCCGGTGCTGAAGCACCGCCCGGCCGCGCCTCCTCCGCGGGCGCGCTGGGGCACGCAGCCGGGCCCGCGGGGCGCGGCGGGGCCTGCGGCGGGCGCGGGCGCGGTCCCGGGGCGGTGCCCGCGGCTGCCGCCGGAGCCCCCCGCCCCGCTCCGCCCCGCCCCGCGCGCCCCCGCGGTCCCGCCCCCGCCCCCGCCCCCGCCGCCCGCCACAACCCCCGCCGCCCGCCGCGGGCCGGCAGCGCGCCGGGCGCACCGCCCGAGCCAGCCAGGCGCCGCGCCGCCCCGGCGGCCGACGGCGGGCGGGGAGGGGGCGGCCGCGGCCCGGCGGGCGGCGGCGGGGGGCGATGGGCGCGGCGCGCCAGCGCCCCGAGTCGGACGGCGGCCGCTGACGGGGCGCCCCGGTCCCGGGGGGCCGCGGCGAGGCGAGGCGAGCCCGGCCCCCGCCCCGCTCCCCGCCCTCTCGCACACCTTCCCCCGCCGCTCCCACCGCCGCCCCGCCCGGCTCCGCGAGTTGCTGCGAGCGGCGCGGCGGGGGGGCGGCACAGGCGGAGCGCGACGCCGCCGTCGCTGCCGCCGCCCCGGGACCGAGCCCCGCGTACGGGGCGCCCGCCCCCGCGGCCGCCCGCCGCGGCTGCCGCCGGCGCCGCCAGCACAAAGAGCGTCGGGGAGGGAGCGCCGCGCTGCCGTCTGCCGGACCGAGACGCCCCGTCCCTCCCGCTGCCTCGGAGCCGGCAGGCGGGAGCCGCGGCTCGGCGGCCGCCCGGGGAGCGGCCGAGGGCAGAGGCGCAGCCCGGGGCGGCCACTCTCCACCCCCGTCGGAGTCACCGGGGAGCCGCGCTCGGCCGGCGCTGTCGGACACCGCGACCCCGCTCGGGGCGGGACTCTTTTTTTGGGGTTTTTTGTGTGTTTTTGATTTTGTTTGTTTTTTGGGGGGTTTTGGTTTTGGTTTTTTGTTGGGTTTTTTTTGTTGTTGTTGGTCTCCGGGTGTTTTCCCGGGCTCCCTTCCCCAGCCCCAAACCCGAGCACCGCCGGCGAATCGAGATCTGCTCGGCGAGGCCGCCCCGGCCCGGACCGCTCCGATGGAAATACACTGTAAGCACGACCCGTTTGCAGCAATGCATAGTAAGTGGCTGCTAGTTCAACTTCTCTGTCGCCGCCGCGGCGGGCCCTGCGCGGTCGCGGAACGGGCCGCCTCTCCCCGGCAGCACCGGGGCTCCGCGAGGCGGGGGGCTGTCCCGGACAAACGGCGGTGCGGGCTGCCCACGGTCCCGGGGATGCTCTCTCGCCCCACCCGGCCCGTCCGGCCGCCCGCAGCCGCCGTGCACCTCCGGGAAGGCCGGCTCCGCCGCGGGGTCGGCTTTGGCGTTGGCGGGATGCTGCGGGCAGCGGGATTGTCCGGGGGTTGTTTTCCCGTAGAGAAAGAGCCGGTGCAAATACGTGTTTATCTCTGTACAGATGTACACACGCGCCTAACCGTGTACGTACATCACTCCGTATATATACACGTTTATCTGTGTATATATATCTGTGTATATCTATATATTATTTTTCCCTCCTAAATCAAATCTCTGGAAGAAAGCCGCCCGGTATTTCCGAGGAACGGAAAAGTTTGCTATACGATATTTTCCTATTTCCACATTTTTGCTTTTCGTTAATTAACCCAACCAACAACAAGAACAAAAAAAGGCGACAAATACGAAGGGCGCGGAGCGGGAAGATTTATTTTTGTTGTTTTTGCTGTTCATTTTAACCACCCGAGGAAAGGCAGAACAATTCCTCGGCGGGCTCCGCGGCGGAGGACGAGCGGGTGGCAGAAGTGGTTAAGTTAAGAGGTCGAGCGCGGTGGGCTTTGCCTAAGATTTGTTGTGCTTGAGAGGTCGGGGAAGACTTATCCATTAGCGCAGCGTTATGTGAAATGACATCTCCTCTCACGGTGAGTTAAACGCTGCATTATGGCGAGAGATTGCGAGGAAATTTAAGTAGAACTAATCTCATTTCCTGGTGCACCGCAGCCCTTTAGCTAAAATAAATTTGTTTGCGAAATAAACCATCCAGCGCTGAGGGCTGGAAATCGCCCTTCCTCCCTCTTCCCCTCGGTCGCTGTTTCCCTGCCCGTTCCCCTCTCCTCCCTCCGGCCGCTGCACGCTCTCGAAGGTGTCCGGACCGGGAACGGTGGCCGGTAACGGGCTCCTGCCGCCGCCGTGAAAACGGACTTTCACTCCCGCAACAACACGGCGTTTTCAACCTGCGTTTATTTCTCTCCGCCATTGAACCAAATCACGGTGGTTTCAGTTTTTGGTTTTTTTTTTCGTTGGATTTCCCCCCCCCCCCCCGAAGGCGAACTTTAAGCCAGCGGTGGGGGTGGGGGGCGGGTGCACGGAGCCCCCGCCCGGTCCGGAGCGCCCCTTCCCGCCCGCGGAGGTCGGGCATCCCCCGTGGGGCTGGGCACCCCAGCCGCCCGTGCAAAATCCATACCTTCCGCAGGAATTTCGGGGCAAAAACAGAAGGGAAAGAAAAAAACCAACCAACCAACCAAAAAAAACCCCTAAAACTAAAACCCCTAAAACTAAAACCCCGGTGCCTTCGCGCTGGCCCCTGGCCGCAGCGGGGGAGCCGCCGGGGCGGGTCGCTGCAAAACGATCTCCGGACCTGCGGGGGGGGGGGGGGGGGCGGAGGGGAAGGCGACCCTGTGAACGGCGGCGGCGGGGGGAGCGGGGCCGCCGGGGCACAGCAGCCGGGGACGGGGCGGTCCGGGCGCGACCTCGGCCCCTTCTGGCACCGCTGCGGGCCGCGCTGCTCCTCCGTCCCGCGTGGGCAGAGCGAGGGGCCGCCTCCGTCCCGGGCTCGGGGGCCACCGAGGCAGGCGAGGGGGTCCGCGGGGGGAGCCGGGGCGAGCGGAGAACCAGCCGGCCTGAGCGGCGCCGGTGCCGGGGAAGCCGCCCGCGGGGGTCGGGTCCACCACGGCTGCCCGGGTCTCCAGGCGGGGCCCGCGGACCCCGCTCTCCCCGCCCGAAGGCGCCGCCGGGTTTCGGCCCGTCCCCGCGGTGGCTCCGGGCTGCGGCGGCGTGGGGGGGGGGGGGGGAGGCGGGGGCAGCGGAGCAACGCACTGGCCCCACTCCCATATCCCCGCACCGGGCCGGGGATCAGAGCCGTGTGTCGTGTGTGTGTCCCCCCCGCCTCACCTCCCGCCGCCCCCCGGCCCGACGGGGCCCCCGGCGCCCGCCCGCGGCCGCAGCCGTCCGGGGAGCGGGACAGCAGGCGAAGGGGGACCCCGGGCGGGCAGGGAGCCGGGCTCGGTGCCGGTGA
>NC_141419.1:8728477-8905153 GCF_034619465.1 Leptosomus discolor
GCGAGATCCCATACAGTTACAGCCGCCGGTAGGTGAGAAGCCTGAGGTCTCGTTCACCGCAGCGTTGCAGGGTTGCTGCCATGCACTTCGGCCATTGGGTTGACCTGCTCTGGCCTCAGTGCGTCCTTGGTGCTGCCAGCAGCTCCCTGGGCAGGGGCACCCCAAGGCAGCCCCCAAGCCCTGGGTGTGCTCCCCATGCCCCAGGGCTGCTGGAGGGATGCTCCAGCCCGAGGCCAGCTCGGCCGGTGGTGGAGGGCTGCCTCTCGTGCCGGTGAAGGCAGACTCTGGTCTGATGGCCACGGGCTTCAGCTGGCTGTAGCAAGTGCGCATTTCGTGTTGGTTCATTATGTGTCCTGACAGTTACAGAAGGTATTTGCAAAGTTTGACAGCAGTTTATCAACGGTGAAATGAACGGATTTAAATAAAAATAGCTCTATATTATTTATTTATTTTTTATTTAACACTGAGGCATTTGGCTTGCCAGCTTACTCAGTACCGTTCAAGCCCCGTGCAGACAGATTTTCTGTATTATTTTTGTTCTGGAATTGGCATCTGTACTGCCCCTATTGCTTGTTTTCAGTTTCTCTGCTCCTCTGTAATACAAGCAGTTTGGATGATTAACAACACAAGGGTTAATTCTATTTCCTCACTTGGTGCATGGGATTATTACATCTTCATGGGTTTTATAGAGTTTTGCTACTGTTCATCCAAGTGGGTCCCATTTCCCACCAGATATATGATTCACCTTGCTAAAGGTGAACAGTGCAAATCTGCTCGAAAAGGAATAATATACTGGTCTTGCCCGAGTGTTCATGTTTCATTTGTGGGATCGTAATACCTGCCAAGACTGCTGTAAATTATAAGAGCAGAAATCCCGCTCCGTTTTTTTTTTTTTTTTCCTCTTGATTGACTCAAGGCATCTGTAAAAAAAAAACACCACGTATTTCATTTTGGGTATCTCCTTCTGTGCGGAGACACAAACAGTGTGTAGGCTGAACCTTGCTTTCAATTGGCTTCCTAGCCAGAGCCTGACGAGCAGCCTCTTCTCCACGGGTCAGCAGCAGGCTGGCCCCTGGGCTTCTCACTTGGGCGAATGCGGCTGCTGGCTTCGGGAGGAGGGTGGCCCGCGCCCGGGGAGCCAGGCATTGCTGCGTGGTTTCCCGTGGCCGTTTTCCCACTCAGCGGGGCCTGGCCTGCCTTCAGGGAGGAGGGTCCTCCCTCCGGCGAGTGGCATCGTGGCAGTGCTGGCGACGTGGCCGTGGCCGCCTCCGTGCTTCGGCACCTGCAGCGCCTGGGGAAAAGCAGCTAGAGGCTGGACCGATGCTGGGGAGGCTATGCCCAGTGCCAGGGAACTTTGGCGGTGGCGGGGGGGATCTGCCCTGCAGAAACATCCGAAACTCTCACACAGCTCTTCTTCTTCTGCCCTTCTCCCCCTCCCCTGTGTGTTTCAGGACATGGAGGCGTGAATCAGCTGGGGGGGTGTTTTTGTGAATGGCCGCCCCCTCCCCGATGTCGTTCGCCAAAGGATCGTGGAGCTCGCCCACCAAGGGGTCCGGCCGTGTGACATCTCCCGGCAGCTCCGCGTCAGCCACGGCTGCGTCAGCAAAATACTTGGCAGGTAAAGAGGCGGGGGACACAGACTGCAAATCCTTCTGTGTCTGTCATGAGAAAGGCGTCGATGCTGGTCCCCGAACTGGAGGCTGCAAACAAATGGAGAATAGTAGAAGCCTCAGGAAGTCGATGTGGTGAGGAGAGGGGCTTCCTGACCACTCAGGTGCTTGATGCGGGAAAAAAGTGCCACTATCCCTATGTCTGGTTTGTCCCTTTCACAGCTTCTTGTAGGTAATTCTACCACAAAGAGCAAAATGCCTTGGGGATCCGTTTGCTCTATCTATGGTGTATATCCTGTCTATTCTGAACAAGTAGAGAAATCCGGGAGTCATCTTCAGTAAAACGCAGAGAAAAAAATTAAAATAGAAGTTGTGGAAGTTACTTGTTTTTGCTTTCTGAAGACGACTCTCGTTTAGCAATAATATCATTATATATATGCCGCCAACGCTGCCGTGCGTTCATTCACACAGGCTACTCTGCAACCCGTCCTGCTGTTCACTTGGACGTCTTTTTCTGCTCCTGTGCTGGAATACGTTCTTAATTAGAGTGAAGAATACCATGAGTAACGATGAACCATCTTGATTTTGGCTGTTTTGGGAGTTGCCCTCTGCTCAGGCTGGAGCAGCTTGAACCACTGTGGCAACAGGAAATTAAACTCTGAATTCATATAATTTCCTGATTTCGTTGTAAATTTTGGTGTAGATTCAGGTCAGAAATACCATCCTTGCTTGTTTGTGTCTTGTGAACAAATCTGACCATAACTGATGGAAATTACAGTGTTGAAATGGTTTTGGACCCCAGGTATTCTGAGGTACTTGGGCAACTTATGGTAAGGAAAACTTTTTTTTTTTTTTTTTTGTTAGAATATGTTTTTCTTGATAATCTGGAAAAGTTAATTCCTGAGCTGTTTACTGAACTTTCACAGATCTAAACTCCACTGCTTAGAATTTTACTATTTTTATTTTTACCATCTTTTCCAATCTGTAACCAGTTTGCTTTCCTGGACATAGCGTAGCTGCAAAGACCGTGAAGGCATTTTTTTTCGGTGGTCTCACACAAGGTATCTCCTTGGATTAGCAGCATATACAATCTCTCAATGGCCATTTAAGTGTTCAGAATCAGACTGACTTGGCACAGCCACAGGCCCCCGGTTTTGTAGCTCTTGGTGCTCGTTTACCCACAGTCCCCTCTTAACCTATACTCAACTCAGCTGGGGAAAGCATCTCCCTCGCCCCGCACGGCGTGCTTTGAGAGAGCCCCACGAACCGGCCTGCAGGTTATGCTCGGTGTCCCTGCTTTTTCTCTCTGGCTTTCATTGCAGGGAGATGTGTTCCCTTGCGAGCCACACGCGTTCCTCCTGGTGTGGGTTTGAGGACACTGGTACCTTTGCTGTTTTGGAGAGGAAAACTTTCCTTGGGCTTTATCCGAGACCTGCCTGCCCATCATGGGCTGTTTCCCTCAGTTATTGCTTTGCATCCGCTGCTGGCACAGGCTCCTGCTCCCTGCCTGGCTGGCGCGGTTCGGCTGGTGATGCTCTCCGCTGCAGCAGAATTGCTGCCAATTCCCACCAGGACCAGTGCAGCTGAGAAACGGGCTATTTATTTACCTACCAGGCAAATGCCCGTCGGTTTTACTTTTGATAATGTGAATAGATTTACCATTAGATATATTTGCGCTATAGAGCTCAGAGCAAGGCTCCAGAGCTTTGTCATTAAAGTTGTCAACAATAAATTGGAATTTCATAGCTCATTATTTTCATAACTAATAATTACAGTGGGTAAAATGTCACTGTAATTGCAACTCTGTGTGTGCGTGTTTTTTCACGTCCATGTGTGTGAAAAACGGGAATCCTTATGAGAAATCCTTATGTTTAGAATTGTACGGTCGGAATTTTTCAGCCCTCAATACAGCCTTAAAAATCATTCAGAGGTAGGGAACCAGCAATTGCAGTGCCAGTGGAACTCTCGGCCCTCAGAGGAGGGTACCGCAGGGCTGCGCACTCTTCACCTGCACTGGCAACTGGCTGGGAGCAAAACGCCCGGACCTGCTGTGCATAAAATGAAGCCGACTGTAGCCGTCCTTGCCTTTAACATGGAGTCGGGAGCCAGGGATGCCCGCGCTGTGCAGCCTGTGGGCCCCTTGGCTGCACCCAGGTTCATTGCTAGGGCGAAGCGGGGGGAGGTGTTAGTGTCCTTGGTGGGCGAGAGCCGTCCCCTGTCGCTGCGAGCTCTCCCGGCTGCCTGGGGAAAAGGGTCTGGGCCCAATCCTGCACCCTCCTGTGTGAAGCAAGTCCTTTTGTGGACGTGTGCGTACCTTTGCGGGGCTCAAGGTGGTGAGGGTGGGCAGGCAGGCAGCGGTTAGGGCATTTGGGAGTGGAGGTTTTGCTGTCCAGAGGGCAGCAGGGCTTTGTTCCCCGGTGAGCTTGCCGCTACCACAGCGTCGTGGCGGCGAGGGCCTTTGCCATCACGGCTTACCTGCTGCGGTGAGCCAGCCATGGGAAATGCCGTCTCGCCTGCGTGGCTGTGGCTTCCCATGACGCTTGGCTCAGCCGGGCTGTCCCATGCCGTGGGGTGCTTGCCACGGGCACCGCCTCACTGTGCGGCAAGGCACTGTTGGAGAAGACCACCGAGGGCTGCTTGTAAAATCCATCGCTTTGACTGGAACTAAAGAAAATTGCGACTTTTTGTTTGATGGCATTCATGGTATTGTCTGGCTTCCTCCCCCACCCTCCTCACAGGAGAGGTGCCAGCAGCGATGGTTTTGAGGCCAGGGGTGCAAGGTTTTAGAAGATTTATGGTCTGTGTTTGCCATCGTTTTGACATGTTGTCAGGAAGCACGAGAGGAGCTGAATTTCTCTCCCTCTGCCCTAAAGCTCGCGATGGGGCTGCCTTCAGGGACACCAGGAGGGTTAATCCATGTCTGATGCTTGAGGTTTTCCATTACTAATATTCCTTAAATGGATCATGGAGAACGGTAGATCTGAGTCCACATCTGCATCCAGAATATCTGAAAACATGTGTGAACAGCACAGTGTCAGCCTCTTCAAAGGGATTTTAGGCCCTGCACACTGAGCTCTCCTAGAAAGGTTGAAAACGGATAGCCTGGCAGAAATTTGATGAACTTGATTGCGTGCTACAGTGAGACAGACTTCGGCTGTGCAGCCTGTTTGTGTTCTGCTCATGCTGGAAAGATTCGGGAATTAATTTTTTTTTCATATAATAGGTATGTCAAGTAGCTGCAGACAAAATATATTAATAAGCAATCTCATGGTCTTACTTGGGAGTCTTTTCTGAACTCCTTGCTAGAAATATGGGCACAGAGCACTGAGTGGACAAGCTGCTGAGAGCATGTAGCTCAGTGGGCATCTGGTTGAAAGGCTCCCAAAGTCGAGGTCTGCTCTGTACAGAAAGGATGTGCTGGATCAGGGCAGTCGGGGCTGTCATTGCAGGTAGGCGCGGGGTATATTTTCATCTGATCACGAGAAAATTCAGGAGATACAAAGAAGTGCGTGGCTGGGAGAGTGCCTTGTGCGTTGAGCTCCCCAGCAACGCGGTGCAGAGGAGCACAGTCTCGTTCTTGGTCTCTATGCCGGCCCTTGATCGGCAGGACATGACTTCTGCTCTTAGTGGCGTGTTCAAGGCTCCATTCGTTAGAAGGGGGGACTTGTGGCGCCGTGGATCTCAGCCGTGATGGGATGTTGCAATGCTACCAAAAGCAGTTGCCTCTTGTGTGATTTACACGTGAAGAAATCTGGCAGATTTCAGTTGGTTTAGGGTTGCAGTCCTCCACCTTTCACGGCATGGCGTCAGAAGAGCTCTTGGCATTGGTGTGGGTAGAGATGCTGCGCTGGAGGAAGGGCCACAGGTCACAGAAACGGACCCCCACGTCGGCTGGATGCCGTCAGAGAATGGAGAGCTCCCTTTTCCTTGAAAATCGTGCTTGAAACTACTAGAAACATGGTGTTAAACAGAACATATTTTGAAAAATATTCACTATTGAACCCATAATATACATATTAAAACCATAAAATGGGAAAAAGATGTGCTGGCGTATTTATTCCGGAGATGCAAACAAAATAAAATACATAGCCTTCATTTCACTGTGAAATGATAACAAGCTGTAGATACTAATGACAGAGAATTTCTGTAGAAACAGTAATTTACTACAAAAGAGTCTACCGCAAAAAGTGGTCTTTGCTGTGATTTGTTTCTATTATTGCCACTACCGCTGATTAATAACACACATTTTCAGTTAATTTGGGATCCCGGCGTGCCCTTTAATCTTGCATTGTTTCTTTTGTCTTGCTATTACAGAAAAATATATATTGTATCCCAAAGCCCAATTCCAATTACTATAAGTTAATCTATTAGGTGATAAAGCACTACATAGGCAGAAAATGTGTATGTGAAAGTGAAGATGTATCTCAGGATTTGCTGGGGTTTGGTTACCTTGAAATTATGTTCTCTATAAATTTCAAAGCCTGTTCTCTGTCTATTCTTGATAACTAAAGCTTTGTTTTGGATGTTGTCCCAGGTATTATGAAACCGGGAGCATTAAGCCTGGAGTGATTGGAGGATCAAAACCAAAGGTCGCCACCCCCAAAGTCGTTGAGAAAATTGCAGAGTACAAACGCCAAAATCCCACCATGTTTGCCTGGGAGATCAGGGATAGACTCCTTGCTGAGCGAGTGTGTGACAACGACACCGTGCCCAGTGTCAGTTCAATTAACAGGTAAAGTTCTGTCTGGTCCCGGGGAGGGATGCTCCTCGGAAGCGCCATCACCAAATCCTCATTTATTAGTAGGACTGGGTGTTTTGGGCTGTTGGCAAGAAATGCAGCTTGCATGTGCTTCCCTGGTGCGTTTGGGGTTGGGAGCAGCTGTGGGCTTTCCTTGGCAGCTGAAACGTTGTGGAAGGCGAGCCATGGCCTAGGAGTGGGCAGGTTCTGCTGGTGGCCTTTGTTTCCCCAGTCCGTGAGCTGCGGTCCTCGCTGGTCACGATCCTGTGTGTTTGCTCCGAATGAGGCCTCAGTTCTGCTCAGTGGGATCAGGGGTTTGGTGGGACGTGCTTTCCCTGGCCACTGAGTGGGGCAGCACTCATCTGGGAAAGGGAGGTGTCTGGAGGAGGGGACCCAAAGCACGGGTCCCAGGAGCAACTTCTGCCCTCCTGACGCCTGCTTGGTCTTGATGAAGTTGGCCCAGAACCGTATTGGCTGCTGCCCGCTACCATCAGCGTGAACATCACCGGGGGAATTTGGTCGGAGGCTTTTGAGTGCCTTGGCTGTCTGCATGTTACACGGACTCACTTAAGCGGCCTTGAATTGCTTTTGTGAAAATGCAGGAGAATGTCTTTTGGAGCCTCAGTCCTGCATTCAGGAGTTTTGCCATGACCTTGCCAGGCAGGACTGGGCTTGCAGCGGGGTCTGGAGCTGTACTGACCTGCTGCCATCTTGGTTACACCTCCTGTGCTCGCCCTCTGCCTTATGAGTCAAAGGATGTCTAAGGCTGGTGTGGAAGAAACACGGTGAAATACTCTGTTGTGTCTCCAGTCCTGCCAGACCGATAATAAGAGATTAGTACTTGGAAGGCAGAGCGCTTGGGCAGCCTAACCCCTGGCAAGCAGAGTCCTTTCATTTTCGCTTGGGGGTGTGCTCTGTGCCGGGCTCCAACCTCACCACGCTGGTGAGATGGTTTTCACTTGTGCGATTGCATGCAAATTCCTTGAATGCAGCTAGCTATAAAGTCCCATCTGTGTCCGTGAAATAAATTGATGCAATATTCTTTTATTGGCCATCCCAACCTGATTTGCATTCATGGAGTTGCCGCTTGAGTAGCTGGAGTGGCTTCCCCGGCGTTAGCAGGGAGCGGTGCCTCTGCCTTGCCGAACTGAATGTTGAGTCTTGCGTTCGCCTGTTTAAGAGCAAAAATGGGTCAGTTCACGCTCAGTCTTTGCTGCTGCTGCCTGGGAGCTCCTGACTTGCGAAGGCTCCAGAGCAGCATTCAGTAGCCCTATGGACATCGCATTTTCAGGTTTTGAGAAATGATGGAGACACCAGGAAAACTGAAGAAAAATACCGCTCTGACTGGCCTTGAGTTACTAAGGGTAAACTCTGCTTCCAGAACGGTCAGCTCGAGCCCTGAAATTGCTGCCGTCAGCAGCCCTCTGTTTGTGGGGTAGGGTTTCAAGCGTCCTCCAGAAAACTACCAAAAAGGCAGCCACAGCTATAGGAAAAAAGAGACATTCAGTAGCTTCCAATTGTGTTTTGAGCCAGTTTCCATATTCTACCTCTTATTGCATCCTTGGGTGTTTCTGCGCTGGTGATGTCCATACACACACTGCCATTGCATCAGAAACCGGTTTCATGACCAGCCACCAAGTTTTTTGGCCAGAAATCTCATTGTTTCTCATCTGCTTGTGGCTGTGGCTAAGGTCGTTTCCTTTTCTTAAAGGTGTGAAATCCGTTTGTGAAAATGCGCACAATCTGTTTGGTCAGTCTGTTTACCCAGAGAACGATTTTTGCCAGCCTAGGAACACATCCTGAAAACCCGGACCAAACTATCGTGACAAGAAACCTGGATTTCACATCAAAACACTTGGCTTTAATGCTAAATCCTCCCAATTCCATGTTGTAGTCTGTGGGATTTATCCTCATATTTAAAATCAAGTGTGTGCTTCAAGGCTTTGCTGGTGGGGATGTTACCCCTGCTCACGGTGCCTGTATTCACCACTGAGGTGCGGATCAGGCATTGCCCTCTCGCTGCAGACCTGAAGCCACTGGAAATCACACAGTGTGGTCCCTGTCCTCTGTGGGGAGGATGAAGCCGAGCTGTTGGCATTCCCACCCTGGGGAGGATGGAGCCGCTGCGCTGCTCCCCCCTCCATGTCCCAGCCTCCCCCGTGGGGAGAGGGGTTCCCCCGGGGCCACACTGTTCCCATCGGGAGAGCTGTTGCTGCTCTCGGAGGACACCGGGGCTGCTGGGGCGGACCGCACTCAGTGCACTCCTGCTGCGAGGGTGCCTTTTGGCAGATGAATTTGAGCTGCTACCCCTGTACGTGAGTGAATAATAACTATTATTATTAATTAATAACATTAATTAATATTAATAATAGGCCACTTTTCCGCAGCAGGAGCAACTCTGTGTGATTAAGCCTTAATTAATCATTGCGATTAGTTTTGCTCAAATAAGCTGAGAGCTGCCCAGCTGCTTCGAAGTGCTCCAGTCCTCTGTCCCTCCTGAGATGAAGATGTTTATGTGTCAGAAGGCCCAGGACACCCTTCCCTTGCCATGACTTGTGCAGGGGGTTGCGTCGACTCATGCCTCTCCTCCTCTCCCCACTTCCAGGTTCATGGCAGGCAGAAATGGGAGAGGAGCTCATTAGGTCAGGAGAGGATGAACTCTTACGGCAGCACTGCCACTGCGCAGAGGGTGCACGAGGCAGGGAGGTGTGCGGTGAGCGAGCAGTGTGCCTCCTTCAGGCCCCTTCCCACTCTGCTGCAGTTGGTGCCAGGACTGTGTCACCTCTGAAGGCATTTCAGGCCCCATCTTTTCCTTTTTCGCAGTGCACCGATGGGTGAGTGCTTGGTACAGCATCTCCCCAGCTCTTCTTAGCAGCTGCCCTCTGTCCTGCAACACTGCGCATGCCTTCCACTTTATCTGCATCTCTGAATTTTTCCTGATTGACATCATTATAAATCAGCGCAGAGGCTGTCCCTGGCGATCACAATGTAGCTACTCAGCTTTTAAGATTAGCATTTAATCCAGCACATTTTTCTTTCAATATTAATTTGGCTAAGCGGGTCCTTTTCCGAGGTGTCCGAGTTCTCTCGCCGTGTGAGTGCTGTACCTGGGGTGCTCTAGGGACAGCCTTGCAAATGTCTCCCAGAACCCAAGGGTGCTGATCACAGTCTGCGGGGACGTTGAGGTTCAGAAGGGTACGGCTCCCTGAGGAGGTGTTGCTGGGCCCAATGGGTGCCCAAATAGGAATGGGTGTCTCTCTCCTGGGCAGTGAGGACTAGGTCCTCAAAGGCACCGAAGCGCCAAACTCCGCGGACTCCCGAGGAGCATGTAGGAGTCCGTCACCCAAACATTCCCGATGGCAGGGCATGGAGCCAAAAACATGGTCCTGGGTCCACCTGATGAACTTCCATCTTTCAGTGGGTGACGAGGGGTTAATATACAGAAAAGCAATTTAGTGTTGATGTGGGTGTCCTGAACTGAAAAAACCTGTGGTTTCTGATGCCCCCTGCAATTGCTTGCCTAATGCTAAGTAGTCCCTTCTTTTCAACTACATGCAGGATCATACGGACGAAGGTGCAGCAGCCACCCAATCAGCAGGTCCCAGCCTCCAGTCACAGCATAGGTAAGGAAAACTTTTTTTTTTTTTTTTAATATTAAAAAAATAGCATAATGGATTACAAATATTCTAAAGAACTTTTAATCATTCTTATGGACAGATAATTCTGCATAAAACACTTCAGCACACGTGCTAATGCGCCTTCTTTGTCATTCTCCAAGGGCTGAACATAGTAAATGAATTTTATAAATACTGCTAAAAGGTTTTGAATTTTACTGATTATTATGATAAATAGCTTTCACCATGAGACAGAAAATTGAAATCTAAACCAAAAAACCCCCACTAATGGGGGTCTATAGAATGTCAGATAATTAAAGTAATAAATCAAGAAAGGGATACTTATTCATAACATTTTCTGCATCATTAGTCAGTAAGTAGTTTTGAATGTGTTTTTTTCATCTATCAACCATCCCTTCCATAATTCTTTGTGCACTTGCAGTCTTGAGTGAAGAGGTAGCAAAACTTTCCGAAACTTTAATTCAGCCGCAGATCAGCGATGCTGCGCCCCGAGGCAGGCGATGCTGTTGGGGGGCATCCCTGGGAGGGGACTGGTGGGGCATCCTCGGCCCCTCACCAGGCTGACCGTGTCTTTTGGGGCTGTAGGGGCCTGCTCCGCTGTGCCACAGCAGGAGTGGAAGAGCTCAGTCAGGGCTCAGGGCTGCTTTATTTTTGTCCCTGTTCATGAAAGCTGTTGGAGCAGGGATAAGCCCTTACTCCGTAGGCAGAAGGAGGCGGGATGGGGGCCTCGGTTCCTCTCTGCCTTTGTGCTGTCACCTGGGAAATGGGGAAGTGCTTGCTGCCCTACGCCTTGGCAAGGGTGGGCTGGCACCCTGAGACACAGGAATCACACTGCAGCCCCGTGTCCCGAGGCTTTCTCTCCAGGAAGTGGCAAAACAATCTCAGAGGAGGAAAAGCATCCCTTGTTATGCTACAGTGGCTTAAGGGCTGCCTCTCCTTGAGCAAAACAAGAGCAGAGCAGAGAAATCTTGTTCCCCAGGGCTTGGGGTTGGTAGGAGCAGCAGGGATTTCTGACACAGATTTGCTCCATGTGGGCTGTGGCTGGGGGTCTTCAGTGTGGTCCTGTAGAGGACACCCCCCCTGTGCTTGGGGGCTGCACAGGACACGGGGACATGCCAGCACAGGCTCAGCCTGTGGGATGGTGGATGTGACGGTGGTGCTGCCTCCTCTGCCTGCTTGCGTAGGGCCTTGGACTGCCACGGCATCATGTGAATGCAGCCCTGGCCAGCCTCTCCGGGCTTGTGTTGGCTGTGACAAATGACCCCCTCGCTCTGGGCTGGACACAGCCAGCACCCTTTCCTCAAGGCTCTGCCAAAGCAAAGTGGATTCATATTTTGGGGATCCTCAGGGCCTTTCAGCCACGTGGTTCACAGCTGGCCATCGCTGACTTCTGGGCAACTCCAGCTGTCGGGGGGTCTTCATTGGCTGCAGGCTGGTGGCTTGGACTGCTGCAGCATGCCGCTGGGCTGGGCTGGGCTGGGCAGGGGTCTTTCCTGAGCTGGGGGTGTGGCAGTGGCAGCCTTGGTTGTGGCACGGGGGCTGGTGGCTTTTGGGTAGAGCGGTGCTCGTGTTGTCCTGCCTGCTGACCACTTGGCCTTGCCTTGCAGCCTCCACGGGGTCTGTGACCCAGGTGTCCTCTGTGAGCACTGACTCCGCCGGCTCGTCCTACTCCATCAGTGGGATCCTGGGAATTGCCTCCCCTGGCACTGAGAGCAACAAGCGCAAGCGGGACGAAGGTAGTGGGACCTATTTTCTGGCGGGGTGGGGGGGGTGGCACACACTGATGTGTGGCCAGGAGGGATGGGACAGGGACGGGGAGTATGCTGTGTGCATGTGACGTGATGGAGCCGCGGATGACCATCATCACCATGTGCTGCGGTGGGCTTTGGTCCTGTTTTGGCAGGCCTTTGCCGAGGTTGCAGCCAAGACAGGGACCTTCGGTGTGATCCGTTGGCCGGAGGCAGGGCCTTTCGAGGAGCTGGGGCTTGTCAAGGTGTTTTAGAAAGCACTGGGGGTGTGTCACAGTTTTTAACCAGACCCTCCTCCCACCTGGGGAACATTTCCCTCCCGCCAGTGAAAAGAGGAAGAATCACTATTGCGTTGACTCTGTGGCCACCTGAAATATAAAATGTCAGAGACGTGTCCCCATCCACAAAGAGAAAGAAAGTTAACAGCAGAGCTTCTGCCATGCTGTGTCTCTGCAGGTCCTCCCAGCCCTGTGGGGCGGCTGTTGGTCTCGGGGTGGAAACAAGCGCGAGCTGGTTGGGGTTGGGTATTGCTGGTGCTCCTCCGATACACTGCAGAGTTGATGGTCCTGTTCCATTCTGTGTCCTGGGCATTTTGCTAATGAAAACACTGCTTTGGAGAGAGGGATGCTCGGGACAGAGTGGGAGGGAGAAGAGGAGAAATTCTGCTTTAGTGTTTTACAGAAGCACCTTTAATCCAGAGCGTCCCTTTCGTTTAGTGAGCACTTACAGAGAGGAGCTGAGGCCAAGACTGCGGGTGCGTTCGCGGTAGCGGAGGGGGCACCAGTGCCTGTGTGGGGGTGCTGCGGTGGAGGCTATGGAGGGCATCTGGGGGGGGGGGGTGGCTGCCCACCCTGCAGCACCACTGGTGACCTGGGGGTCCCTTTTGCTCTTGGCGAGGGTGATGCTGCCCTGCCTGCCAGGTCAGGCTCCTGCCCCTTGCTGTGGAGCACCTGCGGTCCCCAGCTCCTGTGCTGCAGGTGTGGGTTGGGTGCTGTCCTGCAGCCAGCGTGGGTCCACATCCTTGTGCCGCCCACTGCCCCCGACTGCCCGGCCCCACAGGGGTAGAGGGAGGGCATAAGCTGTAGTGGCATTCTGGAGGAAACCCAGCTAAAATTGGGCAAGCAGTGTGGTCCCGAGCTGCACAAGCAGAGTTGGGTGTCTGTGGATTCACTGGTGGAAATGCCTGGTCAGGTCACAGGGTAGTGCTTGGTTTAGAGAAACTGTGGGAAAAGCTGCAAGAGGTTTGTGGGGCCAGTTTCAGCCATGTGCGGACTGGTCTGATGGTGGGAGCATAAAACTCTCTGTGCTCAGGTAGCTGCTGAATATGCCGTTGCTAGTTAACTCTGTGACTGTACATATTTTTTTTCCAAATCAAGGCCACAAGTGCATAGATAAATATATCCATTAAATCAGGTAGGGTAGAAGTTTTGTATTTTATCAGCCAGGTCAGGAGAGAGGCTGTCTCTGTTGAAACCACACAGGTTCTGTCACAACCCTGTCCCAAAGCACCAGTTCTTGGGTGCCTGCAATTACAGAAGACTAGTTTAATTGTAGAGAAAAGAGTTAAATGTTTCCTTGGAAAGACCAGAAGCAGAGCTGGCTTTTGCCAGTTCACATTTAGAAGAGAGCATGTGATTTCTAAAACAACCCCCATCGTTTTGGCAGGATGAGTCATGATTTTGAGCTCGTAAGTTGGACAGTAATGCTGTCCTCAGCAGACCATTCAAACTGCTTTTATAATAGGCTCAGGGCTGCAGATTTGGAGAGGCATGAACAGATACTTCAAGGTCTTTGTCTGTTTGAGGGGGTCCTCGGGAGTGTCTGTAACCCCTAGCCATCCGGCTGAGCAGAAGGTGGGCCTGAGGTGCCCATGGAGGCGTCCTGAGGCTCCATGCTGTGAGTGATGGGGAGGTGAGTCGTGTGTGCTAGCCTCTAATGTGAAGAGGAGAAGCACGTCATATAATTATGACCTGTATCATGATGCAGATGCACAAGGGGGCAGAGTTAACTTTACCATTTCCTGACTTCGGAAGGCTGGAGCGAGATTCCCTCCGTAGCGAGCCCCTCGCGTCGTATCCTTTGCCACTTCGTGCTGTTTCTCAGCAGCTGCTGGAAGGTGCGTGCTGGCCGCTGTGCCTCCCTGCACACGTCTCCTGGAGCCGCAGGCTGCGCAGCCCTCACCCGATGGTCCCGGCTCCCCTCGGCTGGAGAGCGAAGAGGGGTGGACTCGGCCCTCCGGCTTCCAGCTGCATCGAGCACTCGGTGTGATTCATTACCCGGTTTTGTTCTCCTCACTCTTGACATTTTTTTAGCAGATGTCACCAGTCTTTAACCCAGTGGGGAGCTTGCTGGGTAGCAACAGGGGCAAACCAAACCAGACAGTCTTTATTGGTTTATATAGCTGAAGGTGTCATTTTTTTCCCTGTTGTAATATGGACTTGGAGCAGATGTGCCTTCGTGGGGGATCGGTTGCTTTCACTTGTGGTTAAAGGACATGCTACTGGAGACTGACACAAGAAGCAGGCTGCTCCATAACGAGGCAGAGAGATACAGCCAGCCGCTCAGCCTCGAGCGGCGGGGGCTGCCGGGCGGTTTGCAGATTGCCTCCGTTGAGTTCTGTGCAATCGCCTGGCCCTGCTGCTCGGGGAAGAGCTGCGGAGGCGCAGGTGGGTGGTGGGGATGTTCAGAATGCCCTCACTGAGCCGCCTGCTAGGAAACGGGGTGTGTTTTAGGAAGCCAAAGGTGGGCAGTGAGACCCCGAATCGGAGAGAGCTGAACGCTCTGTCCAGTGCTCGCAGCCGACTGGTTTCACTGCGCTGCTTCCAGCTGGTCAGGCGTCTGGTGATGGACCCGTAATGACACCTGACAGGGTCAGCACTTTGGGAAGTGCTGAGCATCCCCTGCCTGGAAGTCAAAGCTTTCTGAAGTGGGATTAAATAATCCTTGGCAAGCAGTGAGAGGAGGGCGAAAGGGAGCTGTGTACCAAGGCAGGCGGAGAGGAGTTTGGGCCAGGGATGTTGTGCAGGGCACGTTTTGGGGATGAAGGAGGTCGCTGGGCTGTGAGCGCTGTGGAGGAGCATCTGAGGGTCCCATGAAAGGACAGGGGAGGAAAGGCCAAAGAATGGCAAGGCAGAGCCCACTCCTCAGTCCCTTCACTCCATTCTCCCCAGCCTTGGTTTTTATCCTTCATCCTGTGCGCTGCAGAGCTCTGCAGCTACGGGAGAGTCGGCAGAAGGGCTTAAGCCCAACAGAATGACATTCTGGACATGTTTGTGCTATCCCAGCTGAGAGGGGTGCCAGAGCAGGCACACGTGCCAGGGGCAGGGGCTGTGGCTCTCACCCAGGATCTCCTTGTCAGCTGGTGCTGTCTCTGCAGGAGAGCGGCATCTCTCCATCAAAGCAAGGCAAAGCCCAGGACCCCTGCTTCCGCAAGAGCTCTGTGCTCTGTAGGAGGCACGCTATGTCTGCTGCTCCTTTCTAAGTGTGCTCATCTCTGCTGACTGAGAGGAGCGATGCCAGCAGCCGCAGGGACAAGGTCGGTGGAGGAGCACCATTGCACCTTGTGCAGAGCCCTCTGCTTGCTGGTCCAGGAGGGCTCGAGCTGCTTGGTGTGAGCATGTCCTCTCTGTACACGAGTTTTGCCTTTGTCACAGGCAGCGGCCGTTTGTGCTCTGCTCCGGCCGGCAGTCATGGTCAGGGGAAGAGGCTCAGTTCCCGTACCCTCACAGAGGGATGACAATGGCTCCCAGTGGATTTATGAACAGGGGTTGGAAGAATTATGTGGATCTCTGTTCTCACGGCTCTTCTTTGCTTTACGCAAAAAGCAAACCATTTCCCTACAAGCGAATGACCACCGCTGGATCAAATCCTGCCCGTTGTGTTGGGGAACTGCATGCCTAGCTGTGAGTCTTCTGCCAGCTGCCTGATTCTGTGCCCCTAGACCTTTACATGCTTTAGCAGCTTTGCCCAGTCCCAGACCCACTGCCTGACTGATGCAGAAGTATGCTCGTGCCCTCACTTCTGACACAGAAACATGCAGAAATCTCTGATGCTGGCAGGTAGTAGGGGCAGTGTGTGAACATGAGCAGCAGCCAAGCCAGGCTGAAATCTGTTTGCATGCAGCAGTTGCTCCGCAAGTCCAGGACGCCTGTTGTGTCCCCGGCGCTACATCTGTGCTGCCAGAGTAGAGGCCGTTGGTGCACAGGCACAAGCTTCAACTGCCCCATCCTGCTGTGGTTAGCACCGCCCCGGCACGACTTTGGCGTGTGCGAGCTGGCATCCTCTGAGCCAGCGTCTGCTGATGCAGCGGTTGGCATGGGGCGGGGGGGCGTCACTAGGCTGTTCAGCTCAGGTGCAGCCGTGATGATGCAGAGGACAAGAGTGTTTCCTCGCAGGGACACGGGCTGTGCTAGACCAGCCGGCCGGTTCTCTTCCCTCGTGCAGAGGCAGCCGGTTAGAGCAAAAGGCTATGTGCAGCAGTGAACGACTTACTGCAAACTGCCGGCCTGGCCCTGGCCCCCGCCAGGAAATGCCGTCGGGAGCAAATCGAGCTGGACGCCCTCAACAAAGCACTGTGCAGGATGTGTTTGCTATCCACCCACCCCTTCTTGCTGCAGAAGAGGTTCAGCAGATTTAAATACCTGCAGCAAGCAGCTGCACGGATCATACTTCAAATTCATTGGTATAGAGTCTTCTCAGCAGTGGAGGCATTTGGGGAATTGAAACCAGCATAGCAGGAGACCTTCACTTGTACGAGTTGTTTTGTTTCTATTCTCACCAACCATAACCCTGTGTTGCTGTCAGCATCTGGTGTGATGGTGTAGGTGCTTGTGCGTTGTTTTCTCAACTGAAGTCTTTGAAAAATGCCTTGCCTTTAAGCACAGGATTGGTGTATTTAAGGACGTTTGGGTCACAGTCTTCTGCCTGGGAGAATAAGTCTCCAAGAGGGGCAGGGACGCTAATGGGAATGAGAAGAAACTGGGGGTGGGTGCAATCCAATGCCTCATAAAGCCATTTGATGTTACAATCACCATGTTTTCACGCAGGGATGCGCCAGGTTAGGCATATCTGGGCATCCAAGCAGCACTGACCTGCGCAGCCGTCTGCAGCTGCCGGGCACATCTCTGAGGGTGCCGGCGCTGTGGAGATGCCCGCCACTGAGAAAGGACGGTGAAGTGCTTTGCACTGACAAATGTGGACAGGAGCTCCCCGTGTCAGTGACATGTCCGGGGGGAGAGAGACCAGGAAAAGCAAAGCAAGCATGACTAAACATGAGCGGGGACCAATAACGCAGACAGTATTTCTGCATTTGTGTCTTTCCTCCGTACTAGGCCCATGAACTGTGTTTCCCCAGCGGGACGGGAACAAGAAGCTGTGCTCACAGCTAGGCAGAGACTTGCAGGGCTGCGGGCACAAATGCCTTGGAGGCTGCGTGGCAGACGGTCAGTAGCTTCAACAGGGAGGCCAGCACTGAGTAAGTGCTGCCAGAGCCTTCTGTCATCTCCTCTTGTGACTGAGGGACAATGCGGCTTCCAGGGCATCTGCTCAAGGTGGTTGCTGGGAAGGCTTGTAAAGTATTTCTCCCATTGCTTTTGCTCCACGTCTGTGAACACTGAATGGCTGATACCCAGCTCTGCTGAGTGTGGTCAGGTGCGACGCCCGCAGCTCTGTCCCCGTCTGAGGTCTGCCCCGTCACCTGCAGCGTATTCATGAGGCACGTGAATCGTGTCCAGGGGTGTCCTGCTGCTCTGCCTTCTTGTGATGGAGACAAACATCTGCCCTCTTGGTCCGGCTGTCCTGCCCATGCCCTCCATCCGTCCTGCCAACAGGGACCTCCCACCTCGTCGCTGAGCACTGTGCCATGGGGATGTCCTGGCTGGGCTTCAGCCCTGGGTGGTGAGAGCTGCTGTGTCAGCCTGCAGCTCGCCTGGAGGGGTCATGAGGAGAGCCCTGCCAGCCATGGGGCTAGTCGTGAGTGCGTCAGGCCCCCTGTCCAGCCATGGCTTTCCAAGTCCTCATGAACAGGAATTAGATCTCATTGTAGCTTCCCTGGCAATAGAGGATCCTTATTCTGCTCACTTTGAGGGCCGGAATGTGGGACTGCTCTGGCCACCCGTGCGTCCCTCTTCCTGGCAGCCAGGACCTCGGTCCTGGCTTTGCAGGTGCTCTTGGGGTGCGGCTCATCCTGGGTCACCTCTGGTGAGATACTGCTCTGGTGTAAAAGTGCTCTCCTCTCCTGAGTAGGAGTAGGGGTCTCCTCCAACTCCAGAGTTACTCCTTGGAGTTTCCTGAACAGGTTTAGGCACTTTTGTCCTGGGGGGGTTGAGCATACCTGTCGGGGAGGACTTGCTGAACAAGGGGTCACAGTGCTGCGGGGCCTTGGACAGTCGCTGGCATGGGAGTGCGGAAGATGAAGGAGTCTGCAGATGTGTTTATAATGCCTGTCCATGCTCTGGGGCATCGGCAGGGAGAAACACGTGTTGCAGCCAGTGGGTAATGGGATTTGGTACAGAAATTAGCCATTGGTGAGGTCCCGTGTTAGCAGATCCCTGTAACTCCTCTTACATGCGTAAGAACCTGAGCCTAACAGGACATAGTGGGGACCGATACTGTCCTCTCTGGCTCTTCCTTGGGGTCTTCTGCACTGTGCAAGTGATGTGCAAAGGACTGAAGCCTGTGGGGATCTGAGCCACAAGGGGAATGGTCAAAACTAGAAAGACTGTGATGGGAAAAAATCAGGTTGTGGAGAGAAAAAAAATCACCTGCCAATAGAAACTTGAAAGTTGGGATGCCAAGTGCTGACCTGTAAGTCCGGGTGCTGATGAGTGGGGAAGGGGTGCCCAGAGGGACTGCTGAGTGCGTGGAGAGGGGGACTGGCCGTACCTCCAAGCTGTACTGCACTGTGTAGGCAATGCCTGTCTGGAGCGTGGGGGGATGTGGGCGCAGACCCCGGTGCTGAGTCAGTGACGGCCAGAAAGAGGCAGTGGAAAAGTGCATGAAAAATCAGAACCCAAAATCTCTGTAGTGCAGGTGGTCAGGTGAAACGGGTGAAGTCATCCAAGTCCATGCAGAGGTTAAAGAGAAAGGAGCCTCCTCCAGAGTCCTGGGGAAGTGCTGGGGTTTAATAATTTCTAGGCCCACTTCAGCAGTGCTTACTCACTGGAGTTGTCTTTACTCCTGGGGATAACTCCAGTAACTATAATGAGACGAAGCCTCTGAAGTGGATGAAGTTTTGCAGGGTCAGCAAGTACTGATTTGAATTTCTCCTGCTGATGCAGGTTGTCCTGTGCATTCAGGGATCCTTTCCTGTTGATGCAGAGTGGGGTGAGCTGTTTGTCCCATTCATTAGCGCCTTGAAAGAGATGGTTTTCCCTCACCACACAGACACTGAAATCGTCCTTTCAGAGTTTGATCCGGAGTTTGCTAGTTACATTGCAGTGATGGCTTCATCTGTGCGACACTAATGCACTCTGTGGCTTGGTGGGGGTTTTATTATTTTTTTGTTTTAATTTCATTGAAAGCGTTTTTCTCGAGCCCTTGGATATAATTTCCCAGAACACTGGGGTTTTTGTTTTGTTTCAGTCTTTGCATTTGCCTTTTGTGCACCTTACACAGGGCATTCTGAACGTGCTGAAGTGGCGGCAGCCTCTGGCCACGCTGGTGGGTGTCATCCGTGGATGATGCTGTTTGGACATGAATAGTGATGGTGTCGTGTGTGGATACTGCTGGTTGGACATGAGTAGTGATGTGTGTCATGCGTGGATATTGCCGGTTGGACATGAGCAGTGACGATGTCACCCATGGATGGTGCTGGTTGGACATGAGTAGTGATGCTGTCATATGTGGATGGTGGCAGGTGTCCGGAGGAGGAGTTTGACTCCCTCGAGGAGTGAGACTAAAGCCGTTGGGTGTTCCCAAGAGCCACTCTCCAGCTGTGGAGTTATTGGTGCTGAGCTGGCTGTCCTGGACATTAGGTGGAGCTTAGCTGGCACAGGATTTCTCTTTGAGAGAAAAAGATGGCATTTTGATGTTCCTCGTGAAATTCTAGGGAAAAAAAAGAATAAAATTGGGTCAGTTCAGATCTCAGCTACAGTTAAGTGTTAAAATGGTATAGGCGCACTCTGGGCTTCTGAGAAAGCTCTGCATGTCTAAATTCATGAAAATGAAATTAAAAGCCATTTTGGCACCCAAACTGAGCTGTTTTGACATTTGAGGGTGATGTGTTCCCGTGAGCACTGCTGAGGCAGGACAGTGTTTCTGGGCAGGGAAGGACCAATCTCTGCCCAGCCGGGTGGTGGGTCCTGCGGGCGGAGGTCCTCCTGGGACAAATCCCTTCAGCTCTGTAGGATGGTGGAGCATCCCACGCTCTTGGCTGTCTGTGTGCTTCCCAGCTTCCCTGTGGCACCCTGAGCTGTGAGCATGACGGACGCCTCTGGCTGTCTGCATCCCTGTGCTCTGGGGTACCAGTGCCAGCAGATGACCGCCTCGGGGTCCCTGTGGGCACGGGACGCAGACAGCAGTGGCTGGAGGGCAGCCGTCCCTGAGGGAAGACATCCCCATGCCCTGGCGCCTGAGGGGTTTGGAGGGATGGGATGGTTCTGCCCTGGCCGTCGATGATGCTCGCCTGTGGGTAGTTTTACGTGTTCACAGCTCAGTGCAGGAAAACTCCCCGCCAGCGCAGCTGCCCTTTCCAAGCGAGCGGGTTACCGGCTGTCTTGTGCGCACGTCAAGCGTGTTTGTCACTTTTCTCCTAATGTAGTCCCCGGGGCCCCTATTTTCTAGAGAGCTCTTCTCCAGCTCTGGGGTGAAGCCCTGCCGGTTTGCCACCGGCTTCGGTGGAGCGGGGATTTTCCTGGAGCTATGTTAATGAAAAGCCCAGAGTTCCACTACTCCTTACAGCCCTGCTGTAGCTCCAGCTGTTCTCATCAGGAGCTGTCGAGTGCTAGATGCTTTTCAAGGAATAACCTCTTCATATAGGTTTAGCTAAAATCCAGTTTAGGGGTGGATGTCTTGTCAGATCGTCCTGATTGTGCCAGTACCAGGGCTGGGCAGGATTCTTTTGTGGGAATGCATTTTCCAAAGAAAAGGCAGTTTTCTCGAAAAGCACGACTTGTCAATTTTGATGGATGTTTGTTACAAATGCTAATATAAAAGAGGAAGGTCACGGGCGAGTTGAATCATTCTGATTTTTATCGAGAAACTGGTAGAATCCAGAGAGAAGGAAATACTTAGGTGCAATTGCAGTGCATGTGTGTACCTCTGTCTCTATACAGACCATGTAGGTACATACCTCTGATGTATCTATATCACCTACATATACGTACAGAGAAAGGTGATAGAAGTTTTGCCTTAGGATGGATATATTATGTTATTCACAGACTTTCACAGTTAGCTTTCCACTTTGTAAATGATGATCGTGATCTTTGAGAGGACTGAAGAAGAAAATAAAGAAGAACAAAGATTGTTATTTGGGGTTTTGTGGGTGTACCTGGTTATTTTTGTGACTTTCCTTCAAACAACGTACTCGAGCAAGGTGTTTCTGTGAGAGAAGGGTCACACGCTTCGTGTTGCAATGCATGATGCTGGGTTTTCCCCTTTTTTCCCTGTGTGTAGTTCTGCGTCGCTCACGTCTGTCAGAATGCATCCATGCTGTTGAAGTAAATACTTCAATTTCAAGCGTGTAAGGGGAGCTCTGGGGAGCTGCATCCGGCTCAGCCTGAATTTACCCTGGAAGAGACAGATTTGGCCAGTTGCAGACGGTGCTTGGAGAGACACAGAGGCTATTCCCACATGGAAGATCCATTGCCAAAGCATTAAGTAAATTATTTGGCACCTCCGTGGTAGTAGGAACTCCCCGAGTATCATGTATTTCTGTGTTAGGCATCCTCTGTGCCCCTTGGAAACAGTAACGGCTTTCCCATTGCCTTGGCCCCTGTTCACTCTGCACGCTGGGGCAACCGCCTGTGCCGGGGTGGGGGTCAGCCAGGGTCTCCGTCTCGCCTCCTGAGCCTGCTCTTCTTCCTGGGGGAGCAGTAAACTGGATTCTCCTGCTGGGAACAGCAGGTTACCTGCCTTCTCCATGGCTGCACAAAATGCAGCACTGGTACCAGGATTATCATGTAGGACTGAAATCTGCTTCTGTCACAGTTGCTGCAAGATTTGATTCAAGCTTACTGGGATTTTAAGGTCAGAATTATTTTCTTGGCTGAAATGACAAACTCCTGAAATCCTGAATGATAGTGGAAAACCACTTTTTCTCTTGGTGCTTTGGGAAGAGCCAGAGTTAATATTATAAGCTGTAATTGCTGTTGTTGCCAGTCGGGAAGTTCCTGGGCAAAATCAGTGAGATGCAGAAAATGGAGGTGTCCTGAGACTGGAGGTTTTCTCCAGTTCAGTTTTTGTCTGCCAAGGCCTTTGTGTGTACTCTTTGCACCGAGTGTTATTTATTGCTAGAGGTGGTTGTGCAGCGTTGGCTGAATCCTCCCAGTTTTGGCCTCTCCTAGCATTTGCAGAATAGTCCCATTATTTACAAAGTGAAAAAATGCTGGAAGGAAACGCAGGACAGGCTGTGGGGTTATTTACACCAGACTTGGTGACTGCATTTTGCACTTCGTGTGTTTTTTAGCTAATGGCATGAATGGCTGGTCATACTGAGTTTGCAGTACTCATTACAGTCATACCTGCAGACTGTCTATATTGTCTGGCTGTGCCGAAGTCAGGAAGAGCACCTTTACAAATTTGTTGTGGCATAGTGACCAGGGTACAGCAGAGTTTGGAGAGGGCTATAGTACTTACAAGGGACAGTGGTTTACTCGCCGTGTGCCATGCTGGAGCACAGAACCCTGGGGCAGGGCTTGTTCTGCCCTGACACTGCAGACGGAGAGAGGGGAAGATGCATTTTGCAGCGCGTGTGCAGTGGCTCCGGTGCAGCCGGTATGCGCAGGGCACGTGCGTGTGCCGTCAGCCTCCAGTGCTTGGGCTTTGTGCGTGCCCTGTGCCTCCCGAGGCATGGGCTGCCTATCCACGTCCAGTGGCTCTCTGGGGTCCCAGACATCCATCAGTAGCCATCAGCAGCCATCAGCAGCAGCTTTGAGCAGAAGGCAGGACATCCAGATGTGCTGCACAGATAGCCAAATCCCTCCTTTTTTTTTCCTTTTTTTTTGCTTGAGCAGACTTTGGAGATGGAAAACAAAGACCTAGTTGGGAAAGTCCAGAGATATGTGTCCCTACCTGCCGCAATAACATGTATGTGTCTCTGATAGATGACATGTTCAAGTGGTGTTTTGCTGAACTTCCACAAGAAGATGAATTTCAACTTGTTTCCCCACTTCATATTCGGCTAGGCTTTTTTTTTCTGTCTGTATCTCTGGATAGTTGCCCCAGGTGGTCTGAGGTTTTTTCCCCTGAACTCCAGCTCTCCTGTCATGACAGGAACAAGCACAGCACAGTGTACATGGAGGTGCCTGCACAGCTGCTTCCTTGTTTTTGTGAGTTCTCGCTTCTGGGGTAGCAACCAGAGACAGGAAAAGTAGTTGGAGTGCTTGGGCTTCTAGGAGCACCCGACATCTTTTGTTCTGGCAGATGCCTAGAACACTTGAGTGTGGAGTGTCCCCCTGTTTTGTCTTCTCTGGGAATCTGTGGAGAGAGATTTGTAGTCAAAGTCTACTTACGGTAATTACTTTAAGGTTGTGGCTCTAGCAGGAGACTGATTTGCCTTTGCTCCTGCAGTTCCACATGACAGGTGGTGGTTAGAAACCAAGGATCTGTAGCTGAGGTGCCTCGTGTTGAAATCCAGTTAAAATCTTATATTAGCTGGGCACCGCTCTGGCTGATTTGTAGGATGGCAAAAGAGATGTCTACAGCAGAGGTCAGGGTATTGGAAATCTGTCAGGGACTAACATCTGCGAAACGCGATGGCTTTCTGGTCACATGGATGCTCCATCTTCATAAAACAGCTTTCCTGTAGCTGTGTACCGGGATGCTGAAGCAATGAATCAGAGAATCACAGGATCACAGAATGTCAGAGGTTGGAAGGGAAATCTTGAGATCATCTAGTCCAACCCCCCTGCCAGAGCAGGTTCACTTAGAGCAGGTTGCACAGGACTGCATCCAGGCGGGTTTTGAATATCTCCAGGGAAGGAGACTCCACAACCTCCCTGGGCAGCCTGTTCCAGTGCTCTGTCACCCTTAATATAAAGAAGTTTTTCCTCATGTTCAGGCAGAACTTCCTGTGCTCCAGTTTGTGCCCGTTGCCCCTTGTCCTGTCGCTGGGCACCACTGGAAAGAGCCTGGCCCCATCCTCCTGACACCCGCCCTTTTTATAAGTGTTGATAAGGTCCCCTCTCAGTCTTCTCCAGGCTAAAGACCACCAGGTCTCTCAGGCTTTCCTTGTAGGGGAGATGCTCCAGTCCCCTCCTCATCTTCAGAGCCCTCCTCTGGACCCTCTCCAGTAGTGCCCTGTCCCTCTTGAACTGAGGGATATAATTCTGAGCAGTTAGTGTTGGGCTTTGTGGTCAAGGTATTCCTTCTGGTTTTGCTTTCCTTGCAACATAATTTTCTGTAGCTGCTGTCTCTGGGCCGTTTGCACGTCAGAGCGTTCTTTGGAAGGTCTCATAATGAGCAGTTGTTGTAGGGCATGGTGGGCTGCAGCTGCCTGGCTGCCCTGAATACTGTTCCTTTGAGTCAGACAGATTTTGTGTTGGAGCTTTTAAAAAATTCAGATCCTTCAGCTGTGGTACTGATTTCTCGATGGTCTGATACCAGGGCTCAAAGTGTGTGCCTGAGTGCAGGCAGCTGGTGCAGTATCTGCCGTGGTAACTGGGAGCCCTTCAGCGATGCCTGCTGGTTTGGGGTCAGAGCCTAGCAGCATGGGGATGGGCACACTCCTGCTCCCTCTGCTTGGTCTGTCCTCAACAGGGGGCAAAGCGAAGCCCCAGACCAACCGATGAGTCATCTCCCCTGCTCAGAGTCTGTGTTGGAGAGAGCTCAGGAGCCTCCCGCCGTGCCAACGTGGCTCCTCTGCGTTTCATCCCGTCTGCCTGTAATGGATTTTACACCTGAGTGGTTATTTTTGGTGGTACAATTCCTGCCTGTCCCAAATGGGACATTTTGTCTCTGTTACAATTCACAGAGCTAGACGGGGCTGCTGGTTTCATGCTGTGCGGCATCGACACATGATGCCCTTGTAAACATTACTGTCAGCAGTGGCAATTCCATCTCTATTGTCCCAATAAGATTTCATGCTTGACAGTGCCTGACTTTTTTTCAGTAAGTCAACTAATAAGAAATAGTCATGTAGCAGGTTTTTCCTTCTCTGATTCCTCAGTTTTCCTGTTGCTTCCCCAAGAACTGGCACCCGGCTGTTCTCTCTGCATTCTGTTCCAGGTTTCCTCCCAGGCAGAAGGATGCAGGAGACATTTCTGGAAGAGAGAGGTTTTTGTGACACAGCAGAGCCTGTCTTCTCCTGCCTAGCCTGAGTCGGGGGGGACAAAGAAGAGGCCTCATCTGGGGGGCCTTGGCTGGCAGTGGGGAGGGTGGCCGAGGCCTGACATGGGTGCTCTAGGGTGGGAGGAACATAGTTATAGATGTGCCTGAATCCAAAGAAGGGTTTTTTGGAACTGTTTAGGTGTGTGACTTTGAGTTTTGAATTTGCATAACTCTTCAGTTTACCCATTCTCCCTCTCTTACACCCACGTGGTCGTTGTTGCAGAGGCATTTGGTGCCTGGTGGTTTGACCACCACAGCATCTTAGTGGCTCCATTTACTTTAAAAAGGGAGGTCAGGCTGTAGGGATGCTGAGGAATCTGTCCATGGTTCCCTGGGAAGTTAGTGTCCGGCACGTGAAATCAGTGTAAACCTCTGGGACCTCTTGGTCTTGTTCCTGTTTGCCACGTTGTCCTTACAAAACCTTGTCACAGCCAAGGCATATTCCCGAGTACGCTCCCTCCTAGGATGCCGCAGATGAAAATGGAGCTGTTGACTCAGTGACTTGGCTCCAGAGTATGAAACTGGTGCCACTTCACCACTCTCTGAACAGAAAATTTGTTTGGCAGTGGGGTATCCATGCATGGTTCCCCTGGCCGTTGCTGGGGCGGGAGCCCCTGGACAGCAGTGGCCACCAAGGATGAGTTCTTGCCAAGCTTCCCAAGATGCTCACATCCTCCATCCCACCCCCAGGCCCACTCCTGCGGACCAGCATTTCCCCCAGCAAAGCGGGGGCTGCGGATGCTGTTGGAGGAGCTGGTGCAGTGGCAGAGGTGGAGAGGGGAAGCTGGGCAGACCTGCGGGGGAGCGGGCACGGGTTGGGGGTTGTTGCCCTTTGCACATCGCCGCCGAGCAGAGTAGGACCCTCGGGCAGCAGTGGAAGTGGTGATCGCTGGCCAAACCTGTCTCACTCGGGTGAAGCTCCCGGCGCTCTCCTCACTTCAGGAGAGACACAAATCTTCCTGTGGAAGCTGTGAGCTTCAGCATCGCCTTGCGCCACCAGCCATGGCACTGTGCCTGCTGTGCGCCCGTTTGTCACCTTGGAGACGAAAACAAGCCAAAATCGTTAATCTCTGTTCTGTCCTGTGGCTCGCCCAGCCGGGAGGCTTTCCTCACCTCTGATATTTAAAAAAAAAGCAACGGTGCTGCTTGAATTTGCTTCCTGACGCCCATGCTGAGTTTGTAAGCTGGTCACATCTAACCAGTTACCACAAAATTGATTCTGGAGCCTTCTGTTTAGAAACCTGCAAGGTACATCCCAGGCAATCACGCTATCTCCGTCAGTCAATAATGACCATTGCAAAGGGTGCAGAGGTCTTTCCTATTACCCTTGATTTTTTTCATGAGCATCTCTACATAGGACATCACTAGATGGATGGACAGATGGAGTAGAGATGATCGCTATATGCAAGCATATATGGTATAGTATATATATGTGTATACGTGTAGAGGTAGTTCTAGGTATGTATACGCACACTGGTGCGTTTCTCGTAGCTCATTCTCCTGCTTCCTGAATACATCATTCTAATACACCGGCCAGATTTCTAAACCAGCCTTAGCTGAACCCGTACAGCTTCTGTCCAAAACCTTGTTGTGGAGATAATTGCGAACACTGTGACAATCACTCTGGTAGCTGGCAGGCCCAGAATAAACACACCTGCATTTTTCTAATGTGCCAAAGAACTTTTGGATGCACTACAGACAATTTACAATGGGTAGGACTTTGCTGATAGGAGATCCTTCCTACATCATGTGGGGTTCCTCACTTCACCAGCGGGGAAACAGAGGCACCAGGGGCTGGAAAAGGCTTGCTACAGGCTGCTGCCAGCGCTGTGGAAGAGCCAAGGTTTGGAGTTGGGTTTGCGGGGACCCTGTTTGGGGCTGCTCTCATGAGCATGGCACCTGCCGTGCTGGCTCACCTCCGTGTGTCCTGGGGAGCCCCTCCTGCCCTCAGAGGACCCATTGTCTAAGGCAGCCACGGCTGAGCCTCTCGTGCCTGCTCGCAGGAGGGGCATCCTTGCCGACTCGTCCTCGCACAGGAGGGAAGCGGTGGCCTGATGGGCAAAGTGATGCCTGTTTTCAGGTTGATCTGATCCGTTCCCTTTTGGCCAGTGTTGTGTGTAGCTGGAGGCGTGTGCGTGCGTGGGGCTGTGCTTGCTCTCACGTTGTACCTTTGTGCAGTCCCCACCCACTCGTGGACCAGGCATGCACAGTGCAGGGGAGTGATGATGTGTGTGTAAGGGCTCCCTCTGCATGCAGAGAGGTTGCAACTGATTTTCTTGGGCCGTTTTCATGGGCTTATGCTCTCCCTTGCTTTTCCCTGGGTCAGAGGAGCTGGAGGTGACATGGGCTGGGCAAGGCAGGTGGGGTTTGGTCCCCTGCCCTGTGCCCGTGGTTGGGTGCACTCTGCATCTGAGGGACTTCACCTCTTCGTGGCCGATTAGCGTTTGCTTGTCCATTCTGATTGCGCTTCTGCTCTGCTCTGCCATCCCAGTCATCCTCCAGATCCCACCGCTGCCGTTGACCTCCGGCTGCTGGGAACGTTTGTTTTTATCACTGATGCTCACCTGCCAGCCCTCTAACCCTGTCAGAGTGACTCGGTCCCATCCCCTTTCCTTCTCGCTGGAGGTACAGGCAGAGGTGCTCCGCAGCAGGACACCTGGGACAGGGTTTGCTTTGAAGTAGGGTGTTTTGGGGTCTTGTGCTGGTAGTCATCACTGGTTCTGGAAGGTCACAGCAGCAAGGGGAAGGTGTCCTACACATCACTTTGGTACGCAGTGCCATGTCTTAGACCTTTCTCCAGGCCAGAGGAGACCAGGGGCCGCTGTGGTGGGGAAGGGGTGGTGAGTGTGCACAGACACAGCCTCCGTCCCTATTGCAAGGCGGGGAGAGCTGACCCGCAGCCGCCGCACAGGGTCTTGCTCCCAGTGCTTGCTCACTGTGTGTCAGAGCCTGCTCATGCAGCTCTTTGTCATGGGAACAGCTTATAACCTCCAGGAGCTCTGGCCGCCCCATCGCCTCCTGAAATACAGCTGTCGGGGAGCAGTGGCCCGAGCTAACGAGGGTTCTGATGGTGGGATGAGCAGAGAGCTCCCTCACCTGCTGGCGAGCATCACGGGAGAGGAGGCAGCCACCGTGGGAGGGAGTGGGGTGGGCCCGCCGTGTGAGAACCGAAACCCGGCCATCTGGTGGGTACTGGCAGCTATTAAAAACAAATCATAAATGGCAATACCAGATACAATTGCATGGAGATAGCAGAGGTCTTGAGGAGTCCTGATGGGCTGCCGATAGTCGGTTGAAACAAATTGCCCAGTGCTGTGATACCTCAGCTCCCAATAACAGAGGGCAAATGGCCTTCCAGGGAGAGATATAGATTTTCCTTTGAGATATGGAAAGGGAAATAAATTAAATTATGTTCGAACATAGGGTTCCCTCTCTCTCTCTTTAAGAAAAAGAGAGAGAAAAAAAGAAGGGAAATGGGGGGAAAGAGAAAGAGACAGAAAATAAGCTTCAGCAGGCATTTGCAATTTAATTGATATTTGGCGGCAGGAAGCCAATCAGTATAAGTAAATTGACGTTATAAGATAAAAATAATCGCCTAATGGGATGCCTTCCCCCACGGCTGCGGCAGGCCAAATAAATATGGCATCGCGTGTCGAAGCAGCGTGGCGGCCGTTCCTGGGCACAGCCTGCTGCCGCCGCGCTGGCGGGGCTCGGCACGGGCTGCGGATCATTTTTATGGCATCTGTCTCCACTCCCTGAGAGCAGGCAATGAGGGGTTGAGCATTGATTGCCGCTCCAGCCAACGGCGGCTGAGGGAGAGACCGTAATTAATGGCTTTATTTGCTGGAGCACCGCTGAGAACAATCGAGTGTGTTATAGTAACAACTGGTGCCCGCGTTCCGGCGGCACGGGGAGGCGTTGGAGCCTGCCGGGCAGCCGCCGGGTGCAGGGTGCCTTCGTGAGAGCTGGGCACTGGGAGCGGTGTGAACGGGAACTGGCAGTGCTCGAGGGGCCTGGCTGGGGCGAGTGGGCGGGTGGCGAGGGGACAATGCCAGGCATGGGGTGCTGGTGGTGTGCTCCCAGTTCATCCCAGTGGTGGAGCAGCCCCCAGGTTGTTGGTCCATCTGCAGCTACGGGCAGAGCTGCCACACTGTCTTCAGGGAGAGAGGAATCAGCAACGGGTGCTGGTGCGCTGGTGGAGGGACCCCTTGTTTCCCTACCTGCCCCTCTGCTTTGCACCCACCGCCTGGCCACTGCCCTTGCGCCTGCTGTGCAGCGGTAGCAGAGTTAGCTTTGCACGTTGCAAGTTTTCTTCCTTTTCTTTTTCTAAAAAAAGTGTCTTTCAGAGATTTTACCCGGAAGTGGAGTGGTGCAAACCAGTCATTTTTGTGAACTGCGACTGGCTTCGTTGTGGTGGCATTAGCTTTAGCTGGGGTGAAAGTGGTCACGGCTTTGCAGCGCATGCCTTGTGAAGAACCTGTGGATATGTGTAAACATCTATGTATGCGCACGTGCAGGTATGTGAGGAAGAAAAATTCTAGGCAGCATGCATCCTGGGTGTGCTTCCTTTCTTCCTAAAGGGAGCAAAGGCAAGAAGAGAGTTGGGGAAGTAAAACCATGAAAAATTATAATGCACCCCTCCTAGAGATTCTGTAAATATTTCTAAAGGAAAAGTGCTTGTCTTTTTACAACTATTCATTGTTCATCACACGGGACAAATTTGGAGATATTTTCAGTTTTTGATTAACCAAAACTGACTTATCTTAAAAAGCCTACCAACTCCCCCTAAAAATTTTTGGGTTTTGTTTTGCAAAGTATTTTAGACAAAAACTAAAATGAAGAATAATCATGCCTTGCACAAGTTGTAGAAAATAATTTGAAGAGTTTGCTTAAACCTAAAATATCAGTATTTTTTAAACCCGTGTTCTGTTGCCCTGGTGTGCAGTCCAGTCTCTTGGGTTACGCACATTGGCACTAGCAACGAGAAGAGTGCGTCAGAAAGCATCCTACGATCCGTGTGATGTGCTGTGCTGGAAGCACGGGCAGCAGTGCAGAAAAGTGCAAGAAAGGCTGACACCCTGGAGCAAGACCCACCTGAGCCGGAGGATGCTCCCAAAATGGGAGCACGTGGCGGGCGAGGCGGGGCTGGTGCCCGGGCTTGGTCAGTCGTGAGGAGTGAAGGCTTGTTTGCTTTTTAGTACTTCTACATGTATATAGATAGATAGATAGGGGTATGTAGGTAGATGATAGGATGAGAGGAAACAGCCTCAAGTAGCACCAGGGGAGGTTTAGATTGGACATGAGGAAAAATTTCTTCACCGAAAGGGTCATCAAGCACTGGAGCAGGCTGCCCAGGGCAGTGGTGGAGTCACCGTCCCTGGAGGTATCTAAAAGACCTGTAGATGTGGCACTGAGGGACATGGTTTAGCGGTGGACTTGGCAGTGCTGGGTTAACGGTTGCGCTCGATGATCTTAAGCATCTTTTCCAACCTCAATGATTCTGTGATTCTATATGAGCTGATTATATTTAAACACTAAGGTGATTTTGAACTGGAAAGATAAAATAACTTTCGTTTGAAAGTCTCAGCTTGGGCTCTCTGACACGTCTGGGATTTTCCCCAGGAGGGCTCTGTGTCATGCAGTTCTTCAGAAAGGATCCCCGCTTGTGAACAAGATTCAGTTTCAGTCAATCAATGTTTTCCTACAGAAAAAAAAGCCTCAAAAATTTCCCCCTCGCTGCAAGTTTGCAGCATGGTCAGCATCACATCCCCTGCCCTTGGCTGCTGTGGCACTGAGTGAACCCAGAGAGGCGAGACCTGTGTCTGCCACACTGGGTGTTTGCTCTCAGGCCACCATTACTGATTCATGGAAAGCATTGGTTTGCCAGCAGCTGGCTGTCAGGAACAGAGAGGGAACGTTAAGATACACCAGTCTTCAAAAATTATTTGAATTTTTCAAATTATTAAAAAAATAGTATTTTTTTTAATTTTTATTTTTACTGGAGGAGTTATCCCATTAGATGGGGGGTGGGAATAACTGAGCTGAGGAAAACTGGCGCAGACATGCACGAGAGGGTGGTCTTGGCTGGCGGTGTGGTGGGGCTGTTCCCAGCGTCTTTGTCTCAAGTGAAGCTGCAGGAACAGGCTCACCCGCTTGAGAGGTCGTTGGCAGAATTCCCGTGATGCAGCCCAAAAAAGTGACCTGCTCACATGCAGCGGCATTCTCCCATACTTGCTTAATAAGGGCATAGGTGTGATAAACACAGTGTCAAGGGAGTTGTACTGTAGATCGCTGAGTTTACGGCAGGATAAATAATTAATGTTTAGATGACACTAATTAATTACAGTAATTAGCAAAGAGCTACACTGTTTTTCCTTAAAAGTAAAATCTTGGCTGAGTAATTTTGTTCTGTGTCCAGTGCATCAGAACATTTAAGGCAGAACCATGAAATGCAAACATACACAGGGAGATGTCATTTCCTTGGGTCACTGACGGCCTTTTTCATTGAGTTGTAGAATCGTAGAATAACACCAGGTTGGAAGGGACCTCAAGGATGCTCTGATCCAACCTTTCTTGGCAAAAGCACCATCTAGACTAAGGTGGCCCAGCACCCCGTCCAGTTGAGTCTTAAAAGTGTCCAGTGTTGGGGAATTCACCACTTCCCTGGGGAGATTATTCCAATGGCTGATTGGTCTCGTTGTGGAAAATATTCCTCTTGTGTCCAACTGGAATCTCCCCAGGAGTAACTTTTACCCATTACCCCTTGTCTTTTCCATATGACTCCTTGTAAAAAGGGGTTCTCCATCTTCTTTGTAGCCACCCTTTAAATACTGGAACATGGTGATAAGGTCTCCCCTAAGTCTTCTTTCCTGAAGGCTGAACAAACCTCGTTCTCTCAGCCTTCCCTCATAGGGCAGGCTTCCCACTCCTTGCATCATCTTTGAGGCCCCTCTCTGGACACTCTCCAGCATGTCCGTGTCTTTTTTGTACAGCGGGGACCAAAACTGAGCATGGTATTGCAGGTGTGGCCTGACAAGCACCAAGCAGAGTGGGGTGATGACTTACCTCTGCTGGTGATGCCTTTCTTGATACAACCCAGCATCCTGTTGACTTTCTTTGCTGCTGCAGCACGCTGCCCACTCTTAATGGAGCTGCTTGTCCACCAGGTCCCATTCCACAGAGCTGCTCCCAGTGGGGTAGGTCCCAGCACGTGCTGCACTCCCGGATTATGTTTTCTCAGGTGCAAGACCTTATGCTTGTCCTTTTTGAACCTTCATAAAGTTCTTTTTGGCCCACTCCCCCAGCCTATCCAGGTCTTGCTGCAGGGTGGCTCTCCCTTCGGAAGTGTCCATTTCTCCACTCAGTTTGGTATCATCAGCAAACTTCGTCAGGGTGCGCTTGATCCCGTCATCCGGATCACTGATGAAGCTGTCAAACAGCGTTGGGCCCAGTATCAATCCACACTTGCGACAGGTTGCCAGTTTTCAACGGCGCTGTTGACCACCACCTCTGGGTGCGGCTGGACAGCTGACTCCCCACCCACTGCACAGACCACTTGTCTAGACCATAATGCATCAGTTTCTCTAGAAGGAGGCTGTTGGGAACTGCATCAAAAGCCTTGGAGGAATCTGGGCAGACAATGTCCACCACTCGCCCTATGTCAACTGAGTGGGTTACTTTGTCATAGAAGGTGGTCAGGTTTGTCAAGCACGATTTGCCCTTGGCGAACCTGTGCTGGCTTTTCCCTGTCACATCCTTCACTTGACTTGTGATAACCCCCAGGAGGATTTGTTCCATAACTTTCCCAGGGACTGAAGTAAGACTGATATGCCTGTAATTTGCTGAATCCTCCTTTAAGCCCTTCTTGTAGAGAGGGGTCACATTAGCCTTCTTCCAGTGTTATGAAAGAGCGGCTGGCCAACTTGATGAGGCGGGCTTTAAACTGAGGGACTTGGGGGGCAGGGTCCAAGGAGGCGACACTCATGCCATCACAACCCACTGAGGAATAAACCAGGCCAACCAGAGCAGTGACAGATGTTCCTTAGCTCCCTCCCAAGATGAGAACCAGAAGACCAACCGCCTCACATGTTTATATACCAATATATGCTTTTTGTTGTCTTCTGTTCTGCGGTTTTAAAAAAGCTCAGTGGGGAAGCATGAGTGCATTCAGAAAGCTAAAACAGTGATCATAAAACCAAACACAGCGTTGAACTGCCGCTGCAGTTCAGCCACCCAGTGTGACAACTTTCAGTGCCCTTGCACATGCTATGAGCTCCTCTCTCCCCTCCGCCTTCAGCTGCACTGCTGCGGCGGGGACCCTCCAGGCTGGAGCTGAGCTCGGCTTGGCACACAAGCTGAGCAAGAGCGAGTCCCTGAGTCTGCTAGGGACTCTAACAGGGACTCACGCCACAACAACCTGCAAAAGACAACCGAGTGCTGATGCTGCTGTCGAAGGGTCTCCCCCTGCCTGCCTGAGGCTGCGGGCTGCTCCCTGTGTGCCCTCTCTTCCTCCTCCTCTTCCTCCTTCTCCTCCTCAGTGTGAAATTAAGTGGGGATCGGAAAAAGGAGCAGATGAATTTCCCGTTTGAGACCTTTCCCCCTTTGACTGGTATGGCATCGCAGGAGCAAAGGAGGGTGCTGGGGGCTGCCACAGTCAATACGTTGCTGCCTCCACACTGCATCTGCAGAGCGGGGCATGCAGGTGCTTGCCTGTTGGCACCCGGGCTGAGACCCGCGGGTGTAGCTGCACCAGATTTTGCTCCATGCTCCCTGTTCATTCACACCACCTTCCAAATCGCAGCTGTGAGAGCTGGGGTGGTGGCAGCAGCGTTGGCGCTCCCTTCTGGAGGAGGGTGCTGGGGCTGGAGGATGCCAGAGGCTTCCCCACGCAGGTTGGGTCCCGACAACCCCACGCAGCGCTACAAGCTTTGGGAGGAGTGGCTGGAAAGCTGCCCGGCGGAAAAGGACCTGGGAGTGCTGGTTGACAGCCAGCTGAACATGAGCCGGCAGTGTGCCCAGGTGGCCAAGGTGGCCTGTATCAGAAATAGTGTGGCCAGCAGGAGCAGGGAGGTGATCGTGCCCCTGTACTCAGCACTGGTGAGGCTGCCCCTCGAATGCTGGGTGCCGTTTTGGGCCCCTCACTGCAAGAAGGACGTTGAAGCGCTGGAGCGTGTCCAGAGAAGGGCAATGAAGCTGGTGAAGGGTCTGGAGCACAGGTCTTGTGAGGAGTGGCTGAGGGAACTGGGGTTGTTCAGCCTGGAGAAGAGGCTGAGCGGAGACTTCATTGCTTTCTACAGCTGCCTGAGAGGAGATTGTAGTGAGGTGGGGGTCAGTCTCTTCTCCCAGGTAACTAGCCATAGGATGAGAGGAAATGGCTTCAAATTGTATTAGGGGAGGTTTACATTGGACATTAGTAGAAATTTCTTCAGCAAAAGGGTCATCAAGCACTGGAACAGGCTGCCCAGCGCAGTGCGGGAGTCACCATCCCTGGAGGTATCTAAAAGATGTGTAGCTGAGGCGCTTGGCGACATGGTTTAGTGGTGGGCTTGGCAGTGCTGCGTTTATGGTTGAGCTCGATAATCTTAAGGGTGTTCCCCAACTTAAACGATTCTGTGATTCTGAGGTGGGTGGCCCTGGGGGAACTGCTCACAGGTGCAGATTTGGCATCATCTCACCAGCCATGCTCCACGTTCCCATCTCAGGCTAGTGGCATGAGCTAACTTCAGTGGGATCCAGAATCACCTCGGCATCTCTCCTTTGGGAGCTGGTTTTATGGACCTTCTCTGTCCTCTACCTCAGCTCAGAGGAGGACAGGGTGTGGGGAAACGCCGCGCTTCCCTGGTGTTGCCAGGTTGCGTCAATGGATGCTGCACAGCCAGCAGTAATGACAGTGTGCCCGGAGCACCCGTGTCCTGGCTTCTCTGCTGGGTGATGTTTAAGCGTGAAAATGGGGGGGTGGACTGAGGCCTGGGGACACCTGCAGCTGGCGGCCAGTGTGGGAGAGCGCAGTTGCCTTCTGACAGACAGAAAGTGCAGCCGCAGGAAGGTGGATGCACAGATGCAGCTCCTGGATGTAAGAAGTAAACGGAAATTTTTGAGGCATAAAAACCCACTTTACACAGCTGTGGAGGATCTTTATAAGTTAATTTATCTCAACTAATGTGTGTGGATAAAGTATGTGAAAATACTGTTAAACTTGCACTTCGTATAACTTGTAAAAAGTTATATTTTATATTGTATTTTATCATGAGTTTTTTTTTTCTGAAGGTGCCTATTGTATTGTATTTTATCACGGTGTTTTATTCCTATGTCTTGCATTATTCCTGTAAGCCATTGGGCTGAATTCAGTTCAGACATCTTTTTGCCCCATTGTGCACTTGCACATGTGCAGGCTTGGGGCCACAGTTCTTGATTTTGTAAAATGAGCCTTTATTTAATTTATGCACAAGAAAAGCCTTGCAACTGTTAACAGCTTTTTATGAGTGCTGTTTTGGATAATCAGATAGAGAGTGTGGACGGACACTTTCCACTTGTTGGCCAGCACACAGAATCCACCTGCAGCTTGCAGATGTGATGCTGCTGGAGCAAGCTACATCCTCCATAGTCTTTCCCTCTCCTTTGCATCCCCTCTCCAATCCAGCCTTGTCACAGATCAGTGGTACTGTGTGAATGTTTTGGTAAGAATTTGCATTTTAGGAGGAGTAGCAACACTGCTTGGGAGTGCTCTGTGTTTCTTAGGAGCTTTGCCAAGGTCTTTGGCAGCGCAGTGGAGGAAGGCTTTCGTCCCCGGCGAGGGTTTGCCAGCGGTCAGCCTGCTGGGATGCAGCAGCACTCCCAGTTCGGCTCATCAAGTGCGTGGGATGTGGGTGAGCTCTTTGCTGCTTTTATTTCATCTGGGTGAGTTTCCCAGATGGTGCTTTGCAAAGAATTCAAGGTGGAGATTTTGCTTTGCTGTTGTGAGCTTGCATGGAAAGATTAGTTTTGACTGACGGCGATTGAATAGCCTGTATTTTTCTCATCACATGTCAGTTCCTGGGGAGGGCAGGAGGCTGGCAGTCTCTGTCAGGCCCACGTGGGCCTTAGCCGTGGCAGGATGTGCAATGCCAGCCACTCACAGCGTGCAAACTTCCTGCTGGCTCCCATGGATCCGTTTGCTGCTCCCGGGTCTGATGCATTTTGCTCCTCTGGGATAGCAAATACCCCAGAGTTAGTGTACGAGTGGTCATTCCTCTTTGCTCAGTACCCCGGTCGGGCTGTGTTTGCATGTCCTACCGATGCTTTTTCCTTTGGCTGCCAGATTTCAGTCTCTTTCGGTCTCTTTCAGAGCTCTAAATCCTCTCCTGGTTGGTCATAACCGGAGGCCAGTTTGGCATTTCTAAAGATACGTGGAGCACAGTTTCATCTCCAACCTGCTCTGTGGTCTGTGCTGCCCAAGCGTACCTAGAAATGTTTTTTTGAAAGAAATGATGAAAGGATGTGTTACAGCACGGTATGGAAGTAGGTATAAACTATGTTAAAACTGCTTGAATGAGTGTATAAAGGCATTTAAAAACGCCCTTTGAGCTGGGAGGACATGACATAAAGCGCATGTCTCTGCTGCTGAACACAGCTTAAAAAAATGGATTAGGAAAAGAGACAATTTCTTGAAATCGTTTGTTAATAAACTTGTCATGACTTATTTTATATAGATATAGTTATTGCAATTACATATCCCCTTAAATATTATAGAAGTCATAGAAATACAAACCTATTCCTACGTTATGCTGCAGCTGGCCGAGGGCTCCTGCTGCCCGCAGGGCTTGTCCAGGTGCCCACAGTCCCCTGAGGCCCCAGGAGCTGCAGGGGTTGTGTGTGCCAGCAGTGTCCTGGGGCATCCACTATGTCCTGCTCAGCCTTTTCCCTTCAACCTCTGTCTCTGCACTGCTGAATTCCCCACTAAGGGGTGGGAGGTGGAGGTAGTCACTGACACAATTTTTGCTGCTTTTTAAACATAAAACCGCACTGTAAGAGCAATCACAAAACACACACTCCCTCGGGCCACCATCCTCAGATGACCCCTGCCCTGTTATGGGGCTGGTGGCCGTGGACATGACCGTGGCTCCTCGAGGGTGCTGTGTGGAGGCTGATGGCTCGCGGGCTTGAGATGCCCTGGATGACAACCCGTGCTGCTCAGCAGATCACTGCCTCCCATGTGCTGAGACCCCCGCTGAGGTGGGCATATCTGTCTAGCGAGCTTTGCCCCTGCCCTGGAGCACTGGGGGGGATGGTCCAGAGAGCCGCAGGGAGCCTGGCTGCCGGGCAGCAGAGCGAGCCCAGGCCTGCCCAAGGATGCTCTGACCTGGCTGGAAACCCTCCTGTGTGCAGACGGTGCGGTGGGCAGCAGCGACAGGACCATGCAACAAACTCTGTCCTGCTGGCAGCTCTTGCGGGTGCACAAGCAATCCAGCTCCACTCAGTGGCACTATTTGCACAAGTGTTTGTTCAGATGTATGGGCTGTCAGGTTCACGAGTGTCAGGGCTGCCAAGGTGCGAGGTCACACCATGCCTTCGTTGGTTGCTCCAGGGGCAGGTGTGGGATGGGGGCGACTGCAGGGCTTTCCTAGCTCAAACGGATATATACAAAAATTTCTGTGTGGGATTCAAATCACTGTAGGAGGAGATGAGCTGTAATCTCATGGGAAATCTGTTCTGTTAAATAAAACCCCCTTTTTTGGTGAGGCCCGTAACCAGCTTGGTGGTGCAGCTTTGCAGCGGTGGTGTTGCACCCTAGGTGTGCAGCAACGCTGCAGGGTGGCCCCTCGTGGGTGTGCAGCTTGTACGTCTTGTGGGTATACAGCCTGGCTCCAGCTCATACATCAGGGAGGCCCTCCAGCTGTCCTAGGGAGCAGAGGCAAATGTTCTTACAGCGGAGAGGAGCTCCATCACCTCTCAGCGAAAGACCAGAGGTGGCTGGTTGGTGATAAAAGTGCTGATCGCTGTGCTGCTGAGCATCTTAGGAAGAGCAGCACTGACAGGCCGACGGTGCAGCTCAGCTGCTTCTGCCTTGCTTCTTCCATTTCCCGGAGCCGGTGCAAACGCAGTGCTGGGCATACAGGCGCTGGGCAGCCAGACGTGCTGTGCACCGCAGATGGGTGCTGCTGGGAGCGGCGCAGTGAAGGTTTGCTGCTGGGAGCCGGGGAGATGCAGCCTGGTTCGCAAGATTGTCCACGGGGTGAAGGCACCCTGCCAAGAGCCAGGGACCCCCCCCCTTGCTGCTAGCTGGAGTGAGGGCAGCCGGGACCCAGGTGGCAGCAGCGTGTGAATGGCCCTTGGCCCCAGCGGCGCTGGGGGACAATGCAGGACAGAGGCCAGGCTGCGGCTGGACAGGGTGTACCCAGGCTGGCCATGCATTTAAGCGGGAGGTGGGACATGGCCAAAGAGCCCCTGCCACACAGTGCTGGCCGCAGGCATGGCGAACCCTGGCCAGACCTATCCTGTGGCTCTGCAGGCATGCTGGGCAACCTCCAGCCGGAGCCATTCCCCGGCGCCACGTGCTAGGTGCTGGCAGCGTGCATGCAGGCCAGTTTGCGGCTTGTGCCGTACACGGGGGGCTGGCGTGTGGACCTGCCACAAAACTGGTGTTTTCCCTGCTGGCCCAGGTGGGGGACAGTGTGAGGTGGGAGGTGTCAGGGGCTGACCAGAGGGCAGGGGGCTCGGGCCGCTCGAGCTCCTCGTGTCCTCGCACCCGTCCTGACTGCAAAATTGGTGAAGTACCTGCAAAAACACAACGCAAAGGTGGGAGTGTTCAGCAAGAACCTCCCCCTCCCTGAGTTTTTCTGTAGACAATGTGCTGCTGTCAGCAGATGCTGGTCTCTGTGTCTCCAGGAGGAGCAGAGCTGGTCCAAGTATATCTAACAGGTCAAGCCTTGAAATGAAGAAGCAATAAGCCACTGAAATGGTACTATCACCGAAACATGATTGATCAATTGAATTCTATCAGAGACAGTGGGCAGTGAGATTAACTCAGGCCTGATGGGTTCAATGAGTTAAAGCATGATGTTCATTTCAGCTTCATTTCACCAGTCTTTGCTTGTGAAATTGGTCAATCAATAGAGGTTGAAGATCATATATATATATATTGGTGACCATCTTATAGGGAATATAATCTAGCGTAGTCAGCTCCTGACTCCGGCTGCCTTCAGTGGGTAATGGAGACAGAGCAGAGACTCTATCAGTGCCATCGAAATGGCCTGATATCTTCTCCAAATGAAAAGTATTTTTGGGTCTCTGATGATTTATCTTTTTTTTCCCCTCCTTCTCACTTTGATCTACGGCAAAACCCATACCCATCTTCATGAAATATAGTGATTTCTCTTGAAAATATTTGCGCGGTGATCAGCTATATATGCTTCAAAATATAAAGCTTCTTTTTACTGATACTGTCCTTTGAAAAATATAATAACAGTACTTAGAAAATTCAGATAGTGCAAATGCAAAGCTAATGTTTTACTGGGAAGAGCACGAGGCTGCTGGCTGCCAAATGCGTGCAATCCCAAGAAGGTGACATGAAAATTTGGTTTATGTTTTAAACAGAGCCTTCCAAATGGTACTTAAACAAAGTCTTTATCTTCTCTGGACTAATTTACAGGCATGCTACAAGGAAACAAATCACCTTTTTGCCTCCCGGTAATATTTCATTTGCTTCATAATATTTTAAATGTGGTGAATAACATCCTTCCTAATTAGCCTGCATTTCCCTATAAGGTGGAGTAATTAGGTATGATACCAGGTAATGAAGTTGGACAGTACAAATTAGAGACAGAAACCATATCCTTTATGAATATGGGCTGTTGGTGGTACTAGCTATTTACTTCCTTGATTAACCCTGTAAAACCACGTAGTTTAAAAAAAAGAAGACAACCTGAAAACCTGAAACCAGAAGATCCTCTTTTTCTTCAGAAGAGCACTGCATTGGACAGATGTGCTGTGGAGGTGTGTGCTTCGCGGTATGTCATTATTACTAATAACACCAGAAATACTATTCTAGCTGAATTTGCGGATGGTGCCCGGTTCTCAGCTGCTGTCACCTGGGTGAGGTCCTCGAGTGGAGCCCCACTCACTCGGACAAGACAGCGTCTGCCCTGTGCTATTTCAGTCACACTTCATAACGCAGTGATTAAATTGTGCTGTTGTCCCTCTCTGAGTAAAAAAAAAGACAAGGTAGAATTCTTCTTCTTCTTCATGTCAGTGTTTTTTTACTGGTATTTTTGTGTTTTGCCCTTTTTTTAATAATAAGCTTTAGGGCTTTTAAACATGCTCTAATGTGTTGTGAAGATAGGATCTGGGGTCATTTACTCTTCCCATTTTGGGCCGTAGTCTTAGAAAAGTGTAAGCAAAGCACTATTTTAGATCAAGTGAGCTACGTGGTGAGTATCACTAAAATCTGGTTTAGGCATATTTAGCAATTTCAAATATTCTTCTGCTGTTTCAGAAAACGTGTCATGGGTAAGTATTTAACCGTAGAAGATGCTAAAACCCCTGAGATCACAGTTTATCAACTGATCTTTTGAACTGATCTTGCCATTTGTTTAGGTCCTCAGAAAGTAACTTGCTGTTAACAAACGAAGATGCGGTATTTCTGGACGTTATCCACACCGTTTAGGCAGCCTTTTGTCAGCAAAACTGTGCACGGTACCTCTTCTCAGAGGTGGATCTGTTCTGTGCTGAACTCTTCCTAGACTGCTCAGGCTTTGGCTAGCCATAGGAAATCTTTGCTATTGTGTAATATTTTCACCATATCCAAGTCAGGCCAGTTTCTTCAGGAGCGTGCCTGGCTTCTGTTGTGAAGCCACGGATTGCTTTTCTGGGTAGGATGCAAAGAGGGAAGAAGGTGTCCGTGCAGTTCGGAGTGAGCGATGGTTGCTTTTCCCCACACCTCCCAAGTGCCTGCCGATGAATTCAGAACCAGGGAGGTGTCTCTGGGACTGTGCCCCATGCCAGGAGGCAGCTGACGTGGCGAGCCCTCCAGCTGCCGATTGGAAGCTGGGTCAGGTGCCGAGCTGTGCGCACCTCAGAGGAGCAGAGTCCGTGTCCGGAGCAGGGCTGGATGTCTGCAAGGGACCTGGATCAGCCCAGAGCAGGTCCAGGACATGTTGGAGCTTGGTGCTGGCAGAGACAGGGAGGCACGGGCTCTCCCTGGGACAGGTCTGGGTGTGCGGGGGCTGCCAGTGCATCCCCAGGAGGCACAGTGCTTCTGGGCTCGTGCTGGGAGGGAGTGTGTGGCATCCCAGGTAGTTCAGAAAGTTCAGTTCTAATGGCACCATCTTGTCCTGACTGTGTGATCTGTGAGAGGTAAGGGATGAAAGATTTGTCTGAGAAGAATGTCTTCTTCTGCATTAAGGAGGGTATTATATCTGTGCTCTTCATTAGCATTTCTGGAAAGATGCCACTGGACCGGGAACTAATTGTTTTTCAGAGTAGGTAGGTACACACGTAGTGCTACTGTCAACAAAACATAACCCTCCTAGGTGGATGCATTGATTATATCAAAAAATGTTTTTACCACTCCCCGGAGCCTATTTATAACCCAAACTGTTTCAAACCTGCCAACAGTATTTTAATTATCGAAGATATTCTAGTGTATTCAAACAATGCATAATGCTAATGGTAATTATCTCACATTTATATAATGTCTAACAGCCAAACGCATCCCAAAGACCTTCACGAACCTTCAGGTGTCGTGCACAGTGTATAGAAAGTCCCTTACTTGCACAGTGAAGTCCAGCGCTTACCTGCAAGTAATCTGATTTTGGGAAACACCGTGCAAAAGAACAGGATATCCCTTCATTCCCGGGATGCAGAGAGGGAGAGATAACGAGGGCGAGTGAGGTTTGAGTGGTTCCCAGACTTCTCTCACAAAGGTGCTGGGTCCTCTGGGCAGTGACAGCCATCCCGGTGGTCCCAGCCCTGCCCCATTCCTACCCGGGTCCCTCCCTGCGTCCATTGCTCCGCTGTCTCGGCACAGCCTGGCTGCACTGGGCAGCACCTCTCAGAGGCTGGTTGCTATCTCAGGTCCTCGGGACGGCATGCAGGGACTGCAGCAGAGATGTGCGGATAGCGTGGGGAGGCAGCCCTCTCTGCTCAGGTAGCGCTTCCACCACCGTACCAAGTCCTGACCTCGAGACCGAAACCCCTCCAGAGCCCCACCGCTGTCTCTGTGTGATTTCATCCCCTGCTGAATTGCTCAGCACCGCGCAGCAAGGCACATCATCCGCTGGCTCCCTCCGGGGTTTCTCTGGTACGGCGTTTGTGGATTTCGAGATCTCCTCCTCTTCCTTTTACTCTCGGGTTGCTTTGGGAGGGTGGTCCCCTGACTCGCTGCCCCGTGGAGGATGGGCAGCCAGGGATGAAGGCAGCCAGGGATGGAGGCAGCCAGGGATGGAGGCAGCTGAACTGGTGCCACGGGCACTTGGTGGAGTGTCCATGCCCATCCCCGGCTGCAGCCCTGGACGCCGTGCTTCTGGATCGGGGTGGGAGACCCCAGCCCAGCCCCGGATCCTGTCCCTGGCTGAGACTGCTGCCCCCGGCTTCACCTCTGTCTGGCTCCTCTTCTCCGATGTATTCACCCCGAAGAACTCGGAGCTGCACTCCGTTACGAAAGTGCTGCTGGTGACACGTGGGTTGGCTGCTCCATGTTGAAATACGACGGAGTCTCATTGCACACCTGATCTCTGGGTGTGTAAACAATGCACAGGCTGCACTGGCATTGCTAAGAACATTTTCCAGGTTGTGCCACGTTCTTGGATCATTTCACTCACTTTTATCACCCCCCTTAGACCAAAACCACGTAAAGCTTTAACTTCGATGCCAAATTGTAGAATAACGTTAGTTTAACCTGAAATTTAAAGCCAGCATTTCTGTGCTCCAGAGACAGGGTCTCCCCGGCCTTTTGCTACCATGCAGCTAGCAACTAGAATTTTAATTTTATAAGCCATGGTTGACTAAACCCAGCACTAGGTCTGTTAGATATTATTTGATTTAGAATAGTAAAAAAAAAAAGAAAAAGATTTAAAGATACACTGCTTTCTTACATCCCTCTGTATCTTTTCAGAGCTCTGTACACATGCTTAGACTTTCTGTTCAGAGGACAAGTTCAGGGTATTTTTCCTGCATGGAATAAACTGAAACTTGCACTTTACAAAAATTGCCTACCCTTGGTTTAAGTTGCTGGGTCCAGCGGGTCTGCTGGAACTGTGTCTAAGCAGGTAAATATAAAGCTGTTGTTGCCTGAATGGCTGAACTAAAATTTAGAAGGAAGTTTCCAGCGTTAATTGCTAACATCAAATGTGTGCTCAGTGTCAGCGGTGTGTTACAGAGAGCGACCTAGGCTGAAAAAAGTGTTTCCATGTGTCTGTCCCCCAGTTTGAGAGATCTGTCTGGTTTTCTGGATACACAGCATTTTCTACAAAATCCATCTGCGCCAAAGGGTGATACCAAATCAGTAGTCATTTGTGAAAAGTCTTGTCCACTGGGCATCACCCATGTTACTGATGTCTGCAGGCAAAACCGGTGACCTGCAGCAGCAGGGTGTCTTTGCACAGATCGCCTCTGACTGTTGCCGTCAAAAAACTTGGTGCAGAATCTGCCGGGGAAGGTCTGAGCAGTGTTACTCACCTGCAGACTGCTTGGACAGTAAGGCACCGCAACACTCCGGAAAATCTTGTTGTTAAGGATGCATTTGAATTCTGCTCCTCAAAATATCTTGGCAGCAAGATTCTATTTTTAAAACGTTTCCTCACTCTGTCTAGTGCCGTGTTGCCATCTGGAGAAGAAATCTGATATTTACTGTTGTTCTTGGAGTTCCACCTCCTGGAGTCCTGGGAATACTGCAGACCTCAGCTTTCAGTGCGTAAAAGATACATTTCTGGCACTGACAGGTGAAAGAAAAGTAGAAAACCACTGTGCATCTGCAAAAAGCAAATTGAAACAAGCCCCTGTATTGCAAGAGTCTTTTCGAACTGCCAATCTAAATGGTTCTCAAACTTGTCTTGTGGCTTTTCAGCCATGGGCAGTTGCTTACGACTTCTGCTAAAAATCTCTGCCAAAGGGGAGAGAGAGAAAACCGTGCTTTGAAGCTCAGGCTTCCACCCTGGCAATAAGCTTAAAAAATAGGAGGTGAGATTGCAGTGCCAGGAGAGTGCACCACATCAGGACTTGCTGAGTGGTGGCTATGAGCCCTAGGGACGTCCAGTCTCAGTATGGTGCCAGTGGTGCCTGTGTCTTGGAGGTTGTCTGGCCAGCTGCTGCCAGCGGGAGGTGGTGCTGGATGGAGAGTCCCTGCTTCCCGACATGAGCACACCATAGCTCAGAGCTCGCGTGGGATGGAGCTGAGCAAGACCTGCAGGTACCACAGGAAGTGGGTGAAGCCTATGGGCGGTGACTGGGCAAAGCTGGTCTGCTGGAGCTGACCTGAGTTGACTGTGACGGTAGCATCAGGTGGTGGGCTTATCCTCCTGTGCCCTCCTTCATCTGGACCATAAACCACACAAGTTCTCATGTGGTGCAGTAAAAGTGATGTGAGCAAAGATGTGAACACTATCCTTCGTCCTGCCTTTAAATGATGTGTGAGATTGTTGATGGTAAATTGCGTTGAGGGTTGGCTGTAATGGGAGGCTGGTCAGTGCATCTTCTGGCAATATGAGTCTTGCTTGTAACCTCCTCTCAAAGAGTCTTCACAGTGTCAGCATGCTGGTACCCACAGCTGTGCAAGGGATAAAATGAGACACTCCTCGGTAGGTCTCATCATTGTGATACCTACTTATTCTCCATCTTCTCTCCCCTCTTTGAAAGGTATTCAGGAATCTCCAGTACCAAATGGCCATTCTCTCCCGGGCAGAGATTTTCTTCGGAAACAGATGCGAGGAGACCTTTTCACCCAGCAGCAGCTAGAAGTGTTGGATCGAGTCTTCGAGAGGCAACATTATTCCGACATTTTCACAACTACTGAGCCTATCAAACCAGAGCAGGTACTATTGCAAATGTTCAGTGTTTTCTTGATACACTTTCTACTGGCAGAGAACTGCTTGGTGTATGTCATCAAGCACTTCTCAGAGTCTCGATAGAAAACCACGGAGAAGCAGGTGTCGTTTCAAGCTCTTCAGCCAAGGGCACATAGTCCATAAAGGACTGAGTATTAAAAAATCAAGGGAAACACTTGTTGTGTAAACATCAGCAAGTGTTTGGGTATGAAATTAGACCTGGTCTTGCCCAGTTACGTCAAATGAAGTCTTTAAAGAGTGTCTCAGCTTCTGATGCTTTTGTTAGATCAAAAGCAGGCTATGCAGGTACCAAGGAGAAGACTTGCAAAACTCAGTGCCTAATTTTGGTTCATAGTTAGCATGATTGTGCACACAAATTAGGTTTTTGTATCCGGAAATGGCTTATTAGGTATGTAATTGGACATTTGCTGGGAGAAACACCCAATTACTATGTGAAGGTAAATTAGTTGCACCTACAGATTGGCAGTGTGTTGGAGAAGGACTTGGCACTAATTTTTTCTGAAAGTTCCATTTTTTGCAGGCGCAGTACAGAAGCACATGCAAAAACTGATGAGCTGTGTCTCTCTGTGTTCTTCTTGGGTGGCAGCCTTTAATTTAGCTGCTGAGAGGGAGGTGGGAATGCGTATATTGCTGTCAGCACTGGTGTCGGTCTAGCTTCATACTTAGTGATGTATTTGGCCATTAATCTTCAGTGTTCTTATGCCTGCTTTTTAGCAAGGTGGATGTACTCTCAAACAGGTTTTTTCCCTTAGAGGAGCCTGTACATTTGAGGGGCGCTGGAGATTATCTCATGGCAGCCTACTACCGTCGTGGCTCCAGTTTAAGGGATATGTGTGGGTATATTCTGCTGAAAGTCATATGGTAGAGTAGAAATTTCTCATGCCTTTAACCTCACGTCTGTCATTAGTTACTTCATTCATAGAGATATTTGCTTTTCACCAGCTTTTGCTGGTTTTGTGGTTTCCCTGGTTTGTATTTGCTGAGGATCTCCTCAGATCTGAACTCAAGCTGGAAAAAAATGGGGAAGATGCTGAGGTCAATTTGATTTTTTAAAAAACTCATTAGGAAAGTGTCATGGTTTAACCCCAGCTGGCAACTAAGCACCACACAGCCACTCGCTCACTCCCCTCTGCGGTGGGATGGGAAGAGAATTGGCAAGAAAAAAAGTGAAACTGCTGAGTTGAGGTAAAGACAGATTAACAGGACCGAAAAGGAAGGAAAAAAACCCCCAGTAATAGAATATACAAAACAAGTGATGCACATACAGTTTCTCACCACCTGCTGACTGATGCCCAGCCAATCCCTGAGCCGCTGTGCCCCCCAGCCAACTCCCCCCAGTTTATATACTGGGCATGAGGTCATAGGGTATGGAACACCATTTCCTGGCTGTGTCCCCTCCCAGCTCTTTGTGCACCCCCAGCCTCCACTGGTAGGGTGGTGTGAGGAGCTGATAAGTCCTCGACACAGTGTGAATGCTGCTCAGCAACCACTGAAAACATCATCGTGTTATCATTATTCTCATCCTAAATCCAAAACATGGCTCTGCACCAGCTACTGGGAGGAAAATTAACTCTACCCCAGCCGTGACCGGGACAGAAAGCCAAACAGGCGATGTCCCTGGCAGGCGAAATGGCCTTCAGGTACCACTAGATGGTGGTTATCCCGTCTGAACACAGATGATGCTGGAGGGGACAGGCACTGCACCCACTCCTACAGCAAGCCTTTTCAGGGTCAGTCTCTTAGAAGTTGTACAGTGTTAGATCTGTCTGTGTGAAACTTTTATGTGCCAAAAATGTCATTAGAAAGAGAGCGGTGATGGAAGAGGATCATTTATTCGTTTCTGTGTTCTGAAGTCTCTTCTGAGTCATGTAGAACTGTAACTCGAGGGAGACAGCCCAGCAGCGAGTGAATGTTCATCCAGGGATAAACTTTTGCTGGTTTGATAGGAAGAATGAGAGAATTGAATGAGGATGTTGCTGAAGTATTATCCCAGTTGTCAAATGTGGGATATTCGGCTGTTGGTGGAGCAAGGATCTCCCTGGGTCCACGTAAGCAGCTGTGACAACGGCTGTGAAGCCAGGTTGTTAGGATTGAAGATATGCTGCTATTAATTTGGTTAACAGGAACTCTCCGCATGCTCTGGGAAGTCAAACAGACGCTGAGAATGTGATAATTTGATGTACAAAAGGTGCTTAGCAGAATCACTGTGCCTAGGTGGTTAAGGGCTCGCAGCTCTTTGGGGCTGGCTTCTGCTTTTTGGTGGCGTGTAAAGTGTAACTGTGAACATGAACGTGCGATCTGTGTGATTAGCTCTGGTTCGCGAGGATGTGGTATGAACTTCACCTGTTACTGAAGCAGTTGTGTTTTACCTCTTTGGTGCGTCAAGCAAAGCTGTCATGATAGTTAACCAAAGTGGAGCAGCTGTCTGGATCATCTAGTAAGGCCAAAGAAATCAATGAGAAAGAAAATACTGAGAACATTAATGATGTGACTTGGAAAACTAATCTGGCTGTCCAGGTGCTGCTGAGCCCAGAAGTGATGCTTTAGGAGCTGAGTCAGCAGTGGATGTGTAGAGTCCTGAGCTATTTCTGTAGAAGAAAATAAGGAAAAGGTGCGCCTCCCCGAGGAAACAAGGTGTGAGGAGAAGTCTAGTAGGAGCTGCTGACCCACTGCTGTTCTATTTTATTAGAAACTTGGTCCAGTAGCAGCCAGCTGAATACCACTCATTTTACCGGGGCACAAAGACTTGTTGATGTCCCTGCGCTGTTCACCTGAGGAGGGCTCCAGGTATTTTTCTGGAAGAATTGCTGTTCTCCAGACAAGGAATTTCCTTTTTCTCCATGTTTTGCGGCTCCTCTCTCATTCTTCCACCTTGCTTGTGTGCTGGGGATGGTCCCTCGTCCTCAGTGGGTTGTGTCATGGGGGGACAGGTCCCTCCTGCACAGAAAAGCTTTTGCAGCCTCAGCATGCTTGGTCCCCAGCTGAAGGCTGGCCCCTGCTGCCCAAAGTCCTCCTGATACATTTTCTGGACGAAATTTGGGATCACCTGTTGGAAAGTGCACATTGCCCCTCACATAGCTAGATGTGATGGTGGGCTGTGTGGGAGTGCTTGCTCACTGCTGCCAAACCGTTTACTTTGAGTGCTTCCACTCTATTCTCTTTTCCATCTTCAATGGCTCCTTTGGTTTACCTGTATGAAATGGAGACTCGTAAGTTTTTTTTCTCACCTCAAAACATGTGGTGCTTTTGACAAGCATCGTGTGGGTTTTCACATCTGCCATAAGCTGTGCCATCTATAGAGAGACCCACAGGGAATGAATACTTGTCTTTGGGGAAGGACACGTGCAATGCTGAGAGAGAAGGCAACCACTAGACAATGACAGGAAAATAAAATCTCAGGCAGTCCTTTGTTCAGAAACAGTGCCCACTGCATGTGCTGGGTGATGCAGGGATCCCACCGTGTAATTAAAGACTGTGTCAGACTGTGTGCATCAGGGGGCAGAAGCAAGGCATCTCATTCTGCAGCCCAGTGCCCGGCGGCACAGCTGTGTGCGCATAGGTGTGCTCTCTGCAGCACGGGTCTGCGGTACCTGCACGTGTAGAGTGTGAGAAACACTTGACGCAGGTGAAGCCCAGCAGCTGGGAGATGGGAAGCCTGAGGCTCAGGGCTGGCTGGGCAAACGGGATTGAGTCCTCTCTGTGTTATGGGGCAGCAACCAGGGCATAAAGTCAGTACTCTAGAAGCACCCTGGCCTGCCTCCCTGCTGGCAGAACCCTGCTATAAACATGAATTCTTGTATGAAATGAATGCCTCTCCCTTATGTTTGTGCACTTTTGTGCTCGGGTTTTTTTTGCAAACAGCCCGTGATCGATTTGCACTGGCTGCAGATGCTCATGGAAAACTGATTTCATGTATTTCTGGGCACGGATTTGGAAATGCACGTAGCGGTGTGTTTGCAGCACCACCATTGCGCTGCTGTTCTGCTCATGGCTGCTGGCCACCAGCACCTTGCAGCTCCTTCATCAGCCAGGACAAAGTTCACGGCTTGAACATCGTCTAATCCTCAGGTCTAATGCCCGGCAGCAGCTCCTGTTCCCCTCTCCATCCCTCTTGGTGTGTGTGGTCGGGCCCTGCTGCTCCCCACTGTGCCAGCTCTGCGGTCCAGTTCCCCCTGCCCACGGGGAAGGCTGTTTGTGTTGCTTGCACAGCCAACATCCAGGCTTCCCTCGGAGCAGAGCCATACTGACACAAGGAGTGGCTGTTGGCCACCTGCCCTGAGTTGTGCTGTATGGCTGCCTCCGTGGCAGACCACCATACTCCCACGGAGCAACTTGCTCCATACTCGTGCACCGAGCTGTTATACCCAGTGGCGTCATTTTCCAGCGCCTGGTCCAGTAGGAGCACGCAGCTGGAGGAACTGGGGTGCTGGCTGTACTCAGCAAATCTCCCTGCCTGGCTGCAAGACCGATTGTCCTCCAGCGGCTTCTCGCGATTCCAGCTGGAAGGGTGGAGGAGCTCTCTCCAGCTGCCCGGGAAAGCTGTCCCGGGCTGGCTGAGCCCGCAGCGTCGGTTATGTGAACCATTGACTCAGACGTGTTGGCCACTTCAAGGATGGAGAGGAGATGTTCTTGGAGGTCAAGACCTGGGAAACAGCCAGGAGCCAGGGGGCTTCAGGCATGTGAGGCTGGATGGGTGCAGGGAACAAGCCTGAGGCTCACAGACCAACATGCTTTTGGTGGCTGTGATAGCGGGATTAGTGGCTCTACAGGGGATGACCGTGGGATGAAGGATATACAGCAGGATCGGCTCAACAGGAGAGGCAGTACGTTAATTTCCTCAGAATGAAGAAGAGGATTATCTATGCTGGATTTCTGTCCACAACAGAAATGGATTCTCTTGTATTTTCAGCTTCACACATGGGTCCCAATCGAATACTCATTGAAGCCAAGAGGAATATTTCTATTGACTTCAATAGACTTTAGATCAGGGCCATAATGAGGCATAACATGATGTGACCAGATTCAACACTATGTAGGTCACCGAGTTAGAAGAGAACTGCTTGCCACTAATAGCAGATAATTCCCAGACCCTTACTGATGCTTTCCCATTGCTTTTAGCTGGAACTAAACTTGAGTATCTGTTCTCGTATTCTGCATAAAATGTAGATTTTATGGGCTTAGTTAGAAATCAGGCAAACATATACTAATATAAATATTCATGGCATATTAGTGCAGGTGAGTCTGGATTTGGAGATAAGCACAGGCAGATGAAATTTGGACAACTAATGAACCTGAAAAAATTACTAAGAAAAAGTTTGAAAAACTGCAGAAGGTTAAAACCTGATTGCTCTCTGTTTCAGAGAGGGTTGTGATGAAGAAGTTCTCTGAACTGACCAAGGGAGGGGCATAAGTCCTTTTGAAAATCTTCAAGTTTTACTTTTATCTGGCCAAGTATTTGCCATCTTGGAAAGACAAAGGTTTGTTTTTCACTGAATGGAGCTGTGTTGGATGGTGTGTCCACAGGAATGGAGCTCCTGAGAGTGTGGAGGTGTACAGTCCTCCTTACAATGTTGGGGTTTGATCTTCAGGAGTGACAGGGAAAAGTCAAAAACATGTCAGATAAAAGAAAAGTCAGGAAAAGTCAGTTAAAGCCACAAAGTATGACTGATTTTTCTGTTTGTTTGAATAGTATTTTTTTTCCTAAGGGACACTACCTGTGGGTGGACAGTGGCTGCTGAGGATCTTCTTAAAATACCCTGAGACTTGCAATGAGAAATGCAGAGCTAGTATTTGCTTGTATCTTCCCAAAACTTTGTGTTGTCCAGTAGCAGTGAAAACTATGGCACTAACTCATGGCTGTATTTGCATGTCCAGAGGCAGATCTTTTCTTGATCTGCCACCTGCAGAAGTGACTTGAGCCTGCAAGGGTAGGCTCTCACCCATAGCTTTGGTGTGACACACTGTGTAAACGAAGAGCAAACTAAAAAGGAAAACAGAACAACAGTGCATGGCTCAAGAAATGGGCACAAACGCTAAAATTGGGGAAAAAAAAAGGACAAAAAGTAGAGTTCAACGTCGATCTGCCAGCTCTGCAGGCAGCTCCAGTGGGCGAGCTGGTGTGCCTTGTGTGTTCTCAACACCCTGTGCCACGGCGGCACGCGCCCCCGGGGGTGGAGGTGGTGATGGGGGTGGGTGAGGCAAGGAGGGAGATGTAGCGCGCGGGATGAGTTTGTGGGCGGCTACCTTTACCCAGTTCTGCCAGCGGCTGGTCCCTCGTCCCGTGCCATTGGAGGTTAGCCAGGGTCAGCAGCAGGATGGGCTGTGCCGGTGCTGGTGCGGGTGCTGATGCCGGTGCTGGCTGGGGACAGCTGACGGGTGCTGCCTGCTCGCCCCCGTGTTGCCGGCACTGCTTGCTCCTCTGCCTGCGGAGAGGACAGGCGTCAGCACTGCAGAGAGGAGCAGCGAGCACAGGGATTTCAGTGTTTTTTGCATCTGAGCCTTTTCCAGCTGAACCTTCCTCTGATCTGGTCTGTGGCTTTATTGGTGGGAGGGGAAAAAAACCCCAACGCTAAAACCCAGCCTGAGGGTGCATCAGGAGAGGAAAAACCTTCCTGTATTTGCTCTCAGTAGACTGTTAAACAACACCAGGCTATTAATTTGGCTTTTGAGTCTTCACTAAAGCCCATAAAAGCGCACAGTTGTCAAATGGAGTTCATTTTAATTTCCTTTCAATCACAGTAAATTATTCAGGTGATAAATCAGCTGGGGCAGCCTCCTGGCTGTAATAGAAACCCTAATTCCTGGCTAATTATCCAGCCCATTGCTGCCAGCAGATCAATACCCTTACCGAATGGAAAGGGCGCGGGGTCTGGGCGGGCAGGGTGGCGAAGGGATGGCAGCTGGGAGCACGAGCGGCCGTCACCCCCGCCCTGTGCTGGGGCTGCTGGGCGGGGGGGGGGGGGGGGGGGGTTAGGCTGTGCAGAGCTCCCTCCTTCCCCCACTGCCCTTAAGGGAATGTGTCCCCTCCTGGGCAGCAGCATGGGCTGGGGCATGGCCTTCGCCGTACTTGGGTGGGAGTGGGGTGCTGTGCACCCACATGTGGGTGTTGGGGATGGAGCCTGCTGGGGGCTGGAGGGGATTTTGGGGGGTCTGCCCGTCCGGGGTGACCCTGCTGTGCTCTTGGCACTTGGTGGGCTGCAGCGCCGGCCCTTTGCTGCAGTTGTTCCATTGATTCCCCGAGTGCGGGACTTTGCTGCTGATCTGTGAGATCAGCCGTGGCAGGGTGCGGAGGCAGTGCAGGACCGGGGTGCTCACAGCCCAGGGAGTGTGTGTGTGTGTGTGTGTGCGCGCGTGTGTGTGCGCTGCAGGGACGTCATCGCTCCTGGTGTTGCCCGTCTGTGCCGGCTGGTGGTTCACACAGGGTCGGGGAGAGCGTCCTTCAAGGGAGTCAGAGGCTGCTCAGAAGGAGATCTCAGACTGGAAATATTTTTTTCTAGTACCTTTAAATAATGGTAAAATTTGAAGAGGTATGGTAAAGACTGGAGAGGACCGGCACTCAGCTGTGACACAGAGCGTTTCACTGGGAAGGAGCAGCAGCTCTTTGGAGACGACAGTTGCACTGACCCCTGTCTCACTCCATGAGGTGGTCATTCAGGAGCTGCTCTGTGCACAAAGCCCTTCCAGCCCTGAGACGATGCTGCCAGCCACAGCGTCCAGTTCACAGGGAGCCATCCGCTCCTGGTGAAATAACAGGTTATTCTGTAGAGGTGTCAGGTAGAGCTCCTCCATCTGCCAGCACCCCACAAATGCTCTGGGGAGCTCAGAGCTCTGAACTGCCTTTGGCTTCTGGATGATGAGCCTTCAGGATCCCTGTTCCTGCCCACCATCACCATGATTGTCACTTATTCACATTACGGTGGTACTGGGAGCACCCAACAGGCAGCATGGGGCTAAGAGTTTTGTGCACTGGCTGTCTTCTGGGGAAGAGCGATGTCCCCGAAGTCATGCTGTCTGGATGGAGGAGACAAGCAATGTCTGGGAGAAGAGAGCAGATTCACCAGCAGTGCAGATCAAGGTAGAGCAGCCACATGCGGTGACTAGGCTGTGGTGCCGCAGAGAGGCTGAAGCCTCCTCAGGACAGAGTCTCTTCTCTGAGCCCTCCGTCCTTCCATCATGCTGCTGGGGCGGGATGGGGGTGGTGCACCACAGTCTCTGTTTTAGGGTCAAGAAGGAGAAAAGGAATGCCATGGTGTTTCTTCCTGCTGAAAATCAACTTTTGTGAGTAGAAAGCCTTTTTTTTTGAATAGCAGCAGAAAGCACAGCTCCTTGGGCCAATCATTTGCATCCTTGACACTCTGCCCTCACTTATAGGCATTTTTTTGCACGTGAGCTTCTGGAGACTGCACAAACCCCCCTGCCTGGTCCGCCTTGTTTTGACCTGTTGTGTTGGGTGGTGACAGTCACAGCGGACAGTGTTGTGTGACACCTGGTATTGGGTGTGACAGTGGGGCTGTGGTGGTGGGGAGTTTTCTGGGGAGGTGGCATGACAGGAGCTATGTATCCTGCTAATGTCTCTCTGCGTCAGCCTTGTCTTTGCAAAGAGCACTCTGCAGCTTGGATGGACATCCAGGGGTGTCTGCGTGAGCAGGGGCTGGAATTGAAATGTTTGGTCTTTGAGTAAGCAAAAGAGGTGGGAGGAAACCCAAGTGGGGTAACCCAAGGGATGCCTGCTCTCCTGTCCAGGCAGAGATCTGGGGATACACCCCCCCCCCCGCCCCGAGCTTGACGCCCCTTCCTGTGAGTCCCTTCCTGTGGGAGCAGGGGGTGACTGGTTCTCGCACCTTACCTGGAAGTGGGGGCAGCCTTGGGGTCAGGATTTCTCCTGCAAAATTTTCCAAGAGGTGATAGGGAGCATTTCCAGGGATCCGTGGTGGTGCCTAGTGTGCAATGCCCCGGCAGCACTGCCCTGCTGAAGAGAAGCTGCTGCTGGAGGACAGAGCTGGGGTTTCACCGCGCTGACCCTGCTGAGCTGGCAAAACATGGAGGTACTTGTTACCCTGTAAGGAAACCCACAGGCTGTTTCTTGTCCTTCTGGGTCTCTCTGTCTCCACCAGGCTGCAGTGAGTCAGAGACTGGGGAGACAGTGTTTGGAAATTGCAGCCTTAGCACCGTTTCTGTTGGGTGATCCTGGCAGGGGACGCTTTGCCAGTCACCATGTTTCATTGCAGCCCTTTACACCAGTTTTACCCCCAGAGCTTAGTGATGACAACAGAACACAAAGTCCTGCACCGGTCGCAGGTGACTTGCCATAAGTGTGGTACAGAGGTGGGAAATTTAAGGAAAGCTTTCCCCTCTTGTTGTCTTACCGGAACTGTCCACATTTCCTTGCAATTTGGGAGCTGGCATTGAGTAATTGTATCTCTTTTGTTCATGGTGTGTTTTGTCAAAAGTAGCTATTTTTTTTTCAGTTTAAAGAGAGATAAACCAGGTCTATCACATCAGCAAGCTTTAAATAAAAAACCCCACATCTTTGTCTTCAGTGGAATCTTCCTTCCAAGGTGTCATGTCACCAGCAGACAGCTAACGGCAGGTCTGTTACAGAAGAAGCCAGAGACAGTAGCCAGTCAAACAGTGGACTCTGCCTGAGAGCTGAAGGAGAGCAGTGATTTACTGGCCACCCATCAGATTTTCAGTATCACATCAAAGCATAATATATGAGTAAGATGAGTAGAACTATAATTGCTCGTGTAGTCTTTGTCCCTTTGAAAGATAATAGGGGAGTCATCCATGCACTTTACAGTGTGTGTGTATCTGATGCTCTGCTGGCATAGGAAAATAGACCTGGAGTTGTCCTGAAGCTGATTTTCTCTGTGGAAAAATACAACGGCGTGTGATGGCACTAGTTGGCCAAGATTATGTTATAGCAAAATTGACTGGCCTCCTTATGTCTGTGTTAGCCCTGCAAGAGAAGGAGAGACAAATTTGTGAGTAAACATGCTTGCCTGTTGATTTATTTAACACCTGGCCTGCTCACATTGTATTTGAGGGGAAGGGCTTGCGCCTGCGTTTGAAGAATGGAACAAGAATGGAACAAGTCTTCTCTTTTAGTCCCCAGTAAACATCTGGATCCTGCAGCCTTTGATTAGTTCCAAGTACAATTTCCACCCTTTGGTTTGGAAATCACTGCGGTTTTACACGCGTGCTGTAGGCTTTCTCTAAATCTGTCCATCGCTTTAGTCAACAAGATGGGTTTCTCAAAGTATGCTCCTTACACAGTTAGTGAATACCCAGAGATCTCGATGCGCTCTTGGAAGGAGCCAGACTCTTCATGGCGGTGCATGGTGGGAGTACAAAGGACAGGGGCAGGAGCTGGTGCAGGAGGGACTCTGCAGGGTCCAAGGGAGCGCTCCCTCCCCCCAGGGACAGGCAGGCAGGACGGAGGTTGCCTCCAGGAGTTGTGTGGTCTCTATCTTTGGTGGTTTTCAAGACCCAGCTGGATAAAGGCCCAAGTGACCTGGCCTGGCCCTGGAGCTGGCCCTGCTTTGGGGGGTCTCTGAAGCTTCCTTCCAGCCTGGATTATCCTATGACCTTGGTGTCCAGCTGCCTGCTGTTCATTCCAGCTGTTAAGATGTGATTTAGGGAGACTTTTGTACGGTTGCAATGGAAGACGTGAAAAGCATGGCTGCAGTGACAGTGTGCGGGACGAGGTGGAGAGCTGTCTCGGATGGAGTGCCCAGGAGCACCAGCAGCTTGCTCAGAGCAGATGCCGGGTTTTCAGGAGAATGCCATAGTTTTGGGCTGCCGTTTAGGAAGGGTTTGAATGAAACGACCTATGGATGTGGTTGTATGATGACAAAAAGCAATTTTGGAGCTAAGCCACTTCCAGAAAAATGGGCTGGTTTCAAAATATCTCCTTGCTCATGTGAGTAGTGGCTGCTTAAAAATTTGGGAGCAGAATTTGCTGAAATTAAAAAAAATAATTAAATCTGAAAGGAAAGAAACTCTTATGCTAAGACAGCAGCTTAATATGTAGGGGGATGGTTTCAGCCCTGCTCCTCTAACCTTGAAAATGTAATTGAATAAGGGCAGCCTCAGAGAGGCAGGGGTTTTCTCTGCTCGTTCCAGTGCTGCAGAAGTCCCCTCCAGGCTCACATCTGACCCGAGGTCTGAGTCAGTCCAGACAAGTCACGTTCAGAGACATATCCCGAGGGCTGGGGGAGAGCGAGGTGCTGGAGGCAGCGGGTGCCGTTCCCGAGTGGGAGCTGCGGAGTGGAACCAGGCAGAAAAACTGCACGTGTCCAATGCTGCGTTTGGCTAAGAGAGCTTGACCAGTTATTAGACCTGTCTAAATAATTAAAACACAATTAAATAGCGGATAAAATTAAGGTAGACAAGAAAATGCCATCAGATTATGTGGCTGGCGTGTGGTTTTCAAGCATTGCCAAGCTGGGAGGTGTCACAGCAGTGGGGGTTTTTGCTGAAGGCACAGACCTTGTGTCCGTGTTTCTGTTCAGGCAAATGGTTGCTCTCTGGTTCGTGTGACTGTAGAGAAAAGTCTGGAAATATGACCCCAAATATGCTTCTGGCATAAGAACTGGTGTGGCTGTTGAGGTGGGAGAGATGCTGGGGTGGCAGGAGCAGTGGATTCCCTCCTGCTTGTCTGACGTTGTGTCCTCGTTGTGACGTTTGTGTGGGCAGCGCCCGGATGTCTCCAGCGCGATGGCAAAATGATGATTATGACAGCAGCAGCCTGTCTGACTGAACCTGTCTTTCCAACAGAGAATGTTTTGATAAAAACTGAAACATTTCGCCAAAACCTGTAATCCTTGATGATTTTTTCGCATAGAAGGTCCCTCGCTGGAGCCTTTCATGACAGCGAGGAGATGCCGAGCCTCCAGCAGTGACAGGCTGTGGATGTCATCAGTCCCTTTACCTCATAACAGCACCCTATGGCTACCCCTATAGGGGCCACACTTGGTCAGCCTGCCTCTGTTTTGCTTCCTTTCCTATGCCCGTCTCCTATGCAGACAATTTCTGATGGTTCTGGATGTTTTTTTGGGAGCCAAGGAGTCCGTTTTCCTCCCTTTGGGGTGTTTAAGTGCAGAAGCGGGTGTCTCTGGGGTGTATGATGCTGTCCTGCCCGCTCGCCATGAGAGCAGACCTTCCTTCTCTGCCAGCACTGTGTCCCGACACCTCCGTGCTCCAGATCTGCTGCTGCTCGGGTTTGGTTGTCAGCGAGTCTCAGCTAATTAGCAAAGGGGAAGAAACAGCTCAAGATTTACCCCACGGGATGGGTGGAGTTCAGTGCCCATTGATCCTCAGTGAATGTCACATCGAAGAGAGCTCTGCACTGCTCCCCAGGTCTTCCCCTGCCCAGGGTTTCCCTTCACACGAAGCATGCCTGCAGCACGGGGGAAGGGGGATCTCCACACCTCTGCATCCCCCAAAGCCCTCCCTGGCCTGTCTTGTTTGCTGCACAAAACGCTCCGGTTAAGGGATCCAAGGCAGAGGGGTTGCATTGCCCTCTGCCATGGCATGGGCTGTTCCCCACGGAGTTCGGTTCCTGCTGCCTCTCTAACCTTGAGGACTTGTAATGAGAAAGTGCTTCGTAAATCTTCTGAAAACAGTATTTCTCCTTGTATTTCTGACTTTTCCATAAACATGCCGTAATGAAAACTGGCTTGCAATATGGTCACCCTTCCTGTTCCAGTCCATGTGAAGAAATGAATGAAAAACTATGGAAAATCACGTTTCTTTATTTTGTTTGGTTTTGTTTTTTTGGTTTTGGTTTTTTTTTTTTTTTTCATTGAGTTCCACATTGGGGATTTGATGGGGATTTCAGCATTGTAGGGGGAGTTGCCACCCCCAAAATGGAAAACATTTTGGAAGACCCCTGACCCCCATAGTGTCACCAGGCTCCCAGGGGCATCAACAGGAAAAGCGAAAGTCTTTTGGAAAATGAAGAATGTGTGTTTGTGTCCAGCTTTGAAAGTGGCCTGAAATTCGGGAGTTTATGGAGCTGATATGGATTTGTTCATCTTGGACTTTGCAACCTGCCACAAAACACAACAAACTCCATGGCTTTCTCTGTTGGATTTCACCTGGGCAGAGATTCGGTGCACCCGGAGCTGCCACATCTGCGAGGCTTTGGCTACCTGGGAGGCTTGGTCCGTGGTAAATGCTGCCTGGGGTATTGTGCCATGGGGTACTGAAACCAGTTTATTGTGCACAATACATGACATGATACAGAGAGCGCTGTAGAAGGATTCTCAGATGGCATTTGTTAAGTACCTTCAGGTAGTTCATCTGAAAGTATTGCAGAAATGCGAATGTCTTGCACATTTGCACAAGACACCTCAAGTGTCAGAGTCGTGGGTAGGATGGATTGAGGACCTGGCAGTATCAATGTAAACTTCACACACATTCCCAGTGTGCCTTCGTACTTCTGCTTTGTGTTTCTCCATAGGGAAACACTTGACTGTGCTGCTGGTTGTGTTTTCTTCCATGCTCACCCGTGCCAGGTGCTTTGGAAGCAGTGGGGACACCGTGGTGCTTCGACCATTTTCCCTCCTCCTATGGCTGAAAGTGTTACTGTTGGGAATGAAAGTGCCCAGTTCCTGCCCTGAGAAACAGCATGTTTTAGCAATGTCTTGTGATGATGAGTGGCATAAAGTGATTATGTACTGGGTTTGCAAAAACCAAACTGCTTTTTCCACCACAGTGGGATGCGTCATGCTTTGTTTTAACTTGCGTTGTGCTTTATTTCAATCAGGTGCCCCTTTTTTTAGCATTGCGCACAGGACAGTGGAGGCTGTGGGCTGCGCAGCGAGGTGACCAGTTGGTTGGTTCTGGAGTGAGAGGAGCCACAGGGAGGAGAGGGTGGGAAGGAGGGGGGGAGGAGAAACACCCTGCGTGAATCCACGGGAGAAGCTGGAGAGGAGCAAGCAAGGGGCTGCCCCAGGGGGAGGAAGAGAAGGATTGCTGGGAGAGGAGAGGTTGGAGGGGGCTGGGGGAGATGCTGTTTCAGGGAGGGGATGCCTTTGCAGCCAGCTGTGGTGCAGCAGTCAGGATGAGCGTGCAGTGAGGGCAGTGGGAGAAGCATCCTGGAAAATTTGTTGTGCCATTTCTGCCTTCCTCAGTAAACCAAACTGGGAGATTCTGGCATGGAAATGGTGGGGAAGAGCCTGTGCCAGGGCTGTGGAAGCACGCCTGGTGAGCCCAGAGCCTGGGCAGCTCTGAGGAGGGTGGGTGAGAGAAGGGGTGAGTTGTCATTCCGTTTCATGTCTTGGGCAGTATTTACACCGAGAGACGAAGGAGCTGTTGTGGATACGTGTGCGATGATGGAACTTACCAGTCCTGGCCAAAGCAGAGGTCGGCTCGCACCAGTGCAGTGCTGCCACTCTTCATCCAGGCTCTTGCTGTTGGCCTGGCAAGGCTGAGTCTTGGAAAGCCACCTTAGCTCACCAGGTTGCACCACCGACTTCCCTTGGGCTGGCCTCACTGCCATTGTCTGTGGAGGCTTCTACTTACATGCCGGAGGAGGAGAGTCCGCTGGCCTCACCTGCCCTGGCTGGGCAATGGGGCTTGCCATGGCCGGTGAAAACCTTGTTGGAAAACACCTGCAAGGCTCTGTGGGTCTTTGCTTTCTTCCCACCAGGCACTCCAGAAGCGGTTCGAGGAGTGCAGGCACGAGGGAGGGCCGGGTAGGGATTCGGCAGACTTACGGGTCCGTCATCCCCCCACCGTACACATGCCCAGACACCACGTACGCTGTTCAGACCTTGCTTTTATTTAGTCCGCTTGCTCTGCCTGTGAAATAATGGTAATGGTAATAATAAGAAGAAAAGGGACAATTTCAGTGGCAAGTGCGGGTTGTTTTCTGCGCTTCTGTTTCCTGGGGTTTTGTTGTTCGCCACGGGCAGCCTCTGCGGAGCGTGCGTGTGCGTGTCTGTGCACGCGGGTGTGATTTACTGGCCTGTGCAATGCCACATGTCTTTAAAATTACAGTGCCCATTTCCTGCTGAAATAATTTCTACAAAGAGAGGCTCCTATTACAGCAAGAGGAGCGTGGACGTCATGATTTATTATTATTTATGGTCCCAGGGCCTTGTTTATGCACGATGGGTTAGGTGCTCAGGATAGAAATGCCATTATGCAAATGACATTGAATGTCCTTACTGAGCCTAAATAATTTTTGTGTTGGACGATTAAACCTCATCTGTTATTGATATGGGCTGCAGTCGGGCTATTAAAGAGTCCCAACAGTACTTACTCCCAGTAATGGGAAAATTGAGAGGAAGAGGCTAAACAATTGCCTCAAGTGTGCCGTGATTGTCTGGTAGGAGTGGAACATAACGAACCCCCTGAATGGAAATCGTGTTTACTACTTAGGGATAAATAAAAAGGGAGAACATGCAATAAATTACGCATTGTGATGTGAATCGGCACACCAGAGAATTTGCGTACTTTCGATTTATTTATTTGAAATTTTTTATTTTTGGGGGGAGGTGGGATGGGTGGTGATGGGGTGTAGATACCGGCAGCTGCCAGGAAGGATTCCCGCAGCGCGTGCCCCTGGCCGGGCAGCGGGGGAGAGCCATCCTCCTCGGGATCTGCGCCGCCACCGCGCCGTCCGCTTTGACACAGCTGTGCGGTCACATTTTGATCAGTGTTGATAGCTTATGAATTCCAAAATTGACAAAATTTACAGAAAAATGAGGATAATCCATCTTCCTTAGCAGCCTGTCAGGAGCTGGCTATACTTCATAATCTTCAATTACAGATGCTATTTTCAGACATTTACATGCAGATATTAGAAGAAAATGAAAATGAGAAACAAAGAGCGAATGGAAATGCAGCTATTTATATGTATAAGAGAAAAACAACAGGTAAATTCTAGGCATTTAGATTGGACTTGGGGGTCCCTTCGGAAAATCTGAGAACGGCAGTGTCTGCTTATGGATTGTACCACGGAAATATAAAACGTTGCATGTCGTTTCCCACATGCAGATAATCTCAAAATTGGGTCAAAACCAGGTCAGTTATTCTGAAGTATGAGGGTAAATGTGTTCATGGCAGGGTGCACTAGCTAATTCCCAGTATCTTCAGAGGAATCTCTGGGGATGTGCACAATCCTAATTGGATTTGGGCTAAAATGAAGCACAGCTGTTAATTTTTTAAAAACATGCATGTTTTGGGAAAGGGAGATTCAGAAATATTCCGTTTAAACCGTGGGAAAAAGGTTGCACTGCTGAAATCAAACTTCCCTGCCCTGTGAGACAGCAAAGAGCCCAACGTAGCCAAAAACAAAGAGAAACTTGGTTCGGCCCCAATGAGCTGCATAAAGAGCTTTTACTCCTGAGCAGGATTGGTTCCGGTGGCTGCAGTGGGCAGCGCCAGGAATGCCATGTAATGTCACGAAATGGGGGGGTGGCTGATGGGTGGCAGCGGTGAGGCTTTGATGTATAGGTTTTTGGATGCCTTTCCCGTCTGGATCTGAGATGGCCGAGGAGGAGGGCGTTAGGACGGATTTTCCATCCCCATAAAAATTTCAGGCAGAGCAGCACCGGTGCCCATGCAGCTGCGAGTGGCGCTGGGTTTCTGAAAGCCTGGGGAGATTAATTAGAGCTGCTTTGGATTAAGCTCTCCGAACCATATCTAATGTTACAAATTTCTTCCCTTTGTCAGGATGAGGTGGGGGTTTCTGTGGGCAGCCTGCCTGGTGCGCGCCACTTCGGCCGTTATTTATTGATTTTTAAAGTGTTACGACGCAGTGAGCTGGAGATGTTAGGTATGAGGTCTGGCTTGCTGCTGCCGTGAGGGGTGAACAGGGGGTTTAGTAGCCATGACCTGGGGGACAGCACTGCGCCTTTTGGAGACCTCAGATTAATGACTGGCTTAAACAAGGAGAAGCATGGGTTTTGGCAGTCTTTTTTTTACGCCGTGTCTGTCGGAAGGGGAGGTGGTGCGTGTGGTCGGTGCAGCGGCACACCGAGTCCCGAAGCCCCCAAGCTGGCGCATTGTCCTGATGGTCTGAGCCCCTGTCGCTGCTGCTGCTGCATCCCAAGCAGCGCCGCGGGACCAGGAACGGCAGCAGGAGGGCACAAGAGGAGTCGCTTCATGCCTGCCTGGTGTTTTGCAGGTGCGATTTGGAAAACTGAGCAGATGCAAAAAGCAACACGCCTGAGTCCCGGCGGGCGCCAGCTGGCTCCTTTCGCCGGCCACTTGCAGACGCCTCTTTTCTGTCTTTGCTTGGTGTGGTCTCTTGAGAAGGGTGTGGGGACTGTGCCCCAGAGAAGGGACGGGGCAGGAGGGGGATGCATTTGTCTCACGCCACCCAGGTCGTAGCCCTGCTGCAGGGCTCATCCCAGCCTGTGGCACCTCCCTGAGTTTCCCACACTGGCACCCCAGAACTGGGCTGTTTTAGGGAGCAGTCTTGTTTGCCACAGTGCATTCATGTTTGCCTGCTGCTTTGGGATAACATACCAGGTAAATCACAAAGGGAAAACTGCTGTACTTGTAGGTTGGGTTGACGTTTCCGTGGGTTACGTTCGGGAGTCTTCAGTAGGAAAAGCACCGGGCGAAGCCGGTCGTAGGCTGTCTCACCGCTTCGCTGTGGTGCAGCAGCAGACGGCAGAGCCTGCCTCCTGCCATGCTATGCAAATAGTTTGAAAATAGTACCGAAACACTCCTGCACCCCTTTCCCCTCCATTTGCCCCTCACCTGCCCAGCCCTGGGGTTAATATTTAGAAATAAAGCTTTTGCACTGGAGCTGGATGTGAAACTTCTCCCAGCGCAGAAACCTTCCCATTCACACTCTGCAGTGAAGGCTGGCAGGGGAAGGACCGTGCAGACCCTGCTGCCTCTGAGACGGGGTGTGCTGCTGCCCAGGGGCACGCAGAGACCACCCCTCTCCTCCCTGGGCGCCGTGCCTGCAGGGGGAGCCCAGCCCCAGCTCCTTGACAGGCACCTAGGTCCCATCTGTCCGAGCTGAGCAGGATGGGGCAGGGGGAGCACATGAGACCCCGTCTTGCCCCTCCTTTCAGTTTGTCCTTCTTAGTCTCTCCTTTTATATATTCCTCGTTTCACGTGTCTGTGTTTTCTCTCCTCCATGCTATGGCAGTGGTGCTCCATGCTGATGAGGCAGTGCGTGGTACAACCGCAGGCAGTCATTTTTCAGGTAATTTCTAGGGTACTGAACACCCGTCTCTTGCTTTTTCACCTACCGAGCAGCAGGTCGGGCTTCCTGCTGTGCAGGGAGGGACATCTGGCCGTGCCCGGCCATTCCAGGCTGCTCCTCACTGGCAGCAGTGCCAACTTGCGGATGGAGGAGCTAAATCTGAGACCTCTTTTGCTGCCCACTTCGAGTGGCTGGAGAGGCTCCTGGGGAGGGTCTCGATGGGGCTGCGAGGTGAGGGGCTGCTCCACGAGTGCTGCCTCCCCCCGGGGTTTCCTCTCCTTTCTGGATGGGGCATCTGGAAGGACGGGCACTGCCTGGGGGATGCGGGAAGAGGGGACGCCGCTGTCCCCCTTGCGAGCAGGTGGGTGCCCTGTGCTGCAAATCCACAGCACCTGCGAGGCTTGCTGCTTCTTCATGGCGTGCTGTGGTCCCCTGGCCCCTACATGGGGGTGAGGGGGCCTGCAGATAGTGCCCAGACAGTTGGTTTGGGGGTGGAGACTCTTCTGCTCTGCACTGCCATCTCCCTACTCCTTGCTCCACACGAGGAGGTGGGGGGTCAGCAGCCCGCAGGGCTGCCCCTCAGCCCAGGCTCGCTCCACCTAGGTGCTGGGAGCAGCGACAGTGGCCAGTGTGTGGTCGTTGCGGCTGCTGGTGGCCAGTCGCTGGTGGCTCCGAGAAGGGATGTGGGCACAGTTTTGCCGTAGGAACAGGGAAATGGCTGGAAAATCCGTGAAAATCCCACTGTTCTCACATCTGGGAAGAACTGACGGGCCATTGCAAAAGAGGTGCAGCTCCTGTGTGCAGCAGGCTTCCCTCCCCAGAAACGGGGAGGGACCCCAAGTCTCCATTCCTCACGCCCCTGTCTCCAGGAGCCCTTTAGCAGTGCTGCCCCACTGCAGACTCTCCATGCTGGGCAGCTGTAACGCTTCCAGTCCCTCCAGTCCGCAGAAGTGGTTCTGCAGTTTGGGGCCATGCCACTGCATGTCACTCCATCTCCCCGCAGTGGGGTGATGTGGGTGAGCATGGGGTACCACCATCCTGGCCCCGGCAGGGTGTGCTGCACCCTGATAGCTGCTTGCTTCTGACACAGAAACTGGTCAACCCCTGTGAGCTTGAAGGGCCAAGCTCGTGCTTCGTTGGTGTTCCAGATAGTTACAGTTAAGAGGTGAGACCTGGTCCTGCTTCCTCCTAGGTCAGTTCCTCAGACCCCAGAAAGGAAGCAAACTGGGGTGTTTCAACATCTGCAGTGTGCTCTGGACTCCCGTGTCTGGGGTTTGTGGGTAGGGGCTTGCACTGTTGGGTTTGTGTGAGGAGCGGCAGCCCCAAAAGCCGCTTTTGTCTTTGGGGTTTGAACATTCACCCCCTGCCCAAGCCTCAGGTGTGACCCAGCCTGTGGCACAGCTGGATGCTTCCTCCCAATGTGTCCAGCTTCGTCTTCTTCATAAGCTGGAAGCCACGTTCATGGTGTGCCTGTGGAGAGCGGTGGATCAGCATGCGGCGGGAAGATACTAAGAGATTTTCTAGTCTGGATATGGTGTGGTTATGGCTTTCTTAGAGCAGCAGGGGCCAAATAAGGTGTCCTTCCCAGGGACTGGTGTGTGCTCTTCTCCAGAGATCAGAAATACCAAACCACAGGGCACAAGGACAGCTTTTTCCCCTGCTGTGCTGCTGGTCCATTCCACGCCGCTCATGCATCACCAGCTGCCCGGGATTCAGCTGTGCTGTCGTTCCTCCAGTGTCTTGTCAGATCAGGGCTTTGGAGAGCAAAAAAACCCAGCGATGCCGTCACAAATGTGTGTACCCAGCATGGGGGGAAGGTGGAGTTGCAGATGTAGGACAGTGTGGAGTGGAAAGGCTGGAAAACCCACCTTGGTAGGATGCGGGGTGAGAAGAAGGAGCTTTGGTTGTACCTGTAGGAAGGAGAAAGGCTGGGACCACTGCTGGCATCCTCCACAGAGGAGGGATGCTTCAGGGACTGTGCTCCCTGAGGTGCAGGAGTGGGGCTGATGCAGAGGTGTTGGATGTGTGCATCTTTGAGGCAGTGGTGGTAGAAGAAAGGGGCTGGATGTATGAAGGGAAGGGAAATGTGAGGGCATGGAGGGTGTTGGAATAAGCTGAAAGGGCTGAGGAATAGGGCAAGTTTAATGCAAAAGTTGGGGAGGAGCGCATGAGATGGGTCATTGCTGAGAAGCCTTCGGTCCAGAGGACCCTGTAGTGCTGATCTGTGGGACGGGTGAAGGGACAGAGTGGCCAGCAGCTGGTCACTGGCAAAATGTGTTTGACATGCTCACCTGCAGGAGGTTTGTCTGGAGCATCCTTCAAGGTGGCAGGGTACACTCGTGCCTCATGCAGACTGCAGCCTCAGAGCAAACGTGTGTTGACACAGACCTGCTAATACGGGGTTATCTGTGTAAATTAGCTTCTGTTTGAGTGAGAACTGAGCAACAGGGACAAAACGGGTATATCTGACCCAAAGTGCTGAGCTTGTGGCAAATACCAGATTGTGCGCTGGATTCTTGGACACTTCTGAGAAACTTGGAAGAGGGGGAAAGATGTGTTTGCTCAGATCAGCTTTTGTTTCCTTAAAAAAATTTTTAAAAGTTAACTTTTTTATTTGGTCGCTCAAAAAAATCGCAGGGTCCTGTGTTTCCCTACATTGGTTAGCTCTGCACAGCTTCTCCATTGACCTAGTCTGCAGAAATGCAGTGGAGACCAGCCTGGGAGAGGTTGTTCCTCAGTTTATCTGTTCCTGTTGCTGTTCTTCACTTGAAGTCATCATTTTCCGCTTGTTTCAGGCGTGATTATGAGCTCACAAACAAGGGATTGAAACTTAAAGTGCAGATAGAAGCAGGCAAGGAAGAACTTTGAAAGGAAACTTCACAGTTTTGTGTGAATGATCCTGACAATAAGAAATCATGAAAAAAGGCAAATAAGGATAAGCTTTCTGCCGTGTACATGCAAGAGCTTCTGGATTATGGATTGGCTTCACCTGCTGTTGATTGCTGTAGCTACATGGACTTATACAAGGTTACAGGACAGAAACAATCTGATTTCTGAGGACTTGTGCTCATTTAATGTAGCTTCAGCTGATGAGATTTAAAAATTCCCATGAGCTTCCTTACAACAGTCAGGTGATTTATTTGTAAATAATTTGGGTTTAGAAACAGTCGGCAACAAATCCATCTGTTAAGCAAACACTTTCATTTGCGTGCACCATATTTCTTGTGGGATGATGAGGAAGGGCAGCACTCCCAAGAAAAGGGAGGAAACAAGACACCCGGTTCCCAGCTGCTTGTTGGTGTGTGTCTTCAAGTGCCACCACTGAGATAAGGAAGGTTCAGAACTGCCAAGAACATTTTTCTCTAACAAGCAGGTTCCTTGCACTCAGCAGTTACAGCGACCAGTTACTCTACAAAATTTTCTCTTTAAGGAAAGCCTTGTTACACATTGATTAGTTTGGCTTTGTTTTTCTAAAGAAAGACCATTTTAGTGTTCTCCAGGAACATCGGTGATAAGCACAGGCCTGCTTATTGAGTGTTTTGAATGATTAACAGCCCTGTGTAAGTGGATATTGCCTTTAAAACTGACTGAAAAAGTATTTTCAAGTTCTGTATAGCATCTACATTTTGTCATACAGGCAAAAGCTCCTGGATAGTGAATTTGTTATCACTAAAATGCCTTTTGTTTCTTCTTCCAGGCAACTGAGTACTCAGCCATGGCATCATTAGCTGGTGGATTAGATGACATGAAGGCCAATATAACCAGCCCTACTTCTGCAGATTTGGGAGCAAGCGTTCCTGGGCCTCAGTCGTACCCTATCGTCACAGGTAGGAAATTCTCCAACTCCAATAAGTGATGTGAAGCGTGTGTCTGTGCGCGTAAATTGCAGGGTGATGTCCTTTATGGAGGAGTTGTCAGATGTGGAGTCATTTGCTCAAAAAGTCTCTTTAAGCGTGATGTCGTAGCAGCTCTGTGGAAAGTCAGGTGCATGGCTTGTATAAATCGGCAGTGTTCGCTTGGAGCCAACGGGTGAAGCATCCATCCCTCTTGTCCAGGAAGGGATATGCCACTCCACCCCAGACCTGCATCCAGAATACCAACACATAACTGAAAAGCAGAATGCTTGGGCTTTGTTGTTCGTGCTTTGTAGAGGTGCCTGGCGTGTTTGACTGGATGCAGTTTTTATGATAGTTCAGACTAGCCTGAATTTTGGATGGTTTTGATTCTTACAAATGCACGTGTGTTGCACCATTCCTGGAACTGTAATTGTGTGCAAAGGCTGAGCATTTAAATGCAAGGCAAAGGTTGTTCAAGGATTGCAGCAGCATCTTCATTTATTTAGTAGGCATAGGGTGAGAGCTAAGGAACAGCTAGAATTTGGTAAATGCTGTGGTCGCCTTGTTATCTGGGGACTGACCACGGCACTTGGAAGGAGATTGCTCAAATGGTGAGAAAATGACAAAGTTGTGTCCTGAAGGAACTGTGAAAATCAGAAAAATGTAAGGCTCTGCGTTTCATATGCACGTTACCACTGTGTGTTACTTCTGTCCTTGTGTCTGACCTGTGCAGACTTCACCACTGGATTTTCTTTGTTTTGCCAAAGATTGAATTTACTTGGGTTTTTTTGTTGCTAAAAGGGAAGGTGATAACTGCTTTTAGTATAGTAGTATCGTACCTTGAAAGCGCTACCATCTCATCTAGCAAGAGAGCAGTTTTGAAGATGAATGCTACAAGACAGTTTTGACCCAAAATTACATCAGTCTTTGGCTCTTCTTGCCGGAAGTTTAGGAGTATTCAAAAGAAATTAGAGAATTAGTTACATGAACCATAAGGAAATCCATGTTTACCTTGAAGTGGGAGGGGAGAGACTTCTTAAAATAACTGCCGGGTACTGGGTACGTGTCATAGCCTCATAGATAAGGTGTCTAGGTCTGGGTGGATGGACAGAAAGAGGGATTTTTGGATATCTGTGCCTTACAACAGGTAGAGAGAGAAAGCATATAAAAAGGAACATGAACTGTTATGATTCGGGTCACAAGCCCCAAAGTATAGCCTATGAAAATTAAAAATAAATGTCTCCTAAGGTAAATTATTCTGTAGTTGTTTGCCACAGAGCTCCCTGCATCTTTCTTTGAAGCCTGAAGTGCTGCTCATTGCAAAAGCCCCAGGCTGCCATGGCACATCACGGATGTCCCGCTGCCCTTTGTTCATCTTCTGGGTGTTCGTCTCTTGCTCGTCCAGGTCCGCGCCCCCATGATGAGCCTGATTCCCTGTTATAGGCTCTTGTGCTTTGGTGATAAGCAGAGCCCAGCACCACCTCAGACTGCGCCAGCGGGTGTGGTGGGCATTGCTGCCAGGGGCTGTCCTGCCTGTGTGCATCTGCAGCTTGCAGTGTGGGATGGGAACCGATGGGAGCTGTGTCTTGAGGGGGAAGCAGAATAGCAAGAAATTACTGAGCTGCGTTATCAGGTAGTGAAAGTGAGGAAGGCAAGAAGGTGACAGAAAAGCTGAGTGCTGCCTCACTTCTGTCTTCTTCTAAGAAGCTGCCTATCCAAGATCTGCAGCAGGTCAAAATCGGGTCCAGCCAAAAGCTGCTGTTTGATTTGATACTTCACCAGAGCTTGCTCTTTTACACTAGTTTAAGCGCTTCTTAGGTTACTACTTCCTTTGAGTTTGATGAGCTGACTGATCGTGTTTGTTGAAGCAAAAGTGACTCTAGAAGTGACGCCGTGGAGCTTGTTACAGATTTTGTGTGGGTTCTCCCTGTGACATTACCTACACTTGAGCAAAAGTTCAAAATGTTAAATTTACTAGTTCTCATCAAAAACGTGGAGCAGGCTTTATGAGTAGCAAGCCTAGAAAAAACCCTGCCATTGGCCTTAAAAGTGACAGGGTGAGAGCTATAACAGAACATGTTTTACAAGGCAGTAGGTATTTATATCTTTAATTTGATATTGCTGTAGAGTTTTCTAACACCTGCATTCATAAACCTTAGATTTACACGAGCATATCAAAACCCTTTCAAAACCTATGCCTTCTGATATACTTTCGGAGAAGACTGTCTGACTGTTGCTCTCCCTTCTCCTTTCCTAACACCCGTAGCAACTGTTTTGTACTGCTCGTGCTCTAGGAGCGCCCAGAAGCCCCCAGCACGCTTTGGGCCCAATAGCGCTGGGCATATACGATACGACCGAGTTGCACTCTCTGCTCTGAGGCTTCCCTCATGAGCTGGGGGGACATGCAGACCGTTGGGGGCAGAGGGATTTAAGCAGCAAACCATACCTTGTAATGTGCCAGGCATGTAAGTTACGGCACACTTGGTGATGCATTTCTCACCATAGCTCTGGACAGACTTCTCCATTTTCTCCCAAGAATTAGCTCACTTTTTCAGTCATGCCTCTTTTCCCACCCTGTTTCACTCGTGGGACAGGGGATTCAGTAGAGGAGATGCACTGATTGACCCTTTTTCACTTGTAACCAAAAGCTGCATATTGCTACCGGCCTTTCATCTGTAGCAGATGCAACTGAAAGTCGTGAGGGGCTAGGCAATGACAGACAGTGGTGGTTTTGAGCCTGTTTGCAGCCAACATTTGCTAACACATCACGTACTCTGCCTCTGGGAACTTTTTTGTCATCTGTGATCTGACCAAAGCTATACTAAAATGCGGTGATTTAGTGTTCCTCAGCTGGGGCCGGGGTGGTTGGTTGGGTTTAGGTGGTAGATAAGGCAGGCAGCTCCTGGAGGAAGCTTAGCTTTGTATCAGCCCCACTTTGGTGGTCGGGAACGGACTCACGAGAGAAGTCCTGCCAGAGCCAGGTCCTGGAACTCAGCCCTTTGTCTGGCAGGCAAGAGCCTGAGCCTTGCAGATCAGTGATGGCATTTCTCCTGTGAACTGCTCCTGATTGGAGGAGGAGTGGCCAATCTGAGCTCCAGTCTTTTCTTGAGATTCAGAAAGTTGTGTTGCTTTAGGTTTCTTCACCCTTTTTTTGAGCGTTTCCACTCCTTCTCATTCCAGACAGGCTGTCCTGTCATGTGTCCAAGCAAACTGAGAGCAGGAGACTGAGAGCCCTGGAGGACAACTTGTTTCAGTCATGCTAGGTAGTGTGTTTTCAGCTGTAAAAGTGGGGAGTGACGTGGATAAAGCGCCACGAGATGTCCAGAGTCTGTGCCTGGTGGTGCTAATGGCTTGAGAGGTTGAACTCACTTCTGAGTTGCCTTTCCAGATTGTAAATGCTTTTGTAACAGCTTCACAGTCATGAGACCAAGAACTGCTTAAAACACTGGCAAGTGAGTGGTAGTATCCAGGAGAGTCTGTTGGTGGGAGGCATTGTTTGTACTAGGAACCCTTCTGGTGCGTGTGGAGGAGAGCTGTGAGTGTGATTGCATGGTGCTTCTACAGAGAGTGGGGCTACCGGTGGGCATGGGGCTGAAAGGCTGCATTTATGGGGATGAAGAACTTGAGGTATGACATACAGGAGTTTGAGCTGAGAACACTAATGTCCTTTTGATAAGCTGATATCTGCTGTTTAAGCTTAATCAGTTTTTATAAGAAAGTCTGGAGACTTTCTGGGCTGCCATATGTGAAGAGACCTAAGATCATTTTGTCAGTCTTAAGTCTGTAAGACAGATCATAAAAGAATTTATAATGCAAATAAAGCTGAGAACGGAGGTCTTAAGAGAATTACGATCACATTGTTCTTGTTGCTGGGTTGTAGTGTGGACGGCAAAGCAATGTTGAGGGTTGAGATGCAAAAGCTTCTCTGTGCAGTTGTTGGTGGGTATAAGACTTCTGTTTCTTGGCAAACCATGTCAAAACGTTTGGGATATTTCTTGAGGATGAAAGGACATTGACATTCATACCAGCTCTTGCTGCTGGATAACGACTAAGGAAAAATTTAGTGGCAGTTCCCAGTACCGCTTCATCCACCAACTCTGTTGTGTTATGGACCACCAGCCAGACCTCTGATTAGAGGAGCACTCGATTTCTCTGCATCGTTTTTATGCCACATTAAATATTAAGGTTTCTTTTTAAAAAACTTCCCTTACTGTTTGCTGCCACGGTCCATAAGTGCTCTCTCCATTTACAAGCAAATGACATGTGCCCAGCTCATTACTGCTGTAGTCAGCAGTTTCCAAGCAGCCCGTGATTGTTACTAATTACCTGCAGATGCATTTTCTTTGCTCTGGCTTGCTGATTTCAGCGTGGTCGGTATCACTTTGAGAGGACAAAGTCGTGCTAAATTGACACCTTCGCGCAGCTCTCCAGCGTGGTGGTGCGGGCAGATTGACAAACCCATGGGCAGCCCTGGCTGAGGAGTCAGTTTGCATTAGCAGAGCCAGAGGTGGCTGTCGGCCAGCCTCACCCGGCAGCTGGAGAAGCGTGTTTCACTGTAGTGGGATCTGACGAGAACTCTGTATTGCTCAGTTAAAAGAATCGGCACAGAGTAGAGCGTTGGCAGTGGGCTTCAGTTTTTCCCTCTGGCAGATGTTGGAGTCGAGGAGCCTGGTCTTCTCCCATGCTGGGACATCTCCATCACCTGCTGCCATGGCACTCTTGGGTGCGCTGGCTTCCAGCCTCGCGAGTGTGTCCTCTTCCAGCTGCCCTGATGAGCAGGCTGTCATGCACTTCACTGACTGAGACTCTGCCAAATACGGACAGGTTATTCCTTATCCTCTGCACTCAACCTTGTAACCACACCATGGAAGGACTGTTACCTTATGTGCTCCTTCATGGAGTCAGCCTTGGAGACAAGGGCCCCATAGAGCCAAGGGCGTTGGCTTTCCTGCACATTTTTTGTGTGCATCAATAAGGTGAGAAGAATCAGAACAAAAGCAGGACCAGTCAGTTCATCGCCTGGAGGCATGGGGAAGAAGAGGCATTCTCAATGGCTGTCATAGTAGTTACCTGCTCTGTGTTGCATTGCTGGACACAGCCACCAGACGCAACTGATCCCAGACTCGAGCTGAACTGAACATAGAGCGAGTGGGGAAAATGCATATGGCTGAGTGGACTCGTCCACTCCTGGAAAGATCAACTTGACTTTTTCCTTAGCGAGGATGCATCCAACACCTTAGTTGTAATGTATTATGCCAGGTGGTTATTTCTTCATAGGTGGAACAGGTCTGTGGCTAATGCAGGTGTCAGGGATATATTTAACCTTCCATATTTTGTCCAATTTTTGTAGCTAGGAAACAAAAATGCTAAAACAGGATAAATGCACGTCAAAAAACGAGCTGTTTCTTGCTACTGTTCCACTGCAGTGTACAGTCCTGAGCTGGCCTCTCAGTGTGTTTTTCCTTAGGAGTGCTCAGTCTCATAGGAGAAGTCTGTTTCCTGACTCTTCCTCCTCCTTCATTCATCCCATCGTGCTGTGACTGCCACAAATGAGCCACTGTTTCGCTGAGTTCTGTTGAATGGCAGATACTGTTGGTCACTTCTGAAGCTAGGCACGAGATGGTGGTACTGCAGTTGGACTGGAAACCTTGCCAAAAGGGGGTCATCCCTGAGCAGTTCAGTGTTTGCAGACAGCGTGGATTCTGATGCCTTCAAAAGGAGGAAAAGAGCTGCTTCTCTAAAATCCCAGGCTGATCTCTTGCCAGGATTAAACACTGATAATATTTAGCGTTTAGCTCAATGCAAGCTGAAAGAACTTGTTGGGTTTTTTTTCGCATAACCCAAGTTAGGAGGTCTTATAACACAGTTGATGGCAATACTCCTGAAAAAGGTGCTTTGAGCTTTGGTCTCCAGCTGACTCCTGACTAGGGAGGGCCAAGCACTTTTTGAGCTGATGCTAAGGATGGGTACTATGCAAGCGGCAGGACCGGAGTGAACCTAACAGAGAGTGAGAGCGGGAGCAGCCAGCAGATGCAGCAGTTTGTGCAGAAGGATGTGGAGAAGGGGGCCAGAAACTCTATATGCATGCTTAGAAGTGGTGATGGTGTGCCCTGCTAGAGCTGGGAATGTTTGCACTTGGGAAGGGAAGGCTTGCAGAGGGACCCTTCCCCACGTGCATTGATGCTTGGTGGAGGGTGAGCAAAGCAAATGGAAGCGTACTCTTCTTGATGGTACCCAGGGACTTGACAGGAGGCCACAGGCACAAACAGAAACATGGGAAGCTGCTCTTACACATGAGAAGAAACCTTTCTGCCATGAGGGTGGCCAAGGACTGGCACAGGTTGCTCTGAGAGGCTATGGATTTTCTGTCCTTGGGGATGTTCAAAACCTGACTTGATGTGGTCCTGGGCAGCCTGCTTTAGGTGACCCTACCCTGAGGAAATGGGTTGGACTGGATGAACTCCAGAATGGCTCTCTAACCTCAGCTACTCTGTGTTTCTGTGGGAGGCACAGTACTTCCATTTTGCTGCGTAGGAGCCGTGTGTCTTTGTCTCTTTGGTGGGATTGTGCCCAGGGTGACTCTAGGACAGTCTGTGGTTCATGGGGCTGGGACCACTGCTGCCTCCTGAGGGTCTGCCTGTGCTGGGATGTGCCTGAAAGTAGAGCAGGTGGGTGAGGAAGCTTCTCATCCATTTATTTTGCCCTGACTGTACATGTGTTTAAAGGAACATTCTTTGTATACCACAAAACATAGAAGAGAAGATGGATATTTTGCTTTCCCTTGTTTCATTTTGGTTGGGGGGGGTTTGGTTGGTTTTTTTTTCCTCTTTCCTTTTTCTCTGTCCTTCCTCATCCCTGGCTCTCGAATGACCCAGCAAAGATACTGGCTCTCAAAAGCTTTCCCTGGCATTCTTGACCTGACTGAAGCTCTCCAGTGAACTCCGTAAGGGCTGAGTTCCTCTGGGAATGGCTGGGAGAGTGTCGGGAGAAGAGGGGACATTGGGGTTGTCTAAGCAGCTTGGAATCTGTCCTATTTCTTTTTATGGCTTGGGAAATCAGGTATCTTAGGGGTACACAGGAGAAATGAAGAGTTTAGTCTTAGTAAGAAGCTGGAGGAGCAGTGCGTGGTGAGGTGTGTACATCTAGGCAGAGTATTCAATCAGTGTGGGTAGGTAAAGTGGGAAAAGGTTATGGGCTGAACTCTTTGGTGGAGGTCCGGGTGGACCCCGAAGGAAATGCTGCCTTCACAGCCGTGTCTTGGGTTCTGAGTGCTCGTCCCACATCAGAACTGAGTCACCGCCACTTTCCAAGTGTGGTGGGTTGACCCTGGCCAGATGCCAGGTGCCCACCAAAGCCACTCTATCACCCCCCCTCCTCAACTGGACAGGGGAGAGGAAAAACAAAAATATAACAGCAGGCTTGTGGGGTTGAGATAAGGACAGGGAGATCACTCAACATCTACCGTCACGGGCAAAACTACCTCGACTACAGGAAAATATAATTTATTACCAATTAACTCAGAGAGGAGTAATGAGAAATAAAACTAAATTTTAAAACACCTTCCCCCCACCCCTCACTTCTTTCCCAGGCTTAACTTTGATCCTGATTTCTCTCCCTCCCCCCCCACAGTGGCACAGGGGGGGAAAGAGGGAATGGGGGTTGTGGTCAGTTCATCACACTGTTGTTTTCTGCCGCTTCTTCCTCCTCAGGGGGAGGACTCCTCACACAATTCCCTTGCTCCAGTGTGGGGTCCCCCTCATGGGAGAAAGTCCTCCATGACTTCTCCAGTGTGAGTCTTCCCACGGGTTCAGTTCTTCATGGACTGCTCCAGCGTGGGTCTCCTCCATGGGGTGCAGTCCTTCAGGAACCGACTGCTCCAGCGTGAGCCCCCCCCATGGGGTCACTAGCAGCAAACCTGCTCCAGCGTGGGCTTCTCTCTCTCCACGGGCCACAGGTCCTACCAGGAGCCTGCTCCACTGCAGGCTTCCCACGGGGTGACAGCTTCCTTCAGGTATCCACCTGCTCTGACGTGGAGTCATCCACGGGGTGTAGGCAGTCATCTGCTCCACCGCCCATGGGCTGCAGGGGGACAGTCTGCCTCACCATGGTCTTCACCACAGGCCGCAGGGGAATCGCTGCTCCAGTGCCTGGAGCATCTCCTCCCCCTCCTTCTTCACTGACCTTGGTGTCTGCAGGATGTTTCTCTCACGTATTCTCACTCCTCTCACTCGCTGCAATTACTGCTGCGCAACAACCTTTTCACTCTCTTAAATACATTATCACAGAGGCGAAAAACACTGTCGCTGATTGGCTCGGCCTTGGTCAGTGGTGGGTCCGTCTTAAAGCCGGCTGGCATTGGCTATATCTGACATAGGGGAAACTTCTAGCAGCTTCATACAGAAGCCACCCCTGTAACCCCCCCGCTACCAAAACCTTGCCACGCAGACCCGTTACACCAAGTTTTACCTTCTCTTTACTATTTCCAAGCTGAAGGCAGAAGTTTAACTGATAGACATCTTTCTTCAGCACTGCTGAGCTCTCCAGAGCTGGTTCTGAAAGGAGCCGAGAAAGGACTGCTTCTCTTTTGGCCTAGGCCTTGTTTGACCTGCCTTTTACGGGCCATTTTTGATGATGATCTGGGACAACTATGCACTTTTTGTGTCCAACAGAAACAATAATGTGAAGCTTAGAAGCAATATATACCTTTGAGCCATAGGTAGTGAAGTAAGACTTTTCACTCTTTCTTGCACACCTGATGTTCACAGTGAAGACAACTACTAGTTCAGAGATGCAAAAGTGTGGTACAGGGTCTATATTTCATTAATGTGAAATCAAAAGTGCCTTAATAGTGCTGGGAAAGCATTGTGAAATCTGCTGGTGGTGATTACTGGGGGAAAAAGAGGACATTTAATTTGTGTATTTCTGTAGTCCAAAAATATCAACCCAAAAATCTTCTATCTCGTTGATTCTGCAGTTGTTTTTTTATTGAACTTAGAACTTAGGTCTAAGCCCAGGTCTTGGTGACCACAATGAAAGAACCTTGTTTCATTAGGAAACTCTATTTGTCCCTTAAATGCATTCAGTACTTTCCATTTCAAGAGTGACATAGCAGTGGACTCTCTTCACTGATTTCTCACCATTTTGAAGGTCAGTGGCTGGTCGTCCTGGTAGCAAGATCTCCAGGTGGAAGGGAGAAAGCACCTTCAGAAAGTGACTTGTCCCATGAATTGTTTGAATATAAAGTCAGGGATCGTCACCAGAGGGTGATTTACGATGGCTATTGAGGCAACAAGGAGCACTTAGCTTAAGCTAGACCTGCGTGGGTGGGGTGGACCTGCCCTGCGGAGAGGAAGGAGGGTCGCATGAAGGTCCTGGAGGGAACGGTTACTCCGCTGATGTTTGCTGAAATATCAGTAAGCGACAGTTTCACACCTGTGTTTTCACTAGCTGAATGCAAGTATTTCAATTATTTTGATTTCAAATTAAAAATATTTTCAGTTTTTAAATGGAAAGTAGTTTTAAAGTGAACAATTTATACTTCCCTTTTCAACACTCTGAAATAAGAATAATGTGACATTTTCACATTTCGTTCTTCCCTTTTTTCTTTTTTTTTTCCCCCCCTAAAATCAACACCATTTTGAAGAAAGCAAAGAAAAGGTTTGGTTTTGTTGAAATTTCTTTTTCTTCTGGAAAAACACTTTGTTAAATTTTTTATTGGCTAATTGTAATAGCAATAATAAAAATTCTTCTTCTGAGGCCACTAGGTTTTGGTCACATAATTCGTCTCCACATGGAAAAGTTGATCAGTGTTTAAACGTTATCGCCAAATTGTACTTTAATTTCTGTGAGACTATTTTGAAGTGCAAATCAGCATTGGTAGATGGCTGGTTTCTAGTGCAGCATAATGCTAGATTTACAGCTTAGTCTCTACATTTAATAGATAAAAGTGCAGATGCATTTTCCAATAATCTATTCGTCACTCCCAATAGGGCCTGTCACGTTAAAGACTTGAAAAAAGGCCACATAAACTCCTGTGGAAAGGCAGCCAATCTGAAAAACAAAAGTGTCATTTTTAATGGTAGGACAGAGTCGAACTGAAACACTGTTGAATTTTTCAATTTTTATGAATTCTTATCTTGCCGTTAAAAAAGAACAAGCGCATTTGAGAAAGCAAGCGAGGCCACTTGTACCCCACTAAGACCCAGGCTATTAACTGCCTCTTTTGATGATGTACAGCCTGACTCTGCTGGGAGTTTGGCTGTGGATTTAAATGTTGAATTTAACTATGGTAAACATGTTTTGGTGCGAAGCATGTATAATAACAATTTGCATTTACATAGCATCTTTTACTTAAGGATTTTGCAATCTCTAATTAATTAAATCTGTTTCCCCCTGCCCCTGTACCACTGTGGTATGGGTAATAAACACAGCGTTAAATCGCGCAGCCATGGCAGGAGGATTAAGACAAGAGGGTTCTGATGCCCCTGTGCTGGTCCTGATTGTGGCGGGGCTGGGGCTCATTCTTCAAACACGCTGAGCAGCCTCCTCTCCTGCTCCCCCAGTCTGAAACGCCCTGAAAATAGTGGGGCATCAAACCGACTCTGCAAAGGGGGGTGGAAAATGCCCTGCCAGTTCCTCCCGCAGCATCTCCCACTGGTGTTTGGGTCCTGCGGACACTGAACCACGGCTGTGCCACCGGTGTGGCAGCCGGGGTTTTGGGTGCGCAGAGCTGACAGGGCAGCTCGCCACCTTGCTGCTTTAGGGCATCCACAGCTGATTCAGTCCACAGACGGCCTTTTTTCACTGCCAGAGAAATGCTGTAAATCTGTCGCAGACCTCCAAATTGGAAATAAATCTAGGAAAAAAAAAAAAGAAGATAGGAAGACACTCCAGTTAGCAGAAGCGCTTCCTAAATTGCTTTTTTTTTTGGCCTGCAACAACAGCAAAACATCTGAGAGTGTCTATGCAAGCCACCAGAATGATATTTCCAGGTGGGCAGAGGGATGTGTTGGCATCTGCGTGTATGAATGGCACAAAAATAAAGTCTAGTGGCAGCCTGAGCAAGGCTACAGATACTGTTTCTAGGACGAGGTAATTGTTTTGATGGTTGAAGATATCTCCAAACTTGCAACACCACCAATGACAGGTGGCCTTAGTTGGCCAAATATGAGTTCTCGTCTGATACCTGGCCAGTTGGGTGATTCTGTATGTTTACACAGGGGACAGTGAGTTTTCAGGTGGGCAGTTTGGGAAGTGAGCAGAGGAAATGGTAAAGCAGAGACAACCTGAGGGCTGTGTGCGCCTTAGGCGATGGAGAGCGTGCCATGATGATGCCTGTTGTCAGCTCACGCTGTCATACCATTGCCAGAAATGGGAAGATGCTTTTTTTTTTAATTCTAGGAGAAATCTAGTAGAAATGCAGGAGAAACTTAGGAGGACTCAAGAGAGAAAAGCTGCAAAGTGTAAAGTATTGAAAACCGCATGAGCAGAAAGCCTGGTGGGCGATGCTGCCTGTGGTGCTGAGCAGTGTCGGTGCTTCCCGAAAGGCTCGGCTCTGTGGATACCTGCAGAGCTCAACGGATTTGGGCTCCCCAGCTTCATGCCATGGTCTCCAGGAGGCCAACAGAGATGGCTTCGGAGTAGAGCCAGGGCCAGGTGTGAGCTGGTGCTGCTGGAGCTCTGACAGCTCCATGCCACTGATGGCTCCTTGTTGTTCCCAGCTGGGAACTGACAGAATTGCCCATCGCTGAGCCAGGGGAGAGAAAGCCAAAGGATCCGGATGTTTTAATGATGTGTTTGCTGCACATTTTGGGGGAAGGGGAGCATCTTCTGTTGCAGAGTAGGAAGGAAAGCTCTGGCTTATTTTCCCTATTATCTTCTTGGGAAGAGCTCTTCCTGTAGTTCTGGCCCTGGAAAACACTGTGTTGTCTATGGACAGAGATTTTACAAACCCGTTTTGGGCTTTTTTGTAATGGACCATAGTTTCTTTATGACTTCGTGTTCCATCAGGCCAAAAATGTGTGAATTGCAGGTTTTGATGTCATTTCTCGTAGAAATGTTGAACTGTAATTATAAAAAAAAAAAACCCAACAAAAAGAAAATGCAAAAAGCGAAGTGCAGTGGAAAAAAAAAATGCCCCTGGCATTTCCTCAAACTACAAGTTGCCCGGTTTAGAGCTATTTGATGAAACTGGCCCATCTACTAACAGTGAGGCACACTGCTTGTGGAAATCCCATGAGAATCAGCAGGGACAGGGACTGCCTGTGGTGCTGCAGACTGGACGCCTGACTTGGGTTTTTCACACAAATGCGGCTGAAAAGTGAATTCAGTGAGGTCATGAAAAGAGTGTCGATGTCCCCCTGAAGTCTTCCGTCCTTTCATCATACTTTCTTTGCAAGAATCAGAATTCCTTGAGCTCAGACCTGGGATGACACTGTGCCTTTTTTGAGCCTTAAAAGAGGCTTTGCATCAGCAGTATCCCTCCAAAGAGGGGAAATATGTGGGTTACCCCCTCTCCAGCAGGCTTTGTTTGTGGCGGTTGTGGGTCCAGACCTTGTGGCCTCCCCAGAGGTGAGAATCCTCCGTGGGAAGGCTGCTCCTGGACCGTTGGGGCTTGAGGATCTGCAGGAGGATGGAGGGTTTGGAATAGCGCGGTGGGAAGCCAGCAGATGCTGCTGCAGCTGCAATGACTGCAAAGTCCATAAGAGGTGTGGGATATTGGGGGATGTGGATGACACTTGCTTTGTCAGCAAATCTGGTTTTTGGTGCTAAACAGAGGGCTTGCTTTTGGTCCTTCTGTCCTTGTTAATATTGTAATAAAGATGGAGTATGGATACAAACCGTTCTGAGGCACCATGTAGACTTGAACAGGTCTGGTGGCCGTTCACTGCTGAGCTAAATCGTGTCCTGTGCTGCCTGACCTGACTACACTGGCCAGTACAGGCAGACCCAAATGCATCCTGGTCCAGACAAATGCTCCTGCCCTAGAGCATCCCCATGGCTTCGCCTACCGTGGAGCAACCAGTATTCACTCTGCAGTCAAATGTTTCTGCAGTGACCTCAATGTTGCCGAGACTGGCTGCCTTCTCCAGCGCAGGAGAGGTGCAGGCAGCTGCCGTGGCCTCTCACTGTGAGGATGCACAAGGCTGCAGGAGGTGTGTGAGGTCTCGTGGAGACATGCAGAGATGGGATCACCACCTCAAGGCCAGGTGCGTTTTTGTCTTTTGTGTAAGAGTGCATTACTGCTTAACAGGATTTGGGATACGCTGCCTGCCGCAGGCTGCTTGGTGCAGCTCACTGCTCAGGAAACAAACTTTGTCTGGAATGTTCATCACTTGCAAGTCTTGTCAGCCTGGGTTTTAATGGGAGAAGCTCTTGAGTTCTTAAGGTGTGATAAAGTAGCTCTTGAGTGTGTTACAAAGGATGGCTTTGGTAACAAAGCAGTGCAGAAGGGGACTCGTCAATGCCTTTGAGCATGGTGCGGACACTGTTGAACCTCAGCTTGTGGACATGGTGGTGGCTGAGGAGCAGGAGGTGGCCCTGTGAGTCCTGACAGGGATGCCTGCACTGTGCCCTCAGCTGCTCTTTGCCCCTGGTGCACTGCTGCGCTCATCTGTTGAGTCTCATCTTCCTGTGCATGCGGCTCCTGGAAGTGGACCCGTCAGACATTCCCAGGAGAGCTGCCTGCCCGACAGCTCAGCTCCCTGCCCTGGAGGGAGGGCAGCAGTGCCTGTCCCCGTGCTTGGTCCCTCAGAGTGCTGGAAAGCCAGTGCTCCGGTGTGTCACGTAACCTGAGGGTTCATAGAGAGCAGGGTTACCTCCGGGCTTTCCTCTGCATTGCCTGCAGACCCTCATCGATGTGCTCCCTCTCTCTGGTGGCCACTCTGAGGTCCCCTGGCTGCAGCAGACCTTTGGGGAGGCTGCGCACAAGACCCTCCTGCTGCGGGGACCAACAGTGAACCTGCAGCCCCCACAGCAGGGGAGGCACCGTCATTGCTGTGGAGATGGTCCTCCAGCGCAGCGCCAGCCCCCCATGCTCAGCACCCTTCCTCCAGCCCGACCCCGGACCTGGCACTTCAGCAGCACTGAGGTGTTGTAGGCAGCGGGGACCTGGTGGTGGCACTGAGCAGAGATGTGGGGCTGGACAGAGGTGGGGAGGTAGCGTGGCATTTGGTCACTCCTCCACTACATGGTCCTGGCCTCTCCTTCCCTGTGGACCCCTCAGGGTGGTAGGGATGCCCCGCAGCTTTGCTCAGCATCACACATGCCCCGCAGAGAGCAGGGCAGCTCTTCCACCGTCATCAAAAGTGCTTTCCTGAAGGGACTTTTCTCTCTGACCTTTGTAATTATTCCTGTCCGATCTTTCTTCATGTTTTCTTTTAATTATTTTTTGCTTTCTTCTCTCCCTCTCTTTCCCCCCCCCCCTAAAACTCCACCACTCCTCTCCAGTGTATTAAGGATGTGAGTGAAATTGATGGCTGGAACGTCTCAAGTCTTTATGATGATGAATGACTTTCACTGCCAAAGCTTTTATTGTCTGTGATTTGGGAAGAAGGGGAGCTGATTTATTGTGGCCGACTGTCATGCCATTTAATACAGTTATAAATCCTAACGCCATGACGGGCACCGTGGGCCAGGGACCTCCTCTGGCCACTCTCCCGCCCCTCTTTTGTCTCCCCGCTCACCGTCCTCAGCTGTGCTTCTTGGAGGGCAGCAGGCAGGAGGAAGCGTGAACTGGGAGCTCCCATGCGGAGGGTGGTGGCTGAGGGCTGGGCAAGCCCTGAGCATCTCACCATGACGCAGGCTGGCTGTGCACCCTTCCTGCTCTTGAGGCAGGGAGAGGTGCCCCACATCTCTCAGGAGATACCCCATCATCTCTCGGGAGAAACCCCATCATCTCTCGGCGGATGCCCCACAGCCCAGCCCCAGACACCACTGCAGCATCCCCTGGTCCTGGCGCTGCACTGGTGGGGCTGCTCTGGTCCTGCTTGAACGCAGCAGAAGAGGAATCTCCCACCGTGGCTTGGGAGCAAAATCCTGTCGGCTGTTTTTAACGTGCAAGAGCCCTCCAACCCCCAGGCTGAGGAGGTTCCTGCCAGGGTGCCGGGAAGCTGCATTTGGTGTTGGACCTTGTCCCGTTGGGGAAGGTGCAAACACACAACCCACAAAACGCTACCAGAGCCCCATCACCATGAACCGTGTGGGGGCTCTGTGGGCACAGCAGGTGAGGCACCAGCCACACTGCGGAGAAGGGGAAGGGGCTGTACGATCCCATGGGGAGGCGAGGTTTTTTGACAGAAAAATCACATCAGATTTTTGGTCAACTTGATACTTTCTTAGGTAGAGATGACTTATGTTCAACACAATATTAAAGCTTTTCCTGTGTTTGGTGCTATATGTGAGTTGCGTTTTCACATCTCGTTCTGTCATGTGGTCTGAACTCACTGGAGGGAGGACTCTTTCTTCAAAGTAATCCTACGTTCGTTATCTTCTGAACTACCTGGTGCATCAGTTGAGCTACACATCTGGCTACATCAAGGGAGGTGCTGTCTACTCCCAAGGCAGCTAGGGAAGAGGTGGGACTTGGTCCTGCTGCTTCACAGGGCGGGTGAAAAATGAAATGTTGTCTTAAAGTGATAGCAAACGAGGTTTTTCAGGTTCTTTCAATGAAAGCAAATAAAATATTTCAATCTTGACAATTAAAAATATTTAGATGGAAAAATACTGAAACCCAAGTATGTCAGCATTTCCACAGCTTCACCTTTTTCATCACAGATTCTAGGTAAAATGTCTGTTTTCAGCTTTTCATCTTATTCCAGAATAAAAATAGCGCTTTTAAAATACCAGAAAAATCACACTTCGGTTTGTCGATCTGGACTTTGTTGAGCCCTAATTAAGATGTTAAAATATAGGGTGTAAATATTTTTCCTGTGAGGAGTAGAAAACTGCTGATGACATTAGCAATGATCCTTAGATTGGAAATGTCTCCATCTCAGATTAATTCCAGATGCAGATCATAAATATTGATTTTTGTGAGATGGAAGATTTCAGCATGAGTTTAATGTCTCTGCAAAACAGACCGGTAGAAGCTGTTGTTTTTTTTTTTCCCCTCTGTGCTTATCTAGCAAGCTGAATAACTGATTGCAAATATGCTCGCCTCCTCCCCTTCCTGGATGCACCGGTGGGCTGCAGGGTCATACCCACCCATGTTGGTGCTCGCCAGGCTCCCCGCGCTGGGAGGTGTCTGCCTGCACGACAGTGGGTGGGATGGTGAACCCCTGGGTCATCTGGTGTCTCGCCAAGCTTTGGCAGCCCCCGGTACCCCACCACCGTCAGGTGCTCCCGGCTGCAGCGCGCCCTGAGCTGGGCTGGATGCACCGTGTCCCCGAGTGGCGATGCAACCTGCCAGTGTGTCGTCCGTCTTTGGGGTGGACGTTGGGGGAGGGTTTCAAGGGTCCATCTTGAGGCTGTCAGTATTCTCACTGAGGCAGGTTTGCATGCCTCCTGGGCTTCTCCTCCTGCTCTCACTGCTCCCAAAAGCCCTCTGGATGTCACTGCTGTCCTTTGCAAGGCGACTGGAAACCCACATCCTCTTTGCCTGGTCGCCTGGCTGGGTCCCTCCAGACTGCTGCCAGACTGCCCACCTGTTCTCCTGCAGCCGGCTGGGGAGCACGAAGCCCCTTCCCCACCAGCACCACCCCAGCACAGCCGTCAGACCTGGGGGCAGTGTCCCCCAAGCTGCTGGGCTGGGCGGAGGAGGTGGGCAGCCCTGCTACGTCCAAATTGCCTATGGAGAGCAGGGTCGTTTGGCCGGGTCTCTGAGTAAATCTTGCAGGTCCGAGCCCTGATGAAGGATGTTCTCCCTTGTAAGCAGCTCCTCCATCCTCAGGACAGCTCCTGGCTTTGGGCCCCAGGAGTGAACCGGAGAACCGGGCTGGCTTTGAGATGCGTGCCCCTTTTGTTAACTGCCAAATACTGGCTAAATGGGCTGAACGTGTGGGGTTGAGAACATGCTGGATTTTGATTTCTGGAAGAAGGAGAAGTTGCGAGTCCAGCCACCTCTCCCTTCACACATCTGTTAGTTTTCAAGAGCATCCATGGCTCCACAGTAAAATGCTACTGATGCTCTTGTTTCCGTCCTAGTGTACTTCTTGACTTGTAGCTCCAGTGTCAAGTCCCATTACAGCAAGAGTTTGTAATTCTTCACAAACTGATACCAGCTTTCTAGTCCTCTCAGTTGCAAAGAGAGACTGGAAAATAGCTCTGGGTGTATGCAAAAATTCAAACGGGAAAAGACGCAGAAAGAAGAGATATTTTGTTTAAACATCTTGTGATAACTCAGTTGCTCCCGCCATTTTTGTAGTGTATTGGACAGCTAGCTCTGCATTTACAGGAACAGGGATCCCTTGGACCACAAACTTTTCGAGCTGCCGACCCTGTTGGTCATCTTGCAGCTTTCCAGCAGCACAGTGATTGCTGTAGAGACGAGTCTCACAGACCCTGCTGTGCTGCTCTTATTAGAAGTATTGCTGTGCTGCAGAAAGGAAACAACAATAAAGGGAATATGTTGCTTCTGCATGCGTTAAGAGCACTGATCAAACCACATGAGATCCCATTTCAGACATAATGTGCATTGGAGGGCAAAATTAGATTGAGAAGTAAATGGAGCCTAAAATTTCCATAGCTTTATTCGTCAGAAAGCTGTTTCGTTGCGTGGTTTAATTCTCCTAGTTCTTTCATTCATTGCATGTAGCATGCTGGCTGGAGTACATTTTAGAAATAATGGGATGAAAAAAAAACATCTTTAATTTGGCAGTGGTTGCGAGGAGTGTAAGGGCCGTTCAGACCTGGGATGCGGGGGTATATGAAGTGCAGAAGCATGTTATGTGGCAGCAGAAAAACAGCCAGACGGGCATTTTCTGTGCTTTAGCAGGAAAAGGTGTTTTGTTTTGGGATTTTAGTTTATTTTTTTGGCTTTTGGTTTTGGTTTCTTTTGCATTTGCTTAAGTTCTGAACTATTTGAAGTTGGGTTTATTATTTCTATTTTTAAGTAAAGTTTAGTTTCATTGCTGCTTGTGAAAAGCACTGCACAATGCACTGCACTTGTCCAAAAAATATATTTTCTAGGCTAAGATCCGCTGTGGTGGTAAGCCCATTATTTTCATGTGAGATTTTTTTTCTCTCCCCTTCTAACATGTCTGTTTGACAGGAGGAGGCTAACTGGTCTCTCAGATAAGTAGACACATGGGGTTTTTTGCCTTTGAAGGCAACACTTGATGTCATTTCCAAACCAAGGCAGATTGCCGAGCAGAGCACTCGATGTGCTGCATTGAAAACTGCAGATCAGTGTAATTGGCGCCAGCGGTGTGACCAGAGCTGGAGGAGAGGCCCATCCATGTCTCTATCCCATGTACACCTTTGTGCACCTGTGCTTCTGGGCTGCATTTCCCTTGTCGGTTTGCCTTCCAGAGTCCTGGGAAGCTGGGAGGGCTTCCCTCACGCTGCTTTGTCAATTCCCGCACTCTAATTGTCTGCAACGTTGCCTCACCCCATCTGGCATGATGAGCTGTGGAAGTGCAAACTGGGAGACGTGCCCATTTTGGGCTGTTTTCAGGCAAGTCTTTGGCCCCTCCTCGCTGTTACCTGGGACAGAGGGCCACCAGTTCTCGCCTTGACACCCATATAAAGAGAAGGTGTGACCGGACCCAAAACTTGTTTGAGTATGCCCATCAATTTCAGTGTTCAGTACGGGATGGTCTTGTCTGTCAGATCGCATTTTGTCCATTAGCAGACGCCGTCCTGTTGGGGCCGGGATGAGCCACCTTCCCCTGCCCCTGAAACCTGAGGAGCTGCTTCTCCTCCACAGTGGTGGAGGGACTGCGCCCTGGACCAGGAGCCAGTGGGAGCTTAGCTGAGCTCGGGTCGTCGGGTCCTTGTGCCCCTGTAGCCCTTTTTGGGGTCCCCATCTTGAGCTGAGCACAGAGTCCAACCTCCCTTGTCTGCGGCAGAGCCCTGCCAACCCCGTAGCTGCCAGTGTACGCTGAAAACTAGGACTGGGAGGGAAATGGATTTTCCTGCCCTGTGAAAATACTGAAGATTTTGGCCTTTTTTCCAGTCTATTTCCTATTTAAAAAGAAAAAACAGAAATGAGGAAAGTTTCACAGCTAAAAGCAGCAAACAAGATAGAAACAGCCCAGAGCACTGTGCACCTCTTGGTCTTATTTGGATGACTTCTTTCATCTGTCCTCAGTAGCTTACATTTTACATAGCAAAGTCATTCCAAACTTGAAAATGAGATTTAAAAAAAAATTTTAAAAGGAAAATCAAATGTTGTAACACCTTCAAAGCTTTTCCCAGGAGCTTTTGGAATTAAAATGCCCGAATGAACAGCCTCTCTCCTTGCGTAAACTGCAGGTTTCCGCAATTCACGTATTTTGGGGCATTTCTGTCACTTAATGAGAAAGTTTCACTAAAAAAGGTCTTGGCAGCTTGTCTGCCTGACCATGTTTGCTTTGCTTTCCTCTTCTTTTTTCTTCCCCTGTTTAATGAGCCGACGTTGCCAATGTTGCCTTGAGAGGACTGAAAGTACTGGCTTGAGCCTGTTCGTCCCCTCCAGAGGGGATTTAATGGATGTGTTGATAAAATGCCTCCAGACCACTGCGTGTCCTCCCATGAGGTCTCATTCTTCTCATGCTCACCTCTGTCTGCCCTCTGCTCCTCCTGGTGCCCCCTTGGTAGGTAAGAGCCAGCTATGGATAGTCATCCTCTCTGGAGTCGGTGTGGACCGAGTCAGTACCTGGAGTGCAGTGGGACCCTCTCCATCTGTCTGCCGTGCTTCCCCGTGCACCCCCAGGTCCCTCCGCAGACGTAGCTGGTCACCTGAGACCCGACCACGCTGTGCCTTGCTGAGCCCAGACCGCCGGTGTGCCTGCTAGCCCTGCGCTGAGCTGGACGAAGAGAAAACTTACGAGGCATTAAGGTTTTGCTTACTGGGGGCCAGGGAAAGGTTAAATTATTCTGGTGTGGTTTAGTGGCTAATGGTTGGCCACACCAGAATTAGGATAGGGGTGGGTTCTTGTGGAGATGTTGTCCACCTAGGATATCTTTTCCTAGTCTCCACATAGACATCCCCTCCAGTACCTTGTGGTGTGTGCCTTAAATGAGAGGTCAAACCAAGGAATTTTAACCTTGCATGTTTTATGGGAGGGAGAGAGACCCAGGTAGACTTTGAAGGTCAAGGTGGATAATGGTGCAGCCCAGTTCAAGTCTGCAGACAAAGCCTTCTAGCAACCCTAAAAAGTGCATGAAGAGCTGAACTTCTGGGTTGTTCATAGGGTGCAAGAGCTCCATGGCTGCAAGGAAGAAGGCACACAAGTTTTATGCAGCAGCAGCCGAAAGAGATTGTCCGGAAGAGACAAGGGTGAGGGCAGAGCACTCTGCAGCTCCAGGACTCTTGCTTAGAAATTGCAGAGAAAACAGACTGGAGTATTCATCTGTACTTCTCCACTGCATTTTTGCTCTACCAGAAAGTACTCTTCTTCATTCCTTTTTCTTTTCCCTGCCCTGCCTCTTTTCTAAGAGTGTAGTTTTGTCAATGGGAAGAGCAGCAGAGGCACCTGCTGTGAAGGGCAGTGCTGGACTCCTTCAGACATCTGCCACGGCCTTGCAGATGAGAAGAAAAATAGAACACATCTGCAACCCCTGTTTCAGTGCAGTGTGCTTAATCTGAATTTTATGGCTTTGATAGCAGATTATGGTGCTGCTGTCGCAAGCCCTTGCAGCCCCAGTCATGGTGGACACTGCGCATTTCAATACCTCCTCCACTAATCTTTCCCCCACTGCTCCCATTCCCCGGCTGCTAATTTCACGCAGGCACTTAAACATGATGGATAATTGTGTTCTGCTTATCAATGTTTAATTTAAGGGCTGTTCCATCTGACCTGGATGCCCTCTGCAAGAGCTATGCCTCATTATTGATTTCATGGTCACACCTGTGACATTACCTGCTTTGTAGGAAGTAGACTTTGACATTCCTGTGAGGCTTTGGCAGCCAGAGCTAATTGTCAGAAGAATAATCGAGTCAGCAAAATCATTACAGGTGATCTGTGTGTTACCACTGTTTTATCTGCCTCTAATTAGGTGCAGGAGAGGTAACTCATCGCAGTAAGCATGCCACACTAGGTTTGATGTCCACAAATAGAGCTAGATGAGCACAGGAGGGAAGTTACTCATTAACAGCGGTGTTTTGGAGTGTCAGGGTCCTGTACCTCCTTTTCGGATGTAATGGGGCAACATGCGATCCTGCAGGCACCGGTGAGACGCACCGGCAGGACGCACAGTCCAAGCTGCATTCGGACAGGACCGAACACCAGGGCACATGCATAGCAGCTCTGGACTCGAGGCAGTCGTGATGGAGAGTTGTGATAGAGGCTGTTGTGCCGAGTGTGGAGTGGTGTTTTTTAAGACACGCTTGTCTTTGGTTTGGGGTGCTCCGCTGCCAGGTGATGGATCTCGTCAGGTCCTTTTCCTGCTAACAGGGTTGTGTGTTTGGCCAAAACATTTTCTTTAGGATAATGATTGAAACAGGGCCAGCATTATCAAAATCTTCACTGGGCAAGGGAAAACCTTTTCTAAGTGGGAGCTGGGTTTTTGAGGAGAAAAGTCAGTTCTGGTAACAGGTTTGACTGAAATAGGCTGGAATTCTGGGTTTGCTTCCCAGAGATGAAGCGGCTCCCAAAACACCGTCTCCACCAGTTGCTTGTTTTTGTTTTCTCTGGTGTTAAGCAAACGCACCCCTGGCTGTAAGGCCCCCCTCCCTCACTGCTGGGGTAGCTGGTGCCTGGGGTGGCAGTGAGGCTGCCAAAGCCTGTTGGTAGAGAGGGCGACACATGCCAGCTCCTGGGAGCAGCGGGATGGTCCTGGGGGGGTCGTGGGGGCAGAGCAGCACCAGCGCAGGTCCCTTCCTCGACTACTGACATTTGTGGGCGCTTGACGAAGGCGGTACCATGTGCCAGGGCCAAGAACCAGACCTTGGGGACAGGCGCCGTCCTTCTGCCGTCACGCTCTGGGATCTTGGAGATGGCGCGAGGTCGTTTTGGAGGGAGCACAGCCGAAAGCCAAGCCCGATCCATCCAGCTCGGCTGCCTTTTGGAACAGGTTTGCCTGTCCTGCTAGGGTGCTGCTGTGGTCACGACACAGCATCCTCCTGTGAAGCCAACGTCGGGATCGCTGGCACGCGGATTGCAGACCCACAGACCCCATGGAGGCGCCTGCCCAGCTCCTCGTGTGGTCCGTCGCAGCATGCCCGTGTGGCAGCATCTCTTCATCCTCCCTTCGCTGTGCATAAGCCCACGTGTTTAAAAATGGTTTTCTGAAAGACACGAAGAGTCAGGTGAGGCAGCAGCCCCGGAGCTGGGAGTGCTCTGCTCTGCGCGGGTGGGCATGTTTGGGGCGGGGTGGGGGGCCCTCCTTTGGGCAGGGATCGAGAGGGTGTGGGCATGAGATGTGAACCCTGGGGACGTGCTGGTCTGTGCTGGTAGAGCACCCTGATGCTGGCCGTGACATGGGGTACATGCTACCTTGAGTGGCCATTCCAGTTGGGCTAATGCCTTGCAGTGGCGCCTGCGATGGGAGCGAGCACGCATGGGAATTTGCTGGTGCTGCCAGGCTGGCTTTCCCAGCACTGCCGACCTGTTGGCGTTGAACTTTTGGCTCTGGAGAGGTGGGGGTACCCCGTTAACTCAATGCGCTGCCTGATCGCAGACCATGCTCAATTCAAATGGCAATTTCACGTCTCCTGTAAGTGTGGAGCAGCGGGTGAAGGCTCAGTTCCCCTTGGTGCAGCCGACGGTGCACCTCGGAAAGGAAAGTCACCAGCTCCACAATTGCAGAGGATGGTTCTGAGGCAGCGGCAAAGGGGCTCTGTAAGCCCCCTCCCCACCACCTGAACCCCCTCTATTTTCTAATGTATCCTTTGCAGTAATTAATTACCTCTCCAGTGGGTTCATTTCTTTCATACTGTTACTGGCAATCAGTTAGATAAAGCGAAAAAAAACATGTTGGTGCCCCGTGGTATTGGAAGTGAAGGGTTTTCACACTGTCAGGGTAATGAATTCTGCAAGGGTTTGAAGCACCTGAGCTTGGGGAAGTCCTCGTGTCATGTGTCTGAGAGTGACAACCCCCAGTGGTTAATTACTGCCATGGATGAGAGCTGAGCTGATAGCAAAATGAGATAATTTCATTAGTAGTTAAATTTGAAGTTAATTGGATTCACGTTTACACACAGTAGTATACAAAGACACACTTGGAAACGCTCTTTGCTGCCGTTTGATTTTTTTTTTAGAAAAAGGTAGATAACTGAAGAATGTTTCTGAACTACTCCCTCGTTTTTTTCTCCATGGTTTGAGGACAGCAGAGTTCTTTGCTGCAGCGTGCTGCTCTTTGCCCCAGCCAGCCTCGGGCAGCTTGTCCTGTGGCGGGGCCATTTGCTGAAGCCCGAGCACTGGTTGCCACGTCTGCTCAGCGGGGTGTTGCTGACCTCTCCTCCAGCTGGTTGCAAAATAATTTCTTTTATGGAAGAAAATTACTTATTTGCACTTTTTCTGAGAAATGATAATTTGCTTTCAGTGCGAGCATGCTGCCAGCTCCTGCTGAATGGAGGGACGGGCGTTTATTGCGTATCTTCTGTGAGCAGAGCCAAGCACTTTGACACGTGGCTGCGTCCTCTGGTCCCACGGTGCCAGTTGATATTGTTATTATTCGGCATTGTTGTACTCTGGTTTTTGGAGTAATGCGGGATGAATTCGGGGGGGGATATGCCTAAGACTGGAAGCGATGTCTTTGCAACTTTTCATCCCTGTAGCAAGCTCCTGATGGTTGTGTATGCGCAGGAGCATCTGTAACAGAGGCATTTGCTCTCCTCCCCGCTGATGCTGGCCAGAGTGCTGGTGCTCCCCCATCCCATGGTGTGCCTTTGCTGCCCAGCTGTGTGGTCCCGGCCCCATCAACTCTGAAGATGGCTCTAGCCGGCACAGCATCAGGTGTTTTCAGTTGGATGTGCTCCCTCTGCCTGGGGGTTGCAGGCAGCCCCGCCACGCACGCACACACTGGCATGCAGCAGGACCCTGTGCTGCTGCTGCGTTGGGAAGCCCCAGGGGAGTGCGTGATCCCAGCAGCATGGTCAGCTCCTGAAGAGCAGCAGTGGCTGCACATGGGCTTGTTGGGGCTTTGCAGAGAGCTGGGACTCCAGGCTGAGCACTTTTCTCGGAGCAGGAGAGCTGGGTGTCGCAGCCTTTGCAGTACTTCAGTGACGATGCTGTGCAGAGACACTGTCTTGCAGACAAAGTGCTCCACCGGGGAGCCCTGGCTCTATGGCATGGACAGTTGTGAGCTGCTGCAGGGAGGCATGGTGCCCATACCTGTGCTCTTGCCATCCTCTTGTGTGCAGCTCCGCACCATCACAAGGCAATGCTGATGGTCGCTCACTGCTGCCTGCCTGCCTGAGGGGCTGCTTGGCCAGTCTCTCCTGGTTGTAGCACACCTGGGTGGGAAAAGTGTTTGAAATGTTATGTTGCATGCCACGCTGTAGCACTTCCGATCCCTCAGACCAGCAGCAGCTCACCAAGGAAGTGGTGATTTTTTTTCTCCATTGGAGAGATGGAAAGGCTGTGAGACTTGTAGAGGGAAAGCAACTTCTCTGTAGCAGAAACTGGAAATGAGCTCCTCACCTCCATCTCCAGGGTGGATTCTTCTCCATTCATTTAGACCTCAGGTCTCTTCTGATCTGCATCTTTGCTTTCCAAAGAGGGGCTATTTGCCCCTGTCTGTGTGATGCTGTGGCTAGGGTTGTGGAGCGTGGATAATCCCATACTCCCATTTTTTGTCCAAACACCACTTCTGGTGGTATCACCATTTTTAAATCCTATCTCCGTCAACCTACTTCAGACCAGTCTCTGGCTTAGTTGCTGTCCTGGTGCATGGTGCCCTTTGCTATCTGGCTTGTAGAAAGATGATGCTGCAAGAAAGTGGTGTGCCATGTGGCACCAGTGTCACGCCACACTCGCGCGGTGGCAGCCCATCTCCTCAGCGTCACATCTGGGTGCTGGATGCTCTTCTGAGCCTCCAGAATGTGTTTACTCCAGCTGAAGGCCTCAGATTCTGACCTGCTGCCTTTGGCAGCCTGGGCCTGGGGTGTCCCTGGTGCTGCTGAAGGTGAAGGAATGGAGCATTGCTCTGCTGGTATGGTGGAAAGCATCTGTGGCAAGGCCACCTATGGAGGAGACAGAGCTTGATCGGGATCCGGCCATGATAGGGAAAGAATGTGCTTCCACTCTTTTTTTTTTGTGGGGGAAGCACATCAGAGACCTGGGCACCTTTGGGAGATGAGGTGTGGGGCTGTTCCACGGTGGCACCAGCCTGCCAAGGAAGGGAGGAGCGGTGGTGTCCCTTCTTGGGTCTGTGGAGGGCTGCTGGATGGTGGTACCAGTGCAGAGGTCAGGCTGTGAGGTGCTCTTCTGTGTTAGGGACAGGCCTTAGTCAAGGGCCAGCGCTGGGCATGAATTGTGCTTCTGCGACCAAATTTAAGTAGATCACAGATACTTTTGCCTTCCCCAGGCTGTAGAGATGACATAATCAGAGTTTGATTTTGTACAGGAGAGAAGGAAGCAGGGCAGTGATGAGGGGAGAACATTTTAATCTAAAAGAGCCATTTTCTGCCTGCATTGAATAATTAGAATTCATGATGCCCTTCCGTAAGGGATCTGGCTTCCCCCTAGAACTGGAGAGCAAATTAATCAATTGTTTTGAAACTGAAATTCTTTCAGGATGTGGATGCACCATAAATATTCTGTAGGAAGGGCCTGAGAGGAACAGCGCGCATCCCGATTTGTGGATGCAGAGTGCTGAGGAAAGTGGGGCATGTGCTGAGAGATCGCTGCAGTGATGCCCACGTGTCAGGCATGTTTCGGCACAGACCCCTTTGTCTGACGGTGGTGGTGGGGGAGGTGGCCTTCGTGGCCATGACCCGGGGGTGGTGAGTGACAATTTGCAGTAAGTTGCGTTCCCGTCTCTCATCTCATCAGATGAGGTCTCATTTCTTTGACGGTAACTAAAAAAGAGAGATTTTAAAATTTTATTTTTAGGTCAGTTCAAAATGAAATCATGGCTAAAAAATCTGTGCCAAGCAAAAAAAAGTTTAAAAAGGTTTTGGGTCATGGGATAATGTTTAGTTTCAACCTCTCCAAGCTCTATGGACTTCAAGAAGACAGGTGTCATAAAATCAAATGCTTACAGAAAACAATTTGAACACAAGAATTTGGGCATTTCTTCTTGTCAGTGGCGCTAAAATTGACAAAGTCACCTAACTTTTCTTGTTGATCTGACACGCCACGTTTCAATGAAGGAACCAGCGCTCGTGGTGTCTTTTACCTGGCCAACGAGCTGTTTTGGGCCAGCAGCAGCTTGGAGGGAGGTGAAGAGAGGGTACCCCAACTCCCTGGTCTGGGGGCAGAGGGAGATGGGGGCCACCCTGCTGGGGTTTATTCTGCGGGGTTATTTCCATAGAAGACCTGTGGGTGCTGGAATAAAAAACTGTGTTTCTGAATTCTGAGTAAAAAGCACTACATCAGGCTGTGCCTGCAAATCTGACCCTTCTTCTGGCACCTCAACAAACTCTGTTTTAAACTGTCTTCATGTCTCAATGTCTTGTGCTTGCTCTTTTATTAAACTGGCTTTAATAAGAGGGAAGAACGATGTCCTGCATTGTGTTTAGATCTCTGCAAACTGTCAGCCCATGCACTGTGGTTTTCTAGAGAGTTTTCTGAGGAAGTGTCATTAAGAGCAGCATTGTTTCACATTTCACTGTTTCTGACTTTACAAATCTGAGCTTTGGAGGAACTTGGGAATAGGGGCGAGCAGCCAGGGTTCAGGCGGGCGCCTTTCTCTCCCCGCAGAGCTCTGCTCTTCCCCTTCCCGTCTCTCACTTCATTGGAGCTTTGTGGCAGCTCATAGAGAAAGCGAAACTGTGCCTCCCCTCCCTGCCAGGCTGGAAATCCCACGCTGGTCCTCGCAGAGCAGTGATGACAAATGCATGGCTGTGTTCTGGGCGCTCAGGGAGATGTAAAACCGTGTCCGCTCGTCGCAATGCTCACGTGGTGATTTGTTGGTTTGATTCCTCAGGTCGCGAGCTGGCAAGCACAACCCTCCCAGGATACCCTCCGCACGTCCCTCCCGCCGGACAGGGCAGCTACTCTGCTCCAGCGCTGACAGGAATGGTGCCTGGTGAGTCTTCGAAATGGGGTGGGGGAGGAGGAAAAGAAAAATAAGTGGAAGGAAAGGAAAAAGACAGCATTTCAGGAGGAGAGCGTGGCACTCTGTGGATGCTCTGTGCTGAGGTGAGTACGAGGCAGAAGCTGTAGGAGGGAAGGTGTGGAGAGGTGCTGAGTGAAGGACGACCAGGCTCCCCAGCGCGGGAGGTGATCCAGCCCATAGGCACGCCAAAGCAAATCATTCCCACGGTGCTGAAAGAGCCCCCGGCCTCCCTTCTGTGGAGCGTGGGCATCGCTTCGTTTTGGACCGTGCCAGGCTCTTCCCATTTGACGCAGGCTTTGCTGTAACCCACCCGTTTTCTCTGAACGTGCTGCATCCCTCCTTACCATCCCAGTTGCTGGCCCTTGGGGGCTGGACATGTCCTGACCTCAGCATTTCTCTGTGCAAAACTGTGTCCGTCCAGCTGGCTCCTGGGGTACACTGAATTGTCCTCAGGACACTGTACTTCTGTAATTTCCTTCGCCTTTTGGAGCATTGCAGTGAGAAATGCTGGGTGGCAGGAGCCGGCCAGTGGCCAACTCTTTGGAGTTGGCAAGGGTAAATTGTTGCTGAGGAAAAGCCACCAGAGTGGGATTTAATCTGTGATCACGCGACTCTGGGAGGTGGTGATTTAGGAAAAAATACTCACGATAGGAGAGTGGTAGCTGGTGACAGTGATTTGATGTCCAGACTCTTTCAGGGTTAGTCTTTGCTACCAGCCTTGATTACGTTCTGCAAATTGAGTTCTACTAGATTGCTAAAGAGTTAAGAAAAAATCATCCATTTTCTGTGTGTATTAGAGCTAGAAGCCGGCTACGGAAGTTGGATCATAGGTTGTGTAGAAACCAATTTTTACCCGTAAAATGTAAGCTGAGAAAGAGCTGCTGAGAGGGTATTGGATGCAGTTTGTGAGAGGTGAGAATAAAAAGTGAACACCTGAAGGCAAGCCGTATTTGAAAAGGGCATGAGGTTTGGTCCTTGTTTCGCTCCATTCCTGATGGACGCACACACATATCAACAGTGTTACAGTCCCTTCCCAGCTAAGGGGAATACTTGCTCTTCCTTCTTTTTTGGGGAGTTAACCAGCTATTCAGGAGCAGCTGCCAGGGTGGGAGGGCAAAACTGCAGGACGTGGGGCTTGGCGGTGCACAGACCGAGGAGGTACAGTGAGGGTTCCGTGATGGAGAGTCATCTGAGCTGATTTTCCCAGGTAATAGATTTTATTTTTAACTACATGTAGGCTTGTGTGACCCATTATATTGAATAACTGCACTGTTCCTCTCACTGGTTCCTTTAATAACAACCTTCTGCTCCAGCTAGTGTGAAGGTCAGCTGCAATTCCTGTTGGTTCTCCTTCTCATTTAAGTGAGAATTTGCTAACTAGCATCCAAAATACCTTCTCAATCCTTCTTTGACTCCTGTCCTTTGCAGGACCAGTTTCAGAGCCTCACGGTCCCTGAGGGGCTGACGTGAAGCTGGTGACAGATCCAGTCTGGTGCCGTTGGCACATCCCTGCTTGTTCCGAAATGGCCAAATTGCCGTGCCCGAGCAAGGGCGCACGTTTGTTGTACCAGGTCTCAGGGCTTCATTTCACCATCTGTGGCTGCCTTGTTGTAATTTTTCAAGCCTCTGCTAGAAATGCGCTTCCTTGATAAGATTTTTAATCGTTAGCTGTGAATTTTTGCTCATAATTAAGTAATTGTGTGAGTTAAGTGCTTAGAGACGTGGGAGAAATGTATACATGATAAGACACAGGCGGTGTTTTGTTGCATGCTTGTTGCTGCTGCCATCACTTGTGCTGCTGTGAGCAAACCGGTCCCATGCTGCGCTGCTGGGGGTCTGTCGCACGCCTGCGGGGCTGGGCAGACTCTGCAGCTCCCTGGCATTTCCAAGCTGGAAGCGGGAGCTGTGTGGATTCAGCTTCTTGCTCTGCACTCATCTCTTCTCCAGCTTCCCCACAATTCATGTGAGCAGGAGAGGCTTTTTCCCCTGCCAGGCCCGGGTCCTTCCCTGTCTCTCCCATGGGCAAGGACGCACACAGGAGCCTGCCCCACTGCATCTCCGTGCCTGGCAGAAGCACCTGGTCCACACTCCCAGACCTCCTCCCTTCCTTCCCTGCAAAAACAGGGGCTTGCGTATCAGCAGGGAATTTCCTTTTTTTGTGTGGCTTGTGAATGCCTGCTGTGGCCCAGAGCATAAATTAATCAAATACTTTTCTCTAAAGGAACCCAACAAGCAAACACATGGCTTTGGTTTCAGTCCGCAGCTTTACAGAGAGCTGGCATCACTTGTGGCTCCCATGGTCACATTCCCTCTGCAGGTCACTAGCCCTGCATGCTTCTCCTGTCTTTTGGTGTCTGTCACACCAAAAGGTGACTGGAGAGGAACTCTCCGAGAGGCGCTGCAATTCCAGCAGACTGTGGTGCTCTGACCACACAGGGCACAAGTGAGTTGCTGCGGCATGGACGGGTGGGCAGATAGATGGGAAAACAACTGGTTGGGCGGCCAAGCTCAGAGTTATGGTGAATGCCATGCTCCAGATGAATGCTGGTGGCACACACAGCACTTTGGGGTATGGCCAGGGCTCTGTCCTGGTTAGCATCTTCATCCACAACCGGGAAAGAGCGCACCTCATCAGGTGAATTTCAGATGATGCCAAGCTGAGGAGTGCTGTCAGTGTGCTCCAGAATAGAGCTGTCACGTGGAGGCACCTAGGCAGGCTGGGGGAGCAGCATGAAATCCAACAAGGACAAACGTAAAATCGTGCACCAGGGAAGGGAGCACTTTGCAACAAAACAGGCTGAGGACTGGCTGGCTGCTGGAGGGACTCCAGGTATGCAGGCAGACTGGGAGCTGAGCACCGGCCTGCAGTGTGCGCTGGCAGCGAGGACCACCAGCAGCATCCTGGCCAGGAGCTAGAGGGAAGGGATTATCCCCCGCACTTAGCTCTCGTGGACTGACAATGGGCATAGTGCAGTTTGGGGCGCCCAGCACAAACAGGCAATGGGCGTAAGTTGAAACAAGCAAGGTGCAAACTGGGTATGAAGACAAGCTCCAAAGTTTTCCCCTGCGAGGAGGGTCCAGCGGTGGGTTGCACAGAAATGCTGTACAATTTCCAGGTTTCAAGGCTCAGGCCAAGCCCTGAGCATCCTGGTCTGGCCTCATTGCTGATCCTGCTGTGAACAGGGTTTAGAGACCTCCCAAAGTCCCTTCCATCCTGAAATGCCCCATCATCCTATGACTCAATGTTTTGATTATGGCACCACTGCAAATGTGCTGCAGAATCAGGAATTCATATGCTTCTGCCCGGTACTGTGCGCAGAGATGGGGTCAATAAGCTGTTAACAACAGGAGAACAGGTCCCTTTCCGGAAAGCAGTGATGCCAGTGTGTGCGCAGGCGGGACAGCTCTGCTCTAGACCCCAGTCATCATTAAACGACAGAGCTGTGAATCCCTCTCGGAGGCTGGAAGGAGCCGTACAGACAACTTCCCTACACAGGGACTGGGAGAAATCTCCCTTCACGTTCCTCCTCCCACCCGTGACCATGGTCTCACCCCGCTGCAGCCTCAGCAGCGCCTGCTCCTGGCTCCCGGCTTAGCATCCCCTGTCCGCCCATGCTCTGTGCCTGGCTGCCTGGCTCGCTGCCTCCTCCTCCGGGAGACCCGGGATGAAAAAGAGAAGGTGGATGGTCCTGGCATAAAATAGGTGACTGTTGGTGAATATTCCTGGACGTGTTGGGAGCAGGTAGGAGATAACATGGCATCTGTCATGGGAAGCCACGGGGTCCTGGGAACAGCCACTGCCTGCCCACTAGGGCAGGGGACACAGCAGCTGCCGGAGCAGCCTGCCCAAAGTGGACACTTCTCTCCAGTCGTCATCATCTGGTGGCTTATGCCTTGAAGCGTGAGTGTTTATATCCCTTGTGAATATTTGTTTTGTCTAGTGTAGCTCTCCGTATGTTCTTGTTACCTACTTAGAGGTTTAATCCACTATTGATTACTACTAGATTCGTGGTCTTAGGACCACCTCAGGGCTCAAGATCCCACAGGTTAACGAGATGCTGTATGCAGAAATTACCTCCAATAATTTGGTATTGTTATTATTTGTTCATACTGTGATTGTGCCCCTGGTGTGCTGTTGCTTTAGAAACAGGGAGCAGTGTTTTCCCAGCAGCCTTCCCTTTGTCTCCTGGGAGGAGCAGGCAGGAGCAGACTGCATCTTCATCCCGTCCAATGCTCGCAGCCTGGACCTAGTGCCACCTGGCTTTGCTTGCTCCTTTCCAAAGAGGCAGTCCCAGGGCTATTTGGCTCTTCTGCTGGAGACGGTGCTGTTTTCAGCTTGAAACTCCTGCTTCCTTTGCTCCTTTACTACCTCGCAGCTGCAGATTTGGCTTCAGGAGCGCAGCAGCAGCTCATTGGGATCACGTCACTGGGAAATGCAGTATTTGCAGGGATTTCACTCTGTGAAATGTGACCTGTGCGGGTGACCCAGAGCCTTTTTGGAGGTGAAGTGTTTGAAAAGGAGTGCAGCTGCTAGAGCAATGGTCTGCTGGCCACAGGTAGCATACTGTTACCCTATTTCCCTTGCTTTTGGGAGGCTGGACCTCCTCTCCATCACCGCTCCTCCTCCCGCCTGGGCTCTGATGCTCTGCTGGCTGGGCTGCTGTGGTGATGGGGACCGGCACTGCTTGCCTGGGCTCTTCTCTTGGTCCTTCGTTGCTCCACACACCATCAGCCTGTTTCCAGTGCCGAGTCAGGCCTGTTTCCATGGATCACTACTCGTGTCTGTGTGACTGTGCCCGAGATGAGTCTGAAGGTCTGTGTCTTCCCATGTGTGGGGAAGACGGTGGCCATCAGGAAGGGAACAGAGGGGAAGACATGAGGAGCAGTGTCGGAGCTGCAGCTCATGTGCCTGCTCTGAGGACCACCATCCCAGGAGCTGCGTCCCGTTTGGGTCAGGGCAGGGGGGTTCCCACGGCCGGGACAGTGAGGGCAGGCAGGGGCTTGGGCAAACCATGACGATGTCCGCCTTCAGCATCTGCTTGCCCTCACCATCAGGCTCATAGTGCTGCGGCTGAGCTTTATGAAGGTTACGCTCAAGCAGCCATGATCATTCACTTAAATACTTACACCCATTCTTGTGTTAGAAGTGCTGGGACAGCAGCCCCTGCTGCCCCCCGGCTTCTGTTTCTCTCCTCCTCCTTCTCCCCATCTCTGGGGACGGACCCCCCACCCTGGGACTGTCGCTCACTCCGTCCCCTCCTCTCCTGGCGGGTCCTGCAGGCTGGGTGACAGGAAAGGGTAGACTGTCCGGAATAGTGATGCTGAAAATATAGTCATTAATGGGACTCTCGAAACCCAGATGTCCTTTCTGAACACCGGTAATTTGTTTTTAATGAAAAACCATGCAGTGACCCTGAACAAATGAATTTCCTTTATATGAAGTCTATGTGCAATTACCCGACTAAAGGGACCTGAAAACAGTGACATTCAAAACTGGGCTTTGAAAAGAAAAGCATAAAAAAATAGCAACGGTGTCGCTGGCAATCTTTTATCTAGGAGGAGGTGCTGGTTCTGACGTGCAAAGCTGAAGGAGGTGATGGTGGGAGACAAAACACATGGCTTTTCAGGCACGGTTTTTCCTTGTGGCTAGCAGGTATTAATGCAGAGCAGGAGCAAGATTGCATGAGCTCTCCATTTTGGGCTGTTTCTCCCTCCACCTGCCTGAACCCAGCCTGCGGCGAGGGGTGCCGGGGAGCAGGAATGCCAGCCTTGGGGTCGGGTAAGGTGTAGGGCCTCTGGAGTAAAACCTGTAGGGACTGGTGGGGTTTGGTCCCCCCCTGGCGCACTGAAGATTTTATTCATAGTCGTTTTCATGCGTTTATGTTGTTCGTTCTCTCTGTGCCTTTGCCAAAGTTTTGCGATAGCATTTTGAAATCTGGCAAGTGGTGGTAAATATTTGAAAGCCAGGCAGCTGGGAGGTAAAACACTTGAAAATGAGAGCGGAGAAAGTGAATTACAGTATGTGGGATGATAGAGGGCATTGGTGGCACAGCCTGAACCGGGTCCTTCTCTGGTCTACAGCATGAAGCTGGAATCGCTTGGTTACTGGGACGGTGATGCTTTTGTGGTCAGTGAAAGCGACAGGAGAGTTGGGCTCATTATGATGCTGGAAGGACCTAAGCAAACGAGGCATAAACCTCGGCGTTTCTTTGCTGAGGTGGAAAGTTTGCAAGTTACCTCCTTGGAGCCCGGAGGTGACTCCTCAATCCGTTTGCCGTCTGCTCCACCTGCTTCGTGCTGCTGTTACAGGGGATCAGCCTGGATTATGGGCACTTACATTTTTTGTGCCGGTATTGGCACTTTATGCAGCTCACGTAGCTCAAACCTAGCCGTCGCCTGGTGCACCCCAAAAACATCTTCACTCCCTGCAGATGCATGCAAAAGCATCCTCGCTTCCACCACCACAGCCAGAAGGCCTGCTGCCAAAGGACAGACGCTTTGACATTTGGCGTTCTCTGGTTAAGTGAATTTGCTGGATTTTTTCCCCAGTCTAGGGCCGCTCCACAAAGGTGCCTACCCACCCTTCTGTAATCTGGGAAGACAAATCCCAGAGAAGTTTCATTGCATGTGATGGAGCAAGTGATGTGCCATCACAAATATCTTGGGGCAATACCAGATTGCAAATCAACTGACAAACGATTCCCTTAATTAATAGTGAAGCAGTTAAGTAAATGGTAGGCGTTTATCCGCTGCTTGTGTACATTTTGAATGAGGGTCTGCCAGCATCTTGGAAGCCTGGAGAAATGTGGTGTTCATCTTTCAGGAATGTAATTACCACACTTGCACAGAATATAGATAAAATTTATATTGTTTTCAATATGATGTTGTCAGATATTATTTCATTAAATTGATTTAGAAATTATGCTGGAGAGGGCAAGAAGGTGAAATGTTAGGAAGCCAGCAGCCCCTGGATCTGCTGTTCCCAAACCCGCCTTCCTCTTACAGACCTGATCCTCAACTAGGGTCAATTAGCCCCGACCCCCTGACCACCAAGGCTCTCTGCTGCTTTACACCAGCTGAGGATGCAGTCCCCAGTGTCCCATGCGCAGCAAAGCTGGTCCCGTCTGCTCTGCGGGCTCCCTCTGCTCCGGCCGTAATTTCTGCCTCCTCTCATCGAGGTGGGACGCTGTGCATATCTAAACATAAGTAAGCAAGGCGAAGTGTGTATAAACAAAAGGGTCCATATTTAGGAGTGAGGAGGAGGAGAGAAAACATATTGTATTGCTCCACTCTTTGGAAATTTCTATGCATTTGTAATAACAAAATTACCATAATTTGCTCGTTAACGCAGCTAGATCAGTCAAGCATTGTTCCAAACATGCAGAGGCTGCTTCTCGCTCTAGGTCTGCCAGTGAGTTAAGCACAGTGGAAATTAGCATGCAAATAGCCCTAATTCGGCCGAGCTGTCAGATCCGCATTCAGCCGCTTGTTCCCTTTGAAATCCCTGACAGGAGCGGCTCAGGCAAGCCCACCCTCAAGTAGATCCAGCCAGAAGAGGTACCAAGGGGGCACCTCCTGAGTGACAGTTTGGCTACCTTCAGTCAAATCCATCCGTCGCGTCAGCCGGCAGCGGCGCGCGGCGATGCTGGGGGGCCGCGGGGCGGGGGGTTGGTTTCCATACAGACCTCGATGCCAAAACCTTCCCCTCCCCACCCTGGGACGGCGCTGGGGTTTGGTGCTCCAGCAGCTGAGCTGCCTGTGGGGTAGGGGAGCGCTCTGCTCCGATAGTGATTTTCAAGTTACGCCGCTGTTTGCGGCAAAAAGTGTCGCTGTTGGGGTTTTTAGCGGTGGAAGCTGGGGGTCTGTGGTTATTTCTTCTGGAGCCCTGCCCAGGACTCCCAGCTTGGCTGCGGTTACAGAGCTTGTGGAGCATCATTGCAAAGGATGCTGCGCTGGGCAAAGCCCAAAATACCCAGAGCCAGAAATTTAAAGATGAGCTGCTTGTAGATGAAATGCCTTACAAGCTTGCCCTCTGCTCATTGATTGCATTAGCCCTGTAGAAACTGACATCGGGAGCTCTCTGACGTGGGGCGGTTGGCAGAGCTCGCCCTATGCAGAGTCTGCTCACCCCCACCCCGGGCAGCTCCCGGGGTCTCCTGTGAGCACCAGGGACATTCCCTCTGTGCATGGGGGCTGCAGGGTGCACCGCCATCCTCCTCGTGCAGCAAGGCAGGAAGGGATTTACAAAGGGTTTTCTAACAGATCGTTGTCTCCTGGCTCCCAAAACCGATGGTCACAGCGGCTCCCTGGACAATGCATCCCTGATGTGCCGCTGGTGAGAGCTCAGTGTCCAGCCAGGATGTGGTGTGCCACGGGTGAGGCATGCTGCTGCATCCTCTGCCCTCCTTGGGTGCCCTCCCGTTAGCTCTGGTTTTGTTGTTGTTGACAGCCGTCCATGGGTGGAAACACAATAAGACAAAGCTAACTGTAATTAGAAAGCCTTGGGGTCTAAATTAGTTCTAATTTTGGGAAGTTGTGGTTTGGCTCAGTGATGCAGAGCATCAAAAAGCCAGTTAAGATGCCCGGTGTCCTGAGCCATGCACAGACATTGCCTCCAAAGTGGGAAGGCGTGACTGGAGCTGACCTAGACCAGCTTGCAGGGCTGAACTCAACCCCCTTGGTCATTTTGAGGTTTCCCACAGAGGAGTAACAGCCGTGTGAGAGCACACAAAATCTTTACCATTTTTGAGTGTTCAGCTTTTCTACGCTTGTGCGTTCTTGTGTTACGTCAGGACCCAGAGTTTAAAAAAATTGGGGATTACAAAAAGCATCGTGGTTACAAGCAGGGAGTTGCTGGAGCCTTGAGCGCTGTGGTTGTGCCCAGCGTCCATCACAGCTGCCAGTGGTGCTTCGGGCCCCGGAGCAGCTCTGCGCCTCACGTGCAGGAGCCAGACCTAGCCACCAGCATCCATCAGGCAGTTTCCTGACAAACTGTGTTTGACTACGAGCAAGCGCTGAGACTCCCTGAAGGAAGCAGAGCGGAAGGCACTTCGTGGACCACTGTGCCCGCAAGCAGGAGTGGGACATGGCTGCCGTGTTCCTGCTGCACCGGCCGTGCGAGGAGTGCGTGGCATCGCCCCGAAGGCAGCAGCCGGTAGCAGTGATGGGAGAGCGGAGTCGGTGCTCCCGTCACATCCGAGCTCTGCAGCCCAGCTGCCCAGTGCTTCCTTGTCTGGTGGGTGCTGGCGAGGATACAGTTGCTTTTCTCCCGGGCGTTAAAACCTGGCTAGCCTGTCAGCCGCCCACGTCGAGCACCCCGTGGAAGGGTGGCTTCTTGCGCGTCGTCCCAAGGCTGCGTGTCCTGGAAGATGTGTCTGGCTCTGGGCAACAGCCGGAGGGTTTCAGTACCTGCCCTGGTGGGTAGGTAATGCTTCACTGTAGAAGGGATAATGCTTACCTATAGAACAGAGTAAGGAGAAAGTCAGGAATAGGAGGAATGTTAATGATAAAAATATTGTCTGGTTTGAATCTTTGATAATCCATGCTTTGTGCTTTGTATTTTCATCCTTTTTTTCTGAAGGACTGAGAACAGAAATGAAGTGGTTTGCTTGCTGCCGAGATTCGTGGTGTTAGGGAGTGGTTTCCAAGCTGTCCTGTGATGAACTGGATGTCTCCTGCTTCCAGCACTTTTGTGGCCAGGGGAACGCCGGCTCCCTGCACCCCGGGCTTTGCCGCTGCAGGATGACCCATGCAGAGGATCTGGGAGGGTTTGCAGCCATGCTCCTGCGGAGCATTATTTATGAATTCAGCCTTTTTACCACTCGCTGTACTTGTTTTCTGGGACCGTAGGCTTGATTTCTGTGTGGTGATGGCTGGAGGGAGTGTGCTTGCTGTTAGGACTGTTTGAACATAGAACACCTGCCCTGCGGTAGACTCCAACGCTCGGAACTGATGTCTATGGCACAAATTGAAATTAAATATTTTGAGAATTAAGTATTCTCTTTACAGGAGTTTTTGGACACATTGAGACTTTATCAAAAGAAGCAAAAATGCCAAGACATTATGATAGATTACCGTGCAGTATGATGCAATGTAATATGATTAGTGCAAAAGAAACTAAATAGGGTAATCGAAAGAAAATCAAATGCAGTGAAAAATCTTAAGCAAAATTACATGCCTTAGTAAAAATGAAGGAAGGTGCTCCAAGGATTGCTGCATTTCCACAGCAGAACTTTCCTCTGAAAACAAGTTTTGAAGTGGAGGCTGTCAAGCTGTAGGAAGCAGCGTTTGTGTTGGAACACTGTTGTGTGTGCACCTGTGCTGGGCAGGCGTAAGCCCTTGCACAGAGGGGTGCAGGTGGGAGGAGTGCGAGGACAGTCACCACGTGCCCTGCTCATGGGCTCTCTGGCTCTTCCAGGAGAAGAGGGCAGCCCGGACGGAGAAGTGAGAAGTGTCCAGAAAGAAGGATGCATTTGCTTATTTCTAGCAGGGCACTGGGGCGCTTTGATTTCCAGTAAGTCGTCTGTCACCTTTGACTGCAGTAGCTTTGGCATCAGGCTCTGCACTGAGCGCAGACAAAGCTGGGAAATTTAAACGTAACTCCCTTAATTCCTACCTAAAAAGACTGAAAGCAGCACTCTAGTCCCAACTCGAAGGCCATTTAGCAGATGCAGTAAATCCTGTCAGTCTCGGGTAGTGGCAGAGAAGGTTGCTATGCCACTCGGATGCTTCGTCGCAGAACAAATAACTTCCAAGCACACACGGCGTTTTACTTACGTGGAGAGGTGTGTGCAGACTCTGCAGTAGGATAAGCAGTGCCCAGGTGGGAGAAGAGCCATTCGCTGTGTTGGTGAGAGGCACTGGGCACAGGGTGACCGTGCTGCCCTGTCTTCTCTTCCTCCTACCAGCCTCCTTCAGCATGAAGGAGCTGCCTCAGCCCAGGCTGTCTGGTCTTTGATCTTGCATGTTTACCGAAGTCAGGAAATGTGATGCCAGACCTTGGCAAGGAGCCTGGTCCCGTGGACGTGTGCCCTGGGCTCTTGGGACTTGTGGGGAGCCATGGATCCTGCCGGGGGATGTGCCACAGTAGCCACGGTGTCCTCGAGCATCTCCTCCTATGTGTGGGAGGAGACGCCCCATCCATCATCCCTTCCCCACCGCACATTCTCTTCCTTGGCACAGTTTTTGGCTGATTCAGCTGGATCAGGCCAGGCTAAGCAGCTGCAGACATGGCTTGGAAATGGCTTTGGCTACAAAACGTTTGCTAGCAGAGCGTCCGTCCTGCCTGAGGACTGAGCCGCCACACACCCGCAGATTGACCTGAGATTGGCTGACACGTTTTTTCTCTGCCTTAAAAGGATGACTGTAACGTGGATGCGGTGTAAAACCAAAGCAGTGCTGTGAAAATCAAGTGAGAAATTATCTGTCTTCTGTCACTCAGGCGTTCATTTGCATTGTGTTTGGTGTCAGAAAGAAAAACTGACATCTCTGCTGGGGACGTGTCTCTGTATTTCAGAGCTTGCACAAGCTCCCCGCGATGACAGAAAGAACCAGAGGGGGAAAGCAGACCCTGCTGATGTGCTAAAGCCCCAGTCTGGGGGTGGCTGAAGCCTGGAGATGAGAACCTGGTCTTGCAGGCAGAAGGGCTACGATGCTGAGGTTTTGAGTGGCTCAGCTGGCAGCGCTCATCCACACAGTGGGTTTACAAGAGGACAAGAGACTCTTCTGTCCGTCGAAGGTCCTGCCGCCTTGGCAGAAAGGGCCGGACCCGGACGTCACCTGGCACTGTTGGAGCCGCTTGCCCGGTCCCAGTGGAGCTGTGGCCAGCCCCCAGCGTGGTCTGACATGGGCACCGAGGGTGGGGACACCAGCAGAATGCCTGAGAAGACACCGGTGTGGGAGGAAGTTCCCTCAGCCATGCAGATGCTTTCCTGTCCCCATTCACACCTGCATTTGCAGATAATTGAAGACAGCTTCCATGTCAGCAGCAACGTGCCTTTTATCAAGCTACCAAAATGCTTAATTTCCAGACTTCACCATTTCCACACTGTAGCTATGTTATTATGGCTTGTAACATTATATCTACTTCTGCTACTGGCTAAATTACTTGTGTAATTCCTGGAAGTAACTACACATTACATTATCATTATGAAGGCTGAAATTATAAAAAGGGCTAAACTCAGGATGAAGCATGGAGTGGAATATTTTCATCTGAACCAAACGCAACATTTCCATTACATAGTTTGGAGAATTTCATCCCACAAGACAACTTTTGCCATGTTTTACACAGATTCAGGATGAAACCATATTGCAAGGCTTAATATTTTCTGCAAGACAGACTTTTTCCTTGCTTCCTTGTGCTACCAGGTGGTCAGGCTGGATGGAGCAGAGAAGGTCACTGTACGCTGTCGGGCTGCACACATGCAGATCTGGAGAGCTTGGGTGCAAGGGCAGGGAGTGAGCGATGTCCTGCATGGATGGAGGGCACTCCTTGCGTGACTTGGTGTCGCTGGTGATGCAGCTTCTCACTGTGTGCCGGTGACTGGTGGAGAGGGCAGACGACTCTGCGGGGGAGAGCTGGGAGAGGGAAGGGGCAAATTCCTCGTCGTTATTAATTGCAATGCCAGCTTCTATGCAGACGAGTTGGACAGTTGTCCTCCTGGCACAGGGAGATAAATCTCTCCTAATGCAGTTCCAATATCATTGTTCTGTGGCACCACCTACCTTTGTTGTATTAAAGTTAAATACCTTTGTGTACAAAAGTTTAAAGTGCATAGCTAAAACCTATGTGCTTGCAGTAATTGCAGATGTAAATCTTTTTTGTCATCCTGCAAAGACTAGGTGAGGTATTTCATAAATATGTCAGAAGCAGCATTAAAATTTTATGGCAGGCAGCACGGGTCGAGAATAGTACAGTGACTTCACAGCAAGGTACGTCCACCTTAACCCACAACTCATTAGTCATTGATGGGATTTCTGTGCTTTGTAGCTTCTTGGAAATGAGGTAGCGTTACAAAAATCTGCATGTTACTATTTTCTTAAAATATGACAACCTGCTCAGAACCATTAAAAATAAAATTGTACATCTTTGAGCAGGTGCTAGTTAATATAAAGATAAAGTAAGGGGGAAATACTGTCCAATCTGTGTGATCATAAAGTTATATACAGCCTTCATTAGAAGTTAATTGGCAGTCTTGATGGGACTGGGAACTTTGGAGAGATGTTTTCTGAATGCGACCAGCGCCTTCCAGTCACAACCGCAATAAACTTCTGCTTGGCGGACGTACAGGAAAAATTAGCCAGTGTGCGGGCTAATTTAATTTTGAAATCACGCGTGTGGACGTTTGAGTGGTGGTTGCACCTAGACCATTCATCGGAGGGTTAATCGATGACTACCGGATGTTACAGACATGAGTGAGATGTGCTTTTGGTGAGTGTAAGTGTACTGGTGGAAGAGGTCATAGGTGGTCATAACCAATCTATCTGCTTGATTCTGACAATGGATTTACTGGTGGATTTACGAGCCTGTTTTTCCCTACGTCTGCAAAGAGTGTGCACGTACCTGTGCGTGCATCTCGGCGCTTGTCTGTCTGTACACGTGGGCTGTATTTCTGCACGTGCACCCTCGGTGCTGAGGAAGCTGCGTTCCCTGACACCCCAGGAAAACGCTGCCCGAGGCTGCTGGTGGCAGCAGGGTCCCTGGTGCTCTTGCTGGTGGATACTATACCTGCTAATGGAGCGGACCTTGTGCCCCTACTCAGGGCTGGATTTTGCCCCAGCATCGCTTCAGCCATACGGGCAGGTTGCTGTGATGGTACATGTAGGTAACAGAACATGAAGGGTATAGGAAGTGTTTTGGGGTTCCAGCCAGCTGGTTATTCCTCCCACTTTTAGGGAGAAATGAGGTTTAACAAGCAAAAGGTATTCTGGTGTTTGTTCGAGGAGGGCGTTGCAGGTGCTCAGCTACGGACACAGAGTGCCGCTGACACGGCCGCCTGCGGTAATTAACAGTTACCGCCACATTTCCTGGCCGTTCTTTTGATGAGCAGCACAGATGCTGTCTAATTAGTTGTATGGCATTAATCGCCCTACCTGGGATCCTGTGAGTGCCTATGTACTCGTGATTGGCCGGAGCGCTGCCGTACAGTGCAGCTCCAGGGGCTCTGCCTTGGCTAGAGCTGGACAAAAGTTTTGACGGAGTTTTATCATATTGTGTTTAAACAACATGGGTAGAGGGCTTAGTGTTCTGAGAATGTGCTGTTTGTCAGATCGGGTTTTTTATAATTTAATATCAATAAGTGCAGATTTTATTCTATGTGAGGGAAGTTTTACTTGAAAATCATTTGTGAGGGCTGTTCTTCCGTTGAAATCTACCACTTTCAGTTCTGTCCTCAAAAAAAAAAAAAAGGGGGTGAATATTGATTGTACAGAAAGCATTTCCCCTTTTCCATTTATTAATGCTTTTATTCACTTCTTTCCTGTGGGAACAGATAAATCACTGGGTATGGGTGTATGTCTCTTTGGGGTGGCACGTCCGTTGCTCACAGGAGCCGGGCATGGGGGTGGCATCGACACCTGAAATGCATGTACAGCCCCCCAGCCCAGGCTGCTCCTCCCTTCCAGAGGGGTCTCACTGCAGCAGCTGTCGCCCTTGCCTGTCAGATCCGTAATTCGGCCTGGTATGGTTTCCAATAATCCAGTATTGAGAGAAAATTTCGCAAGCCTGCCCTTCAGAGTCTGGCCTGTGAATCCTGCTTGCGTGTCCTGGGATTTTTAGCTGGTTATCACCCTGGGCATTTTCATTGTGATAAATTGGGTAGAACATGACGGGCTTTTGCTATATGTAGTGTATTTGCCTGCACAGCTCCTTCCCAGGGGGAGCATTGCTTCTGAAATACATGTTTTCTTTCAGTAGGGCTGTGCTTCAGTAATTTTTCCCTTTTTTGTGCTCCTCTTTTTTGTACTGCGTGGACTGCGCAGTCGAGAGCAGGCAGGGTAACACAAGTGTGCTTGGTCTGGGGAGCAGGAGGCACAGTTATGCACGTCCTTCCTTCTGCGGGACCGCTGTAGACAGAGAAAACATCAGGGACCCGGAGAAGACCCGTGGTCAGCCCGTGGCATGCCCTGGATTTCTAGTCCCCCAGGTTAAGTGCAGCTGGTACTTAGAGCAGTATAAATCACAGATCCTGTTGTTTGCTAATGAATGTTAAAATTGGATGGAAGTCCAAGGTTCAATCAAAACAAAAACAACAATAAAAATCTGGGCTTTACTTCAACGATACACTTTGTTTTCCAGTTGAGATTTTTGGATTATTTTTTTTAGCCTCACTGAACTCAATTTGAAAACTTAACTGAAACTCCCTGAATTTAAAAGAAAAGATTTGTTTGGAAAACATCTTTTTTTCTTTAAAAAAAAGTTAAAATCCAGGGCTCTTTTTAACTGAAGGATTTTGTCAAAACTCGCACAAATTTGCAGAAGTGTGTCAGTGACGTGAAACTAATTTTTTGAATGAAAGTAAGTTTTAACTGAAAGGTGTTTCCCAGCTCCCTCGTACATGGAGAAGACTTCTAAGGGGGTGAGTTTTGCGAGTCGCAGAGGCTGCAGCTTCCCAGGCAGGGCTGCAGACCTCCTTCTCTCTCGCCCTGAACCACTGCAATGGCTTGGTGCGGAGAGGCAAATCTGCTTTACCGAGGGGAAAAGACACCATTGTCCTCTGCAGAGGGGCCAGACTGTTTTCCTCCTTTTCTGAGGTCTCACCCTCGTTTATCACGCTGGCTTTGTGTGGGATGCTGCCCAGGGCTGCTGGATCACAAAGCCATCTCTTGGTGTCGGGCGACAAGTGGCTTCTCCTGCTGTCCTTGGGGTTATATCCACCTCCTGCTCGGGTGATGCCCGGCCCTGTTGCACCCATGACTTTGGTGTGGTAGATCTCGAGGTGGCATTTGGGTAGCCACTGTTCCACCAGGCTGGTTGGTGGTGTGCAGGCTGCTCGGGCAGCTGGTGTGGCTTAGTGCAGTATTTAGCCCTGCTCCCCATGCAGTCAGGCATATCTTAGCTACCGGGGTAATGATTGTTACTGGAATTTGTTGGATGAATTTATGATCCGTGTGATCACTTCCACGAAAGAAAACTATAGAAAACAAATAAAAGTCATGAGAATGTAATTTTAAAAAGTTACAGTAAGGTCCTTTGCCACAAGGGAAGGGTAGAGACACCTGTAGCCCCTGCTGGAAGGTCGAGCTGGAGGGGGAGAAGGGTTAATATGCAGGAGCCCAGCTTAGGGTCAAATGCAGCAGGTTGTTTTTAAACTTACCCAGGACCCCAACGAGGAATGGGAAAAGTCCTGCAGTTCCTGGCGTCCATTCTTATCCCTTATACCGTTGTGTTTATTGAATACCATTTCTCCTACTTGTTTTAATTTTCTGCTGAACAGAACGGCTAAATAAGACACTGTCCTAAACCCAGAGCTTGGGTGGCAAGGGGACTGGTGGAGAAAACAAGCAGCTCGGACAAGTCCGGCAGGAGGGACAGCACAGCTGCAGGGTTGTGGTCACTCTCCCCATTCGGGTTCAGCGGCTCCCACCGGTGCTCGCCGGGAGCTGTTGTGTGGTGGTCGCAAGAAAGAAGGCACATTGCGTCACCTGCAGCCATCATACGAATACAGCCGTTCACCCCCATGTTCCTGATGGCTTCTCCCCATCCCAAATGCGTGTGCAAAAACCTGGTATCTGAGAAGATGCAGCGAGAAGTGTCCAAACACGTGTCTGCCTTCACGTAGCTGGCTCTGGTTGAGCTGTACTGGCTCTGGAGCTTCTGATTCATGGGGTCTTCTGAGACTTTGGGGACTGGAGCAACATGTTTTACTCAGAAGTGACATATAAAATTCTTTGTTGAGTGTTTGTTTGAATTTTGCGTTCCAGTCCAAAGGTACCAGCAGCTAGGTAACGAGCACATTCCATGTTTGACGAGGCTGCTGGTTTCTGCTGGCATTGAGTGCCACATGGTCCGAAGAAGACAAGGCTGAAGGATGGATTCATTACTGCTGTGCTACCTAATGGGACCACAGCTGGGTGCTCTGCATGGTGAGCAGTGCACTGACAGTGGTCAGGCTTTCTCCGTCCTGGGAGATTTCCACACCTAGGCTGGACACGGCCTATGTCAAAGCTGGCCTTACTTTGAGCATCTGCCCCATCCTTCTGCCTTTCAGCAGGGGAGGGAGGTTTCCAGCACCCTCCTGCCCCAAGTCCAGCCCTGGTGCACAGAGGTGCCTGCATCCCCACTGGTGCCCTGCAAAGGCAGTTCTCTAAAGCTGTGGTGGTTTGAAAGACACCCTGAAATCTCTTTCATCATCTCTTGGTTCTTGGGATTTTTAAACTCACGCTTTTCAGTCTCTCTGCGGGAAGCTTACTTTAAAATGAAACAGATTGGTAGACCTGAGTTGATAATCCCCAGAGAAAATGCTGCAGAATGGACAGCACTGTTTCGCCTGCAGCAGAGGGTCCATCCGCCACCATCCGACTCCTTTTGCAGCCGCCCCTGCGGCTCACCCCATGGGCAAGGGAGCTGTGCCTCTGCCCCACCGTCTCAGGGTGGAGCGCATCTCCCAGGGCTCGCGCTGCCTTGCAGCAGCAGTGTTACTGGGAGTCGTTCTTCCCGCCTCCCCTGCACCTCTACCTCTGGGGGTGACGGGAGGGTCAGACCCCTTTTTGGGCCATAAAGCATTGTGACGTTGTGGAGTCTGGTCCGCAGCGAGAGGTGGGCTAGCTCTGTCAGAAGCTCTTGGTTTGGTGTCTTTGTGTCTCAGCGATGTGAGAATTCTTAAGGAGGGGGATTAACCATTTCATGTGAAGGAGGGCTGGGTCCCGTTGCCACCACTTCCTTGCGGCACGGACAGGCACAGTGCACGTGTGTGCAACACACCACACATGTGCATGTCCCCGGGTAGCTGATTCGTTGTGGTTTTGAATGGGGCGAGGGCTGGTCACTGAGCAATGCTGTCAAGAAGTGTAGCTGATGGGCCTCGGAGTATCTGGTGGAAATCACGAGGCGTTCATGCAGTGTTCATTCATCTAGCTTAGATTCACTTATGGCTGTACGATTTGTCTGCCCAAGAGCTGTGGTGGTAGTAGCAGGGCTTGAGACTTTCTCCCCCACTTCTCCTTTTCCCCTCCCCTCTCTTGTATTTCTTTTCTCTCATTTTCCTTCCTGCCCCCCTTGGCGCTCTCTTTTCTTTTTTCTTTTTTTTTTTTTTTTTTTTTTTTTTTTTTTCCCCTGCAAGGCTGATGGATATGCAGAGTATGTTAAGAAGCAAGCAATACTGTCACCGAGCTGATGGTGCTCAGTGACTCCTCGAGCTCCTGGCTGGTCTGTACTGCAGGAGCTTGACACCCTGACCACTGAGGCATAAAAAACAGAGAATTGGAAGCCTCAGCCTGACAGGCACCGGAGCATCCCCTAGAGAGGGTCCACGATGTGTGTCTGTGTGTGAGTGTGGGGAGGAGGGCAGTGGGGATGGTGGGGGAGGAGAGCAAGGCAGGAGAGGATGAAACAATGAAATGTCAGCCCGTTCCCACCCGCAGCCCTGCCGCAGCGCTGATGAGCCTTTGGAAAGCGCTGCTGCCTGCTTGGCAGCAAGCACAGCGTCGGCGTGGGACAGACCGGGTCCGTGCAGCCTCGGGAGGACGGGAGAGGGAGCGGCGGGTGTGAAGGGGAGTGAGGGAGAATGGTGGGACAGCTGAAAATGAGGGGTTGTCCTGTCCTCGGGTGGGGACATGTGCCCTCCCTCGGGGCGCAGCTCTTGCAGGCGTGCGGCTGCTTGCCGTGAGCTCCCTTCGAAGCCTGGGGTGCTCCTGGTGCATGGAGGAGCTGGATAGGCTCCTCTGCAAACCCTATGCAAACATCCTACAGCAGGGATCAGAGTCTGTCCTGCTGTCCTGTCCGCCCTGTCCCTCTGTCTGTGCATTGCGCCGCTCCTGGGGAGGACATGGCGGTGAGACTCGCTCCCATCGGCTTTCATGTGTCGTGTCAGTCAGGAAGTGCAGCTGTTCTGTGCAACTGGAACAGGGCTAAACCTCTGCATTTCTCACTGCCCTGTGGAAAGGGAGAAATGAAAACGCTGGGGAAGGTGGTGTGCGAGCCCCTCTCTGTAGAAGGGGCACCTGCAGGAGGAAGGGATTTTTATGCAGTGCACACCAAGGAGGACCTGTCTGTGAGCCTTCAAGGACTGGGAAAGATTATATCGCCCACCCGAGAAGTTACCAGCCGGTTTGCTGCCTGTGTGCTTTGCAGGCTTGGGCAAACACCGATAGGGCAGAGACTTCCTGGAAGCCAAGGGCCTTTGGAAGCAGGGAGTGAGCGGGGAGGGCTCTGACCAAGCAGGCAGCCTCAGATGCAGTGGTGAGAAGGGACCAGAGAGGAGCCGCTGTGTCCTGCAGGAGGGAGCTTGCTCCCTCGCTGGCAGAAGGTAACAAGGATGTCTTTGCCAGTGGCCCTGGTACCTCGGGTGGCTCTTGACATCTCTTCTGGCTTCATCACCTTCACCATGCCTCACTCTTTCAGAGCGAGCACTGTGACAGAGGTAACCTTCAGGTGCTGAAGCCATCTGTCATCCATAAGGACAGTGAGCGGAGAGGAAGTGTAGATATGATGTGCTTCACCTGGAAGAAAGGTTTGGAAACAGCTTCATTTTCCATGGCTTGTGATGAATTAATGCCATTGCTTAGAGGCAGTAATGAAAACCTGCTCTGAGCTTGTGAAGAAATGTGGTCAACACAGCAAGGTGTGCTGAGCATGGAAATGCTTGCTGCTGCTGGCATCAGACCTCGTCTCATCACGCCGTCTGTGCGTGCTGGGTCAGGGGGGAGAGAGCAGGTCGAGGCTGGTGGGTGCAGTCCTATGGGTCTGCAGAGCTCTGAGAAACAGCGGAGGTGTGTTAACAGAGATCCCCTGGAGCAGACTAGTGATGGGTGGCTCTTGCTGTCAGCACGTTCAGCAGCATCTTTTGGTGTAGGGTGAGAGGCAGATCATTTTTACTGAAGCAGCATCACATGGAGACCAAGCTACCCTGAACCCGACCCTGTATTTTGACACCAACCTATGTTACTTATGTATTGGCAGAAAATACCTTTGCAGGCAGCCGCAGCGGCTGCCAGGATGGCACAGGTATCTCAGCCCACCACGCTGCCGAGCAGAGAGATCCCCCTGACGAGCGGCACAACCACACTGGTCACCAGAGCATCATCCTCTCTACCCTGGGGCCAGTGGGTCAGCAACTTGCCTAAATGGTGTCCTGAGTGAGGAGGCCACTCATGGGCAAGGGGACCCAGATGTGGTCGCCAGAGCAGGTCTGTGGGTCGTGCCAGCCAGGGGTGCTGAGTCCGGGGAGCTGGAGACATGGCGTCAGGGGTCTGCCGCTCGACTGGACTAAAGGCAGCCCCTGGGCCCACAGGGCAGGGGCTATGCCAGCGCCAAGGACCAGAACAGGTGAAGGTCACAGTAAGCGTCTTCTGCTGCAGCCTGGCAGCCCTCTCCTCTTGCCATACTTTCTCCTGCCGTGCTGTGTTGTGCATGCATATGTTTGTGTATGGGAGAGGGAGAAGGAGAGTGGGAAGAAAGAGAGGAGAGAGAGACACTGTCATTCATGGAAGATTTCCTAATAAATCAGCAGCAGTGTTGGTATTTGCGTGGTGGTGGAGCCGGGTGCCCTGCCCAGGGTCAGAGCCCCATGGTGCAAGGCTCCGTCCTGAAGAGCTTGCAGCTGAAGTATGAAACAGGAGGTGACATGTGAAGAGAACAAACAGATGGGGAGAGCGGGAGCTGGTGAGGAGATAAATAGCAGTAGCAGTAACTCTTCAAGCCTTTTTTGTGCCTTTGTCTGGAGGGTTTCAAAGCCATCTGAAAGTGATGCAAGCATCCCTCTCCTTGGGTTGCAGTGATGGAAGGACTTCTAGCACCGAGACCATGTTCTGGAGAGCCTGGAAGGGTACCCAGTATCTAGAAGTTCAGCTGGTTCATCTTCTCCTGCCTGCAGACAGTCTGTCTGAGCAGCACTGTCCTCTTAGGGTGTTTCTTGCTTTGAGTGCTAGAGGCAAGGGCCAGCCCCGTCGGGGTGTCCCAGAGTCCCCTCCATCCCTCCTCGCTGTCTTGTTCTGCAGCGTGGGCTGCCTGAGAAAAATCCCACCAGGAGCAGGCATGGGCCGTGGCACGAAAACGACACGTAAAAGATGGCTGCGCCCATTTATTTAATAATTCACCCACCCATATTGCCCTTCCTCAAAGAGGTGGCCAAGCAGTGCTTTTACTAAGGCCGTCACTGGAGCACAGCAGCACTGAAAAGCTCCTTTCCCCCACAATGGTAACTGCCATCTCCAGTTGAATGATCTTTTGTTTTGTCTTTTTCTTTTTAACTTAGGGAGCGAGTTTTCTGGGAGCCCATACAGCCACCCACAATATTCAACGTACAATGACTCCTGGAGGTTTCCCAACCCTGGACTCCTGGGTAAGTTGCCGTTCCTGCTGTGGGGGCTTGGTGCAAGCTGTGCTTGTAGCTCGGCAGCGATCACCCACTGCTGGGGTGGGCAGGACACGTGTCCTGGAGCCCTCCTGAGTCGGTGTGCTTGGCCCCCATGAGGGCTGCAGGTCTCCATTGGGGTGTACAAATGCTCTTGGTTCCCTTCGCCAGCAAGAAGCCCCTGCCCAAACCTCTTGTCTCCCCATTTCTGCCCATAAAATCCTTCCAGAGACATGGGGTCCTGCCAGAAGGCAGGATCCCCATTTTTCTGAGGATAAGAAATCCTGCTCAGACAAACTTGGGGTCCGTGTTACTTACAGCCAAATGGAAGCCCTGTCGCTCCCCACGCTGTTGTTTCTTGTTTGTTCAAGCACTTTGCATTCCTCCCTGACCTCGTGTTGCGTTTGCTCCCCAGTTGTGTGTTTGCCTGCTCCTTCCCTCCTCTGCAAGGGTCCGCTGTGCCCCCGCAGCCTCACTGATGCCAGCATAGTCCCTACGAGCAGTGGGGGGCAGGAGCCCCGTGGCTCATGCGGGATCATGGCCCTCATGTGAAGGATAAACATAATCCATTTTACACCACTGTCAAAAGCTGGCCCACTTTGACCTTATATACATGTAGCATGCAGTAATTAGAATTTTTCCCTGCATAATTTGCATGGATGAGGTAAGTAAAATACCAATTAATTGTCATCTCTCAACACAGGAGTAGCATGCCTTAGAGATTTCCAGATTTATGGATGACAGGGCTGTTATATGTGACCTCCAGCAGCGAAATAATTTTGAATTTTTGTCATACTTTTTTCATCCAGTTTCTTTGTTTTAAGTAATTGAGTCCCCATGTAATTGAGCCACCCAGGCTGTATTCATCATGGTTCTTGTCCTTAAACAAATCCTCAGGGAGCAATAGACAGCCTCTGCCTCTCATGCCATGGTGCTGGTATAATGCTGCTATTTGCCGTGCCACATTTAAGGGTTTGTTAGCGCTTCCGTCATAAATCAGCAGACCGATCTCCAGCTAATATGGATGGGCATAGCTGCACAAAGCCAGGGGAGTCCCTGTGCTTAAACCCGTAGTTTCCATGGCCACAGCCGGCAGCGCCCACGGGATTTTGGCTTTGCCACGTGGGGAAGATGCTTTAGCCAGGGGGAAGAACACGTGCCGCCTGTTCTTCATTTCTAATTCTGCAGCTCCTTGGGAAGCAGGAGGGCTGCTTTAGCAAAGCCCTGCTGCATGGACAGGCCTGGGAAACCAGGTCTTGGGTGGCTTTTTAAGTTTTGCTTGCAAACCGGTAGTAAAGAAACTGGCATGATATTAAAACCAAATGAAAACCCAACACCAACCCTGCCCTTCCCCATGGAGAAAAGGCTTTTGGTGAGGCTCCTGGGCTGCACAGGGGGAGGACGTGCACCCCAGAGCCAGCCTGAAGCCACCCCTGAGCTCCATGCTGCCCCACGGGGATGGGCAGTGACCCTTTGACTCCGGCAGCAGCAGGTTGCGCCCATGGCCTGCTTGGCTCTTCGCTTGAGGCAATGGGCTCGTATAAGCTCTGAGCATGCTGGACAGCATGCAGGGCTGGGTATTGACCCTGTGGTGCCCCGGAACCAGTGGAGATGGGCGAGTCTGGATTAGGAGAAGACTTTGAAACAGAGCCTGGTCAGGAGACAGCTGCTGGCTGCCAGGACACCTCTTACCTGTGCCACTGCCTTTTTTTCTTGTTCTTCCTCTTTTTCTGGTTTCCTTTTTGGATAGTGCATTTTGGGGGCAGATTCCGTCTCGTCTTCGGCCGTGTGGGAGGTGCGCCGTATGAGCGCAGCTGAAAGGACGGTGTGCTCCCCACAGCAAGGCTCTTGTCTCAGGCTGGCGAGGATTTCTACAGCGGTATTTATTCAGCAGCATGCTGTGAACGTGTTTAAATGAGGCAAGGGGAAAAAGATTTGGATGCCACCATTTTCCTTTGGATACCACAGCTTTAGTGAAATTGAAGTGTTTCACAGTGTAATGACAGCAATGCTGGCATTTTTTGCTGGTGGGAGATGTTAAAATGTATAATCTTGGCTTCCTTGTTTTTATCCTCTTCAAAATACTTTGTTTTGATGTTTTCAAAATCTCATGTTTCAGTAAACACAAACTCAGTCACTGCACAGAAAACATTATATTGCTTTGAGTGTACAATGACACACTGATTTGGAGTTACGAGACTGGAAGTTTTGATGCATCAAAAAGAAAAAGAAACGGGAATTTTTGTTCTGCAGCAAGTCCTAAGGATGAACTTAGCATTCCGTTTCAACCTGCTCACAAAACTGGGAGTGCTGGAGTTTCCTGGGTCTGACCACTGGTAGTTTTAAAATACCCGTTCCGCTCTGCTCCTGTCATTACTACAGGAAGTTGCCGAGCTGACTGAGAGCTGGTGTAGCCTGTACCTCCCAGTGCTGTTCAAATCCCCCGTGGGCACCATGTAAAAGCAGTGGGGTCTCAGTGAGCTGAACTTCGGGATTCTCTTTCATTTCAAGCCTCTCTGTCAGAAAAGCAGCAGAAGCAAAATGGTGGTTGGTTTGGAACGGCATTTATTAGAAGTCATGGTCGTACCACACAGCACCTTGCAAAGGTCCATGACCTAGCAGCGAGGTGGGAAGCCCAGCCTGCTTGCCTGTGGTGCACAGTGCTGTGGAGGGCAAGGCCAGTGAGCTGGTGCTCCAAGAGTCACTGCAAGCTCCCGGTACAGTTGTAGGACTCAAGCGAGGATGCCTCCATGTTTTTCCGTAGGCTGTGAGTCAGACACATCTCTTGTGCCCTGCAGAGATCTCACTGATCCACGGTTCTGCCTTTGTCCCTGGGAGCCTGATCCTTCACTCCCTTCTCCCTAGGTGCCCGCTGACCCCACTGGTAATTCAGGGCAGGTAGGAATCTGTGGCAGAGCCTTAAAATCCTGCTCCAGGTCTCTGTGCACACCCGGAAAGCTCCATGTGATGAGCCTGAGCAGTGCAGTGGAGAGGAGGTTAATTTAAACTATATCCAGGATGCTTCCACTCTTCTCAGGAGTATACGTGAGTGCATTTAGTAATTCCCTCCTGAGAGCAAGCTCTGGCAGTATCAGCCTCAAAGCAGAAACCTTGACAAAATTAATCAGGACTGGTACATGGACTGACACAGTTTGTTTTACTAAGTCCCGCTCCCTTCACCAAGATGAAAGTGTAATACTGTAAGCACTTAACAGCGCGTACGTTCAATTAATTCCCTGTGCCGGCAAGGAAGGATTGCACAGCAGCAATCACACCAGGCTGAGACCTGTGAAAGCGGAGCTAACAGGAGAGATGCCGTGATTTGCAAGTGGCAGGAAGAAAGGATACTTGGGTTGAAAAATTATTTTGGAGGAGGATGAAGAGAATAGGAAAAGAGAAAGATGAGAACCGTGAAAAGGCTTTGGTCGTTATTCCCTGGTCTTTGTCCCATGAGCGTGGAGCAGCAGTGAGAGGCATGAGCCCGAGTCTCCGTGGGAAGGCAGGAGTGTGCCCTTGGCATGCGAGCGGTGGGGAGCAGCTGTCTGGCCCCAGCAGAGCACCGGCTGCTCGCCATCGCCCCTGTGCCGGCTCTGCCCTGGTTCTGGTGCTCCCCTGCACCAGGCAGCCCACCCACATCTGCCCCAGCTGGTGTGGGAACTGGTGCAAACGGGTGACCATGCTCCCTCCTCTCCGGGGTAGTCCCCATAGCTCTTGTGGAAGCGGGGACAACCCCTGCCATCCTCCAGAGTGGCCAGCAGAAGCAGGGGCAGAAGGAGAAGTCAGTGACCTGCTGCAGCTCTGCGGCATCTTCCTGCTCTCCCGTCCTGTCGTTGGCCCCAGTGGTGCTCACACCCAGCTCTGCAGCAGGGGCACGACAACCTTCGCTGCATGGGGTGGCCCAGTCCTACCCCAACTGCAGCCAGAGTGAGGACAGACCCCGAGTTTCCAGAGGGATGTGCTGGGAAGAGGGCGCAAATCCTGGCTGCTCGCATGGCGTGTGGCTGGGTGGCTGTAGCAGGTTTCCCTGTCTCAAAGAGGAGATGAAGAACGGGACATCTTTGTTATTTTTTATTTTTACCCACTGTGCTGTGAATGACCTGCAAGCGGTGCAGTGAGGGATGTACATGGAGGCGCTTGCACAAGCGCATGGGAAGAGCACACATGTGCACCTGGGGCTCCGTCTGTCACTGTCGGTGTGTCCTGGCACACACCAGCGTAGAGTCAGCTCAACACACGCGTGCCAAGGGTGGATAACAGCAACACCATCCAATGAAGAAAAACGATTCGATTTCGTGGTGGCTTTGTGGCAGTAACTTTTTTACTGTTTTTGCTTATCGTGTTCGCCTCGACGCTGCTCGCTGTGGGTTTCGTCTGACGTCGTGTCCCTGCTGCTGCCCGGATGTGGTCCCTGCGCGCTGACTGCGAGGGTTTGCCTGCGCCGTTGCGGTGCTGCGGCTGCCGGTGCCGGTGTGGCGTCGTGCAAGGGCAGGGCTTGGAGCCGGTCAATTAGGATTAGATTCAGTTCTTCTGTGGGTGTCTGTGAAAAAGATTAGAGAACAAGTAGGGGCCAGAAATGACTATGTCAAGAAATAAATTGATAGCGATATGAATTAGAAAGGAAAAACGACAGAAAGACGGACAAGTCTGTTCTGGATAGAGGCACAGTGACAGGCAGGAAGAGTGAATGCTTTGTGATGTGATGTTTTCATTTTTCACTTTAAATACAAGCTTTTTTGATTTCAGTGCTGAAAGGCAAACTGGAAAAATCAAACTTGAGAGAAGTGTAAAGCCTTTGGAAAGCGTGAGAGAAATATTGGGCTTTGGTAGCTGCACTGAGTCAGAACAACAGCAGAGAAAGAGGGACGGGAAGGCAAAGGCTCTGACCCCAAAAAGACCCCAATTACCCCAAAACCTTGGGACGTGCTGTATCTGGCTCTGGTGGGATCCACACATTGCTCTGTGGGTCAGGGTGAAATTGGTGTCATTGGATCCCTTCCCTAGATTTGCCACCTCTCTGCCTGAGCTGAGCTGCCACAGCCAGTGCTGGTGCCAGCGCTGGCAGGGACTGGGGTTCTCTGCTCCAGTCATGCCTGGGAGCTGGGCACCACCACCCCCTGCTCCTCATCGACCTCCTGGTGCTGTGGTGGGTGAGGACAGCAGTTCCACCCAGCTTTTCACGAGTTTGCGAGCTGTTTTACGCCTGGTTGTTGCCTGCCCTGCAGTGGGACGTGATCCCCAAACACTTGTAGGGAGGAGGAATGGCCATGAGGGAACATGGACTGACAAACGGGACACCCCCAAGAGCATGGCACGAAGTTCACTGGATACAGAGAATACCACCAAAACTCCAGCTAGACGGGGCATGCACATTTCGAAGTCTGGTGAGCTGTCCAGCTTTCCTTTGCTCATTCAAGACGGCCTCATTTGTCCAAGGAAGTCTTCCATGTTTTTAATTGCTTGAATTTGGCAATACAGTAGATGGCAGTTTGTTTAGGCTACCCATGAGAATGGTGCTCACTGTCCTTGTGAAGCTTTCCGGCGTTCTCCTCTGCGAAATACAGTTCCTGAGGCTGGGGCTTGTTTACCTGATGTCAGTTATGTGGAAGAGGAGCATCCATCCAGCCCAGGACAGTGGTTGTGGTGCTTGCAGCAGATAATGCAAGGCTGATCAGCTCTGTGCTTGTGCAAGCATAAAAGGGATGATGACCCTCTGAAGGGATCTGCTTTGCCACTGTTGATTATGGCTTAATACACTTACCTTTTAGTTAATAAACCTAGGTGAGATGGGCTCCTGCCTAAAGTTCTGCAGACATCTTTGCAAATGCTCAGCTTGGCCAGTGGTTTCACGGATGGCCTTGAATTACTCTTGTGTATGATAGGACTACCCTTCTAGACAACTGAGACTGCAGTCCTGAAGATTGGTTTATCTTCTTTAAACCCAGCCCTTTGCAGTAGGTTTGCACGATATTTAAGTTGGGATGTCTGGGGCACTGATGATGGTTCTGAGGACAACGCAGGCCCTGCTGTGTACAAGCTCCCTTGCTGCCACAGCACTGACCGGTGCAGAAGCCACGTTGCTGTAGCCAGACCCCACTGTTTCTGACCCATTGGGGTTGCAGCAGCAGAGTATCACATGCTGTGGTAGGATTCTGATTATGAGAAAGAAATTTCTTCTCTGTGGCTGTGCTGAGGAGCATATTGCATGTGCCACACGCTAGCAGTTGTTGGATGAGCTCTGTTTTTGGGATGCGTTGGCTTGTGCTCCCTTGGAAATGAGCAGCAGGAGGCTGGTGAGGAAGCCCGAGCTGATTTCCTGACATGCATTCAGGACACAAGCAGCCTAGCACAAACAGGTGGGCTTGCCTGTGAGGTGGATCCCAGTGGATCCCCAACAGCGAGGTAGGGCAGAATAGCCCATCGTTTTAGGAGGTGTTTCAGGTGGTGGGGCTGTCTTCTCGGTGTGTCCTCTCTGTCAGCACAGCTTATTTCACCAGGCCTGGAGAGCTCTCCAGGCAGCTCACCCAGGACTGTTTGGGAAGAAGAGGAAGAAAACCGTATGTGTTGCAATTATATGACCGTCTTGAGCCGATGGTTAACAGTAAATATCCATAGGCTTTCTCTTAGAGGCTGGCGATGCAACTGGCACTCTGTGCTTGGACTTTTGAGCCAGCAGCCCTTGCACTTTAGTGTGTCTTGCATCTCATGCATGTGAAACTGCTGGTGACTTGGAAACTGAATCGGTAATGCCTTGAAAAATTTTTTTTCCCAACTCTATTCTTCCACCAAATCAGAGCTGGTTTCCTGTCTGGCGCACTCGGACGGTATTCAATAGCTGGTGCTCTCTGGACAGATTGGTATCTCTCTGAAGTCAAAGACTCTTCCTCATCCAAGCAAACGGTCCAGGTTCCAGGTGATCCTTTGGTGATCACCCAGTCTACCAGCACTTAGCCCTGCAAGGCAGAAAAGTCATTGCTGATGTTTTTCAGGCCTTGTCTTGGTAGAGGAGTGCCTCGGTGTTCATCAGTCTTCAAAGCTTTAAGCCTCACCTGCTTAGTTCATTCAGGTGTGTAGTGCATGTACTCAATCAAAAAATAGAGCAGAAATTTGATCAGTTTGAGGCTTAAGTGTCCGTTTCAAAAGCTGTGATATGGAGCATCGGGTACTTTGTTGGATGAGGCATTATTTACTGGAGGTAGTTGTAAACTACTTTCTGGGTTGAAGTTTGTTACCAAGTGAAGGGGAAAGTCACCAATATTTTCTGAAGACAGTTTTTCCCTTCACCAAATGTATTGGATGCTGAAAGACTCTCCCTGTCCAGGCAGATGCTGGCACAGTGTCATGATCCCAAAGCAGATCTGGCAGCACAAACTTGGTGTTTTGTTCTGGAGCTCCGAGGTTACTGCTAGAGCTAAGTGAAATCCAGGGCGTCATTTCCTGGTAGAAGTAGTTTGAGAAAAGGGCGGATTATTGTTGGGTCGAGTGGAATATGTTGAATGCTTGGGGGTTCAACCTCCTCCTGTTAAAAGAAGGGGAAAACTAAATCAGAGAAGTCAGAGTGTGGTAACGTGTTGGAACTGGAACACTTTGACCTTCCGTTCCGAAAAGTAGTTCACTTTTGTGGTGAAGTCAATGAAACTAATGTTTTGAGTGAAGGAAGGGAACCAGCTACCCTGCAGCTGTCAGAAATGCAAAGCAATGGTAGCACCATTCTCGTGCAGAATGCGTGAATGTGATTTTTATTCTAATTACCCGGCCTTTATTGCTGTGAGCCTGAGCCCGGGCTGGAGACCTCTCTGCCACCCGCCTCGGCGTGCTGCAAGCTGGCACCTTTCCACCTTTGTCTTCCTCACAGCCGTCTCTCCTCTTGCAGGCTCCCCATACTACTACAGCGCGGCAGCCCGCGGGGCAGCCCCGCCGGCGGCTGCCACTGCCTACGACCGCCACTGACGCCGGAGCCCGGGGCGCCGGCACCGCCTGCATGCACTGCCTGGCACAACCGCGACGAGTCACCTTGCTGCAGCCACGCCAGCCGCGCCGCAAGGGAAGGAGAAAGTAACCTAGTAGGAACATGCTAATTGAAATTTCGCTCTTTAAACTTGGTGAACTGATTGTTGTTGTATTCGTAAATCTGGTCGTGTTGACTGGGTCTCGGATCGAGCAAAGAAACAGGAGGAAGCGGTTCTCCTGTCACTGTGTGTGATCAAAACCGCGCAGTAGCTTCATGTCTTCTGCAGCCGTCTGGCTACTGCTTTAATCGCCTGTGGGTGCCACGGCTGTATCTGGGGATAACGAAGAGGTGTGAGCAGCTCCCCTCGGGGCGGCTTCCTCTTGCTGCACAGTGAAACAGGCTGTGAGACTCAAGGCAATTTTCTTTTTTTTTTTTTCTTTTCTTTTCTTTTTTTTTTTTTTTTTTGGGTGGCAAAGAAAAAATCAGTCTGCTCAATTTTACACAAGCACCACTGTAAATACTTGCTTGTTTGTATTACTATAAGAGTGGCTTGAGCATAAGCAGCAACATTGTACAAATATGAACTCAAAACGCATCTGAAAATGTGTTTTGAAACTGGTGCACTGATTCAAAGAATTCAGTAAGCTTTAAGCAACTTTGAACCAGGTTAACACTCATTGTGGCTATATTTCGGGCTGATGTTATTTCTGTATAGAGCATCCTATCTGACAGTCATGTGTGATCATGCTATATGCTGGTATCAAACACATGGGCAACTGAAAGACATGGGCAGTTTTGTGACATTTTACTGCTTAATATTAATTTACGTTCATTTGTCTTCATAATAAGCACTGAAACAAATTCTCTGGTTTCAAGTTAAGCAGCATCCAAGGAGGAATTCCTAAATAACAGTTGACACCTTATGTACATCTCAATAGGTTGTGTGCTAAAACCCAATTGTGCACATCCTGAGAGGAAGGGGGAGAAATACCACGGTAATGATTTTTGTTAACCAGACGCATTGAGCAGGGCGTCCCGTGCGTGGGGGTGGCCACATGCTCTTCCTGAGGCAAACCAGAGGGGAAGGTGCTCGTTTTGGGGGTCTGTGCTTTTCAGTGAAGGCATTTAAAATTCAAGCCTCCATAGTCCAGACGTGCACTGGGGGTGGGGGATTTTGCCCCATTAATTCCACACTTCTTCCCTCCCACTTGGAGAGGGAGCACTAATAGCGACATGTCCTTTGATGTGTGACTTCCTGGGGCTAAGGAAGAGAGGAGAGCGGCTACAAACAACCCCCTAAGCAGCTACAGCAATCACTGCCACTTCTTGGAGCCAGGAGAACTTCTGATTTCTCCCTGAAGCCTCCCCTGCCCCAGGCTGAGGGGCAGCCAACCTGTCATGTATGGATGACGGGAATGACCCCATCGCTCCTCCTGAGGGCAGTGGAGAAGTAACGTGGCCCTGGTGAGATGAACATCTGGCTGTAGCCTCCTTACTCCTGACCCAGCCGTCCTCATCCACCCAGAGCAGCACAGGCGCTGCAGAGGCGTCCTGTTGGTGCTCGCCTGTGTGTGTCCCCAGGCTGAAGAAGGGTTGTTGGTGTTGAACCTGAGATGCGTTCCCATGGATGAACATTCAAGTACAAATACTTGCTTCCAGCTGTACAAGCATTTCTCTGAAATGGCAGCTCGTGAGTTAACACTCCTCTCTCTCTTCCCTCCCCACCTCATTGCTTGTGCTGCCCATCTGGTGTCATTGGTGGCCACCAACTGGTTGAGAAGCTTCCTCTCCAACTCCAGTGGCATCTTCTCATGCTATTGAACCACAGCCATCTCTTCCAGGGCAGATCCTCAAAAGCCATGGAGGGACCCAGGTCCCACCAGCTCAATGGTATTTCAGTGAGATGTTCACAGAGCCCATCAGGGATCTTGGCCAGAGTCCTTCAAACTGTGTCCCTAACCCAGACGTAAGTTTTGTGACAAACTTACCAGTAAGAAAAGTCCCACTTTTCATCTTTCAGCGATTAATAGCTGACACACACCTGTTTTTAACTGAAGACAAATAAGAGCATGGACAATTTACAGAGGGAACCTTCTGAAGCATCACTTTGGTGTCGTCCCGTACTGAGCACTCTGTGATTGCTTGCACCCTGGTGACAAAGCTGCAAAGGGCGTTTCTGTCCCTGGACACTGGTCACATGGGGACTCCATGCAAGCCCCTGGCCAAAGGTTGTGCATGGTCTGCACACACCTGGGCACACACCTTTTCTGTGAGCTCAGGAAGGGATGAGGCCATCCCTTCAGCCTGTGCCTGGGCTGAAAAGAAAAGAAATAAGGGTTTGACCGCAGGTGGCGAGGGTACAGGTGATGGCTCCGGAGCAGAGTTGGGCTGAGCTGCACCAGCTACTGAGACACCACCCACTCGGTGACCAGGCTGGGCTAAAACGAGTGTTTCTGTCTGCCCAGTGAGGGAATAGCAGCTCCTGTCGACGGTGTGTGGATCCTTCACCCACTCTATGTACTACCCTGCAAACACGTTTCTTTGATTTGATTCCTCAGTGGCGTGGCTTGTGTGACGTATGCTGATTCAGATAACATTGAGAAGACCAAACACGAGACTTCGGCCAATATTAGCATGCTCAGGCTGGCAGCGCTTGGGGTTGGGCTGGGGACGTAGGAAAGGCACAGCGGGCATATTTCCTCCAAAGGATGCACGGACACTGCTGGATGAAGCGACCCGAGGTGCTCAGGCCTGGCTGGCCCTAAGGCTTTCACCAGGACTCCCTGAGGGCGGCTCTTGCCCAGAGCCACCCTGCCGTACACGGTGGTGGGCTCCATCCTGATGGTCGGGGTGCAGGCAGGGGCACTGTGGGTGGACAGGCAGTGTACACGTCCCAGTCAGAGCCACAGAGGGAAAACCCCAAACTTCCACCCTTGCACGTGCAAGGCGGGCACCTGCGCCCAGCCCATCTCCCAAAACATGGCAGCCATGGCTCGCTCATATCTGCTGGGACTACAAGGCCAGTAAGAGTTGGCCCATTGAGTGCGTACTTCTGGAAAAGACACGTCTTGGCAGTACTTTCTGGTTTTGAGAATATTTCACCTGGGGTTTACAAACTGCTTTCCTCAGGAAGCCTGGACTTTCTGTCCGTAGTCTTCATGGAGGGAATCCTTCTCCTCGGGGAGCGTCTTTGAAATGTGCTGCTGGCAGAAGGTCGTCCTCTGGGGATGGCCAAGAGTCTCCTGCTGTTGCCCCCTCCTCCTCCACCCCTCCATTTCATGGGGGTCACTGGGTGAGGTGGAAGATGGAAGCAAATGACCCCTTGGGGCTGCAAGGAGGGGAGAGAGCAAGACCAGGATGGAGGTTTGGGGTGCCCTGCCTACCCTTTGCTCATGCAGCATGCTCGGTAGCACAGCGTACCATCACTAGACCCTTACAGAGGATCCATAAAGCCCCATAAAGTGCCTTTAGGCAGTTTCAGCACTAAACTCTGTAATATGCTTGGCTAGATGGAGGGTTTTCCTGTAGTATGCGCTCCAGGGAGAAATTAATTAAGTGCAGGCTGGAAAGTGAAATCTGAGAGATGGAGAGAGAAAACGCTGCTGTAAGACTAAATCAATGGAAGCCATGAGCCAGGGTTACATGAACTGACTTCTTGAGGAAACCCTCAGTCAAACGCTGTGAGAGTGTGACTGTAAAGAAGACGTAAAATGCTGTGGGCATTGAGTTTTCTTAGCATCTGTGTCTGAAGGTCCAGTTATGGAGGCATTACCGTTAGGCAGTTCCACTGACTGCAGAGCTCGGATGTCTCGGGACTGGATCCGCAGACCGAAAGCTTTATTTGTTCACTGTCAAATTAGAAAAATACGCCAGGGTCTGGGAGCATGGGGCCAGAGAGCTCATGTTGATTCAGAGACGCAGAGATGTCCAAGCAGCGCTCTGATTCATGCTGGGACCGTAGGCGTCGGGGCAGCCTCGGTGCTTCAGGCACATGGTAAGGAGACTGCAAGGGAAGAAACAGCACCAGGAAGAGAAAAAAGAGAAAAATAAACAGGCTGAGAGGTGGTTTTCAGAAAAAAGCTTGTCTGACCGGGGAGGGATGGTCCATGAAGCTCACAGCAGTGAGTGCTAGGGCACCCGTCACTCCTCCTTGGCTCCGTGGCCAGGTCCTCTCGGTGCTGTGGTGCGAGGGCAGTGCAATAGGCTCGCTGCCTCAGGTGCTGGCAGCTGCTTGCTGTTGATAAATGCTCTGCTGTGCCCAGTCTTAACTGATGGGGTTGTATTCCTTTTCTTATTTTCTTTAATTTACCTATTCTGCACGTTCTTCAGCATGGAGGAGAGGGGAAGCCGTGTTATGGTGTTGCTTATTGCCAACCACGAGTACCCATAGCTTCAAAGAGCCATGGCCCGTCGTGGAGTTAACTTGTGTTGCTGCAGCTGGCAACTACACATCTGTGACCAGGTGTCCTCCCTTGTGCTGTCCTTTTTCCTGCATGTGTGTGCCCATGCACATGCCACCTGGACACGTGAGGCCATGGCCACAGCAGGTAGCATGGCATTAAGCTGACCCACCCTGTGACTCCGTCCCAGCAAATGCTGGGAAAACCTGCTTTTTCTTCTGGATTCACTGAGAAAATTACGTTAGAGGGCCAGCAGCTCTTGGGTAACGTGCCCCACAGCGTCTCGCTGAGTGCGCAGGTGATGGTCCGGTACGGGCGTTATCAGGCAGAGCCGGGTCGGGCAGCTTGCGCCGACATGGGTGCTGGGCACACATCCCAAGTTGCGGCCACCACTGCTCCGTGCCAGAGGCAGAGCGCTTGGTGGTGGTGGAAGGCTGGGTACGCCATGTGGGGAGCCCTGTTGTGTCCCTCAGACCGAAACCCACTCCTGTCACAGGTACGCGTTACTGCAGCATGAGAAACAAAAAGATCCGAAAGGATCTCAGACCAGTTAGCGTCATTCTTCTGGTGGAGCTAGTGAGACTTGAGGTGCAAACACCGAGTGAAAAGCACGTCGGAGAGGTGCCTGGTGCCAGGATTGCTCGCTTCGGTGTGGCGGCTGGCGTAGGTGTCAGCTCCAGCTGTGACCTCCCCTGGCTAGTCCTGCGAGAGGGCTCGCGCCACCGAGGAGCTCCAGGGCAGGAGCTGGACCGACGGGGCTTCGCAGGGTGCCAGCGTCGCGCTGCAGTGCGGGCGGGCACGTGTGTAGGGACTGACGTGTGCACGTGTGTAGGCACATGTAGGCACGCTCGAGTCTCTCAGACCCTGGGGGCGGGGGGGGGGCGTGGAGGGGTGGACTCGAGTCCTGCGGTGGCCATGGCCACCAGCCAGCCGGACCCCTGTGTCCAGGGAGGGTCTCCTGCTGCACCCTGTTGAAGCGGGACAGGAAAACGGCCGGTGGGCATTTAGACCTGCCTTTCGCTTCGCTCAGCCTCATGTGGGAAGAAACCTTGTCCTGGTTTTTCACTTTCTAGTGGCCTTTGTACATTCTGAAATTACAGAAACTCATTTCATTGCAAATGGAATTCCTTTCCAAGAAAAAAAAAGAACAGGCTTTTTTTTTCTTAGAGACAAACTACTTTGTATTAGGGACTTCTAGCATCAAAGAAATACATATCTATTGTATCCACCAAAGTCTGCAATGCCTGCATTGAAGCTTACTTCTTAAAAAAGAGAGGAAAAAGAAAAGTGAGGGAGAGAAATAAAAGCCTCCTCCCCTTGAAAAATACATACAAACAAACAAAAAAAATAACTTACAAAAAAAAACTCGTACAAATAACTGTTGAATTGCCTTTGAAAGTAGGGGATAACATCTGTTGCAAAACAGATGAAAAAATGCTTCTTAAAATGTGTATGTTTTGTATTCTTTTTTTCTAGTAGGAAAAGAACAGACTTGAAATCTTGGTGTTTTTTCCTTAGTGCTGTGTGTTGCTTTTGTGTGTTATAATATTTGAATGTAATTACAGCAGTGCCAATTTGCCAAAGATGTTGAACATTATTTTGGGGTTTTTGTTTTGGGTTTTGTTTTGGGGAGCTAAAAGGGAGGTGGGCTGGGGAGTGGGGGTGCTAAGGCATGGGTCAAAAGGGAGGGGCCGTTTGAAGGTTTTGTTTTCATTTATTTGTTTTTTACAATTCTTTTTCTTGTCAATACTGAAATTTGTGATTTTATTCTAAGTTAAATGGTTGACTGCAACACTTTTTATTTTTAGATTAGTTGAAGAAACATGCAATAAGATTGGCGTAGTTCAATATCTGTGTGTCTTTTCATGAGAGTGACTGTTACTTGTGGACATTTGATTTTATGTAACCTTATGTGAGATAATTATTTGTAAATATTTACCATAATTTTATTGGTTCCTAAAATAAAAGTAATTTTTTTAAGTTCAAAACCCCTGCTTTCACTGTTGTTTTCACCTTGTGTCCTGGATCCCTTGGAAAACAAAATATTAGGTGGTTGCATTTGAAATGAGATTTTGGGGACCCACCAGCCAGGGCTGGGCGCTGCAGACTGGGACTCATCACAGCCCCCTCACCCACCAGCAGCACCGTTGGACCTGGCAGGGTGCTTCAGGCCCCGGCAAAGCTCAAGTCACCACTCAAGCGGTATGGTTTGTGTCACCAAGGGACATCCAGGTCCTCAAACGTCCTCGGTCCTGCCGATGGGTTGGTCTCCTGATGAGGCAGAGACAACCTCCAAGCCAACCCCAGGCGCAGACTGGAACAGTTTGCTGGCGACTGGGTTCACCAGCCATTCAAGAGTGCCTAAAGAGCAGCTCTTGCTCTCTGAAGACTACAGTGGTTTTGCTGAGGCTTTCCCTGCTTTGGAGCAGGTCTCTGCTGTCCTGCCCTGCTGCCCAGCTCCTCCACCACAGCAGAGGGTGTCCTCTGGCTGTGTGGTCAGAAGGGAAGGGGACTCCTGGGCTTGGGGATTTCCACCCCAGCTGCCTTCTTGTTCCAAGCAAAAGTCTCTCGTCCACTGTGAGACAGACATGAAGAGCGCAGAGTTCTGCCTGTGTCACTGCTAGCCACTGGCAGAGACAGGGTGGCAGCCAGGCAGGGAGGCACTGGGTACTGAAGGTTAGGCGAGCTCTCCTTCCCCCTGCCCTGGAGTCCATCCCAGCTGTGTCTTGCGATGCAGGTGCCCATGTCCATGTGCCTCTAGCTGCAGGATTAATCTTGCTAGCTCTTACTACCACAAAAAACCCTCTTATTAAAAAGAGCTATAGCTAATGACTGGTGAATTATTTATTCTCAATGAGTTAAATACAAATGCATATACATTTGGATGCATAGGCATACGTGGGGGTTCATTTGTGGTGCTACTGATGTTTCTCCAAGCTCAGCTTTGTCACCATCTGCCATCTCACGGCAGCAGCTCTGTGCTCCTCCAAGTGCGTGCGTGCACTTGGGACTGCTGTCTGGTCTGCATAACCAGAGCCAAACTTCTTCTGTAGCCTTGAGATGTGATAAATTTACCTGGATCATCATCACACATGTCCTGCTTGTGCTGGCCAGTGCTGCTGCAGTACCCCAAACAGCCAAGTGCTGTGTTTGTGAAACAATGGTAAGGGAGCATCCATGTGATTTGACATGAGCGTGTGTTTGGACTAAGCTTCGATATTCTCTGTGTTAATTTTAACAGTATTCTAGCAACTGAGATATTGCAAATTTTAATTAACATTAAACAAATAATGGTGTGTCCAGAACTTCTGCCCTTGCCATTTCTGAATTCCTAGTGTTTTACTAATGATGTTTGTACCAGGTCTGGCTGGGCTGGAGTTCATTTTCTTCATAGGAGCTGGTATGGTGCTGTGCTCTGAATTTGTGGCTAAAACAGTGTTGGTAACGTGCTGATGTTTAGCTCTTGCTGAGCAGGCTTGCACAGCATCAAGGCTTTCTCTGCTTCTCTCTCTGACCCCAGAGAGCAGTCTCGGGGGTGGGCGAGAGGCTGGTGGGGGACACAGCCACATGGCTGACCCAGCTGATATCCAGAGGGATACCTGTACCATAGAGTGTCATGCTCAGCAATAAAAATGGGGGGAGGGAAGTTTTCCAAAGCAGCCGTTGCTCAAGGACCACCTGGGCACCATCAGACTACTTGTGGGAGGTGGTGAGCTGTTGCCTTTGCATCACTTGTGTTTGTTTTTTTTTCCCCTTTCCTTCACTTCATAAACTGTCTTTATCTCAACCCATGAATTTTCTCACTTTGCTCTTCCTATTCTCTCCCCTGTCCTATTGTGGGAGAGTCAGCAAGCAGCTGGGTGGATGCTGAGCTGCTGGCCATGGTCAACCTGCTGCAGCGATGTACTCCTCGTTCTAAACATCAACGTCAATTCTCGAAGTCCTCTGGGAGCTTAGGAGAATGGGTGCAATGGTACTTTATTTCTATGTCCCAATATCATACATTTTAGGATTAAATAGTCGAACTTGAGAATCAGAACCTGCAGAACTTTCTGCAATCCAGCAAATAATAGTAGATAAATAAAATTACAGTCTAATCACAGACAATAGGCAGAGAGAAGCAGAATTTAGTCAACCAGCCACTTGCCTCCAGTATTTACTGGACCCCAGCAGGCTCCACTTTCAGGAGAAGCCTGCACTCTGTTCCAGCAGCACGAAACGGGGATGCTTTCATGCAATAGTGTTTCAAAGTGGAGTAGGTGTTCCTGCACTTAAGCATTCAGCGTCATGGAGCAGATTTAGCAAGAACTAGTACTCAATACTCAGTTATCTGGAATTGCCAGGTTCATCCAGCAGTGTTTGTCCAGCCAGGCTGCATGTCCCATTCAACTCGATGTGTCCCCCTACTGCCATCGGTCACCAGCTGTTCTCTCCGCACCATGCTCACATCTCGCAGCTCTCTGGAAAGCACAGCTTTTGGGAACAGCCCTTCGTGTCCCACATCCTGTGCAGACTGAAGTGACACCTCCCAGCACCACTGCCCATCTCATCGCTGCAGGCTGCTGTTTGCCGTCCTCCGGCCCCCGACAAGCCATGGGTGCCCTGAGTGACCCAGCATCATCAGGGCGGACAGGAATCTGCTGTGCTGCCCTCTGAGCCCTGGGAGACTCAACTTCTTGGCAACGTCCGCTGGCAGTGATGCCTCCTGTGGAGCAAGGAAAGCCTTCAGCCCTTCAGAGCCCTCTGCACCAAAACGGGCTGCTCACCTCCCAGGCAGAAAGACCCCAGAACTGGGTCTGATGCTCGGAAACCACATTCATTGGGTATCCTACAGCAGGGTATGTTCAAGTGCTGCTCCCAGCACTTCATGAAGACGGCAGAAGGGTGGATGAACCCAACTGCCTTTACTTCCCAGAGCCCATGCTGATGCCTGGGCAGCCTTTGGGGGAGATTCATGGCACTGCAGCAAAGGAATTTTGCAGAACTGTGAGGTGGCGACACCAGAAGCCATGTTGTGGCTGTCCCCTCCTTGCAGTGTGGTGCTGGTGGCAGGGATTGCTGTTCCTGGCTCTGTTTTTTATATTTTTTGTACTTTCACTGTCTTTCAGCCATGCTAGGTTAAGAGAGGAGCAAATCGTCTGTCCTGCAGCGGCAGGCAGTGCCCGTTCCTCATTAAGCCCTCCCACGTCTGGATGTGAAATGCCACGTCAGCCTGCTGGCAGCAGAACAGTGGGATTAGACCTGACAAAATTGTGGTGAGAGGCGCGGGATCTTCCTGTCTCTCCAGGTGTGAGGCCCCATACCGCTTCATTCAGTGAGAATGCCCTTCAAGGATGCAAATATGGTTTTATCTCAAGCCTCCATACAAATGGCCATTGTTTAAGATGCCCGGGAATTGTCATTTAAACTTTTAATGAATAGGAAATGAAGACCCTTGGTTAAGCAAAGGAACGTCTCTGTATTGTAATAGACCTTGCAGACAAGGGCAATATGCAGTCCAGCCGGGAAAGTCAGGAGCAGAGATGGCGGGTACACAGGAGCTGGTACAAAGAGATCAAAGTGACAGCCCCTTTGCCAGGATTCCTGCAGTGGGCCATGATGGCTATGAGCAGGAACATCTGGAAATAATGTCACAGACAGCTGGTGAGAACTTGCGGCTTCTGTCTCAGGATTTCATGACCTATTTTCATGCTTGAAAAAAACCCACAAAGACTTGAAAAGCCTTAGGGAGTAAAGAAGATGCTTTGTCCGTGTATGCACTGTCTTGGAGCCATTTGGAAGCGTCCTTTAGAGCAGAGCTTCCAAAGCAGTGGGGCTACTGACCATACCGGAATGGTGAATTGAAGAGCATGCTCCAGCAGCCATCCATCTGGATGGACTTCTCTCTGCCTGCAACGTGGTGATCCTTACTCATTCATAGAATCACACAATGGTTTGGGTTGGAAGGGACCTTAAAGATCATCTAGTTCCATCCCCCCTCCTTGCCCAGGGCAGGGACACCTTCCAGGTTGCTCCAAGCCCCATCCAACCTGTCCTTGAACACTTCCAGGGAGGGGGCAGCTGCAGCTTCTCTGGGCAGCCTGTGCCAGTGCCTCACCACTCTCATGGTGAAGAATTTCTTCCTAATATCTCATCTAAATCTCCCCTCTTTCAGTTTGAAGCCATTACCCCTCATCCCATCACCACACCCCCTGACCAAGAGTCCCTCCCCATCTTTCCTGTAGCCCCCTTTCAACACAGAAAGGCTGCTGGAAGGCCTCCTCCAAGCCTTCTCCAGGCTGAACACCCCCAGCTCTCTCAGCCTGTCCTCACAGGGGAGCTGCTCCAGCCCCCTCAGCATCTTCGTGGCCTCCTCTGGACCCGCTTGAGCAGATCTGTGTCTGTCTTGTGCTGGGGGCCCCAGCACTGCAGGTGGGGTCTGACCAGAGCAGAGAGGAGAATCACCTCCCTCGACATGCTGGCCACAAAATGTCCCTCCAAAGGCTTTGCTGGACAAGAGGCTTTGAGCACACCTGAAGCTGGATCCCATGCCCTTGCTTCCAACTGAGCAGTAGGCATTGAAAGCGTAGCCAAGCGTAGCAAAGAAAAAGTGCCGCCATACGCATGAGAAACTGGCCCACCCACAGCGAAATGGGTAAAATTTGGCAGGCTGCAGCAAAATCAAACTCAAATAAAGCCTAGAAGTGAGAATTAGCAATATGTCCGTATTTTGCAGAAGCGTCAAAAGAATATGTAGAAGTGGATTCACTGGGGAACTTCCAACAGGTTTAAATTTATGCATCGTCGTGCGTAGTCTTGTCTGTGTGTGCAATCAAACTGCACACACACACACACAAACACAGCTGCTCTGAAAGGGCAAGAGCCCCACGGAAGGACTTAGAGGAAACCCTCCTTTCAAGATGGGTTTGAATCCCCTCAGACAAAGGAGAAATTCCCCACTGGGTGAAACAGCGTTGAGGGAAGATGAAGATCATTTTCCCCCAGGACATTTTTAGAGGGTCCCCAGGGTTAGAGCATGGTAAGGGGATGAGGCTCTTGAAAGTAAAGCAGCAGAAAATACTCCTGTTTGAGTCAACAGGACCTTAGTTTGAGGGAGATACTGGAAAGCTGTGAGGGGCCAAAAGAAGGATTTGCCAACACTCTAGAGCAGGACAGTGGTTGCTCCGAGAATCACCCACCATGGACCCGAGCTGGTAGCAGGTGGGAGAAGAGGAATGAGAACTTGGGTACAGACCAGTTGGGTTCTGGTACCACCAATGGAGTTCACATGCATGAGCCTCATCTCTGGCCATAGCCCCGGATTCTGTGCCTGAGTGTGGTGGGCTGACCCTGCCAACAGCCAGGCCCCCACCCAGCTGCTTGCTCATGACTCCTGCAGCGGGATGGAGGAGGAAATCAGAAGGGCAAAAGTGAGAGAAACTATGTTTTGGTGATCACAGTTTAATAAGAAGCAAAGCTGTGTGCACAAGCAAAGCAGAATAAGGAGTTCAGGGTCTGCTCCCCATCAGCGGGCAGACACCCAACCACCCCTGGAAAACAGAGCCTCAGCACGCATAGCCGTGTTTGGGAAGACCAATGCCATAACCCCCAATATCCTCCTTTCTTCTTTCATAGAATCATAGGATAGTTTGGGCTGGAAGGGACCTTTAAAGTCCATCTAGCCCAACCCCCTGCAGTGAGCAGGGACAGCTTTAGCTGGGTCAGGTTGCTCAGAGCCCCGTCCAGCCCGACCTTGAACATTTCCAGGGACAGGGCTCTACCACCGCTCTGGGCAGCCTGTGCCAGGGCTTCACCACCCTAAACTTTTGTTGCTGAACACAATGTCATAGGGGGTGGGATATCCCATGGTCAGCTGGGGTCATCTGTCCCCTGCCAGTGCCTTGCCGGCCTCCAGCATGCTCGCTGTTGGGCAAAAAGAGAAGCCGTTGATGCTGTGCCAGCGCTGCTCAGCCGTAGCTGCACGTCATCAACCCAAAACACAGCCCCACACAGGCTGCTGTGAAGAAAACAAACCCCATCCCAGCCAGACCTGCTGCAGCACGTAACACATCTGGGTCAGGCAGAGAGGGATGCTACAGCAACCCCTGCCCTCTGATGTCCCCGTTTGAGCCTCTGCCACCTCACAGCACTGGGAAAGTCACAACTGATAGGAGGCTGCTAAATTCTGGCTCCTAACTCTATTAAACCCACTGTAAACAGTTCTTGATAACACTTTAAAATAATGGTCCATTACGGCAGCAATGCTTAATTAGAGTGGAACTGACAAATGGAGTCATCATGATTAATGTTATTATAATGAATACGTCTGCAATTTGGTATAACACACAGAAATGTCTGGCTTACCAGGAAACCTTCAGATACAGACAGTGTCTTTTATATTCATAGGGATATAATAATTCCTCTGAAGGAATCTCATCGTAATTTAGCATGAATTAATGCCCATTTATCACACTGTGTTACCCAGTGCAGCAATTTATCTAAATCCTATATATGCAATGTAGACTCTTGTCTTAAGAACACCCAATAATGGAGAAATCCTTTGAAGAAATACATTTACTGTAGATCATTAATGCTCAGTGTGCTAAGTGGTCTTTAAATTAAACTAAGTTAAATAAACTCTTCTTTAATATACCAGTGTAACTTTTTCATTAACAAACACATTAAGGCCTTTTTCATTTACATACAGTTGATGCAAGCATATGATACTGAAACATTCATTTAGGGGAGCAAAATGAAATTTGGAGTGTCTATATGGTAAGAAAAGGCAGGGGTTTGTCACACCAACCTCATGTCTTTGGGTAATTGCATGCCGGTCCTGCAGGAACTTGTGGTAGGTTTGTCTATATAGTCTGGCCCAGGATTTGCTAGGAAGGTTGTTCCCTGTAGAAGGGCAATACCTACCAGGAAGGGGTAAAACCCCACAGAGGAGGCTGCAGGCTGTCCTGGAGGCACACCATTTTCTGTATGGGCAAAAGTTATCCAAGCTGCCGTGCTCACCTCCCTCCACACGCCCCCTGGGACCGACGTGACCTGCTGTGGGTGTTTCTCATTGAGTCACCATGTGTGCCCACATTTGGGCTCCAATTCAGTTTGCAAAGTGGTTTTAATGTGACTCCACTCCTTTCCTGGGGAGGGGAAACTGGAGCTGCACACCCAGCACACTCTGGCCCCAACGGCAGTCGCACCACCAGCCATCTCCACTCCCAGTGAGGAGCACTTGCATTGGCACGGGGGCTCCTGCCCATGTGCCAGCCCCATCCCTCGCACAAGGACTGCAGAGAACCCTGACAGCAGAGCCCTGTGAGTTAAAGCTAGAGGGGTTCTCCTCCATCTGTGTAATGAGTCCCCAGGGCAGCGCATTGCTAGTGTCTCCCTAGCAGACCTCTGAGCCTTGGCTTGCAAGGTGCTCTTGAAATACACTCTGACAAAACTTCTACAATGGTGTTTACCTTGATCCTCGTGTTTACACAAGTCTGTCTACAAGACTTCTGTGACTGCAATCCTCTTTACTAAGCGTTTTTAAGCAAAAGTAAGAACACTTCTCATACAGGTGGAAGAATAATCTGCCTTCATTCCTGCCACCTGCTTTCCATTTCCCTGTGTGTAACCAAGTGCTGTGATGGCTGTCCTTGGTTGGAGGAGAAATCCCAGTTAGTTAGTGATCCTTTGCTGGGACTGACTGGCCAACTTACAGACTGGCTGGTGCATCAGTGGGAAACGGAGTAGGGCATGCGGAGGATGTTCAGCATAGTGAAAGAAAGAAACAGCGGATGTATCCCAACACTTAGAGCTGTATGGGTGTTACACATCAGGCTGGAAATACATCTAATCTAAAAGGAAAACAGCAGCCTGTTCTGTGTGAATTCTGGTGGACAAGCCTGACGGTGAAAGAAGAGCTCCGTTTAATTGGATGTTGTGAAAATGGCAGTGCACGTATATCCTTGTTTGCCTTATAAAAGCCCAATTTAATACTTTACTTCCGTTATGCAGAATTGTCCTCAAAATCTTTCATCTGGATTGTTCCAAAGCGCTCAGCATGTGCTAATTTGAGAGGCTGTTAAATAAACCAGAAGGCGCAGGGTTGTTCAGCTCAGCGACTGACTTTGGGACCATGCGTTTAAATTCACTGACTGAAAAAATCGCGCTGATTACCAGGCTATAAAAGGTGGAAAATGAAGTACGTTTAGTGTGCCTGCTCAGGAGAAAGGGGAGGTACAAAAGCTCTTGAATACCAATCAGAGAAACCAACACTTAAAACAAGGGGAGGATATAACTTCTGGAGTGTTCAGAGCAGAAAAATTTTTATATCCGAGTTTCTCTACAGCAAACAAATGATGGCAGTGGTGGGTGCTCTCCTCTGAGAAGACCAAGCTGAAATGCCTACGTGACAAGCATACACCCCTGCTTCTCCCTTGGCTTTTATATCACAGATATGAAAAGGGAAATCTTCGCTAGCTGCATGCCACCACCTCTCCCACCGATACCAATGGAAAACCCGCTGGCACGCACGGGAGCCTCCTGCTTCTCAGGGCAGTTTCCCTCCGTCCCTCCAGTTTGCCACCAGCTAGCACACAGAGGAGGAGGAGGACAAGGGAGAGGACAAGGACAAGGAAGAAGAGGAGAGTTTCTTGTGGCAGAGTTGTTTTGGTTGGTGACTGCGCAGTGTCCTGCCTGGTGAATCCTGCTCTGCACTGGGCTCTGAGGCAAGGCTGCAAAATGAGCTTAGTCCCTTCGTGGTTTTTTGGGAATGGCAGGTTGGCTGGTTGTTGATGGTGTGGTATTTTTCGCAATAGATTGGCTCTTATACCTGAATTTTAGCAGTTGGGGAAGTGAGGTGGTGTATCTTACTATGTGTGTTAAACACAACTATACAAAGCTCTTGTAAGCAAAATAGGAATTACCTAAACCACCAGCTCAAAGATGCATGGCTGAAGGACTGCTCTAAAGTACCCCTTTCTCTTTTGATCCTTTCTTTAGTATCCAGTGCCTGCTGCTGCATAGAAAGGGTACAACTCAATGCAGGCATTTAGTCAGTATAGCACTGTTAACCTGCTGCAATCATCTGCTTCATACCCTTCATCTGGCACTAACAGCTACAAAATTCCACAGGTTGCTCTCACCCTCCTCTGGAAACAAGTGCCTCTGTGTACCTAACCCAGAAATTAAACCTGGAATTAAACTTCAGACAGGGGACATGCCATTTCCACAACAACATGAGTGGTGCAAACTTTGCAATCTGGGAGAGGAGCAAGGGAGGCAGGGAGGCGCTGTTCTGGATTGCCCCCAGGTTACCATCACATAACAGATTTAGTCTGAAACAGAAGCATCTCTGATGGATGAGCCACAGTCCTAAAGACAATAAAAGCCCGGTGGAGATTTATCTTTTTGTTCTAAGCAAAATTTGAGTAAGGATAGCAGGAATGGGGAAATGCCTCCTCAGTCACCCAAGCCATGGCACATATTTCAGATATGAGCAAATGTTCAGTCCAGGTCATTCCTCCTCTTGTTGATGTCAAGAAAGGGCTTCTACGGGCCAGTAGCTGTAGCATGGAGCGGGGCAGTGGAGTCAGGAACATGGCCCTTGGGGATCAGCAAACCAAGGTTTGTCCTCTGCAGGTTGGTACCTTTGTCTGCAACTGCAGTGATGCTGTGGCCGTCGATATACGACAGACAAGAAATTGGTCTATGTTAACCAGTCCTGGCTGCTGGCTGGAAGATAAAGTTTTGCAAGTAGAAATAACAAGAGAATATTAATATAAGAACTAATGTGATGCTGAGGGCAAATACTAAAGGACCGTTTGGGGTTTTTTTTTTGTTCTCCTTTTTCTCATCTTTAGACTGAGACTGTAGGGCTCAGGCAGGTAGCACATTACTAAGGCTCATGAGTCATATACTGTTGGAAACAGGAGAGACCGGTAGAAAGAAAGGGAAATGCCTTAGGGTTTGTGAAACAGACACAGCTAGAAGACATAGAATGACTTGAGTTTTGAGTTTAAATCCTTCTTTTCCTCATCTCCAGAAAGCAGAGGCAACCAGATCAGGTGTGAAGGATGAATGAGAAGCAGGGGAGTGTATGGATTTGGCATGAAACTGCTGTGTATGGAGAACAACCTGAGAGTTTTGGAGTCCTGGATGAAAGCCTCCAACACAGTTGATCTTTCAGTCCCTTCAAGCAGAAGAGACGGTACAGTGTACCAAGAATCATGGTCTGAAATGGGGCAGGGGAAGCAACATTTGTTACTAGAAACTCTATTAGGTGAACAGTTGCTTGGTTTCATTTAGATGCTGGAGAGCCCAGGACCTGTGTGACATCGTAGAAAGGGGTGGGAAGGAGCAAAAGTCACATGCCCATTTCTTGTACTCCTTGTCCAACATGAAGACTGATAGCAGGACACATGTCTGTTTCTGTACCTCTTATAGCAGGGTCTTCACTCCTGAAACGTAGCAGACAGCAGGAAATTCTGGGTTTGGAGCTGTTTTGGCATGGCTTTGTGCCAACATCATCATGTTGCTATCTTGTTTCATCTTCTGTCCCTTCATTTCTTCTGCAGGCTGAACAGTCCCAGCTCTCTCAGCCTTTCCTCGTAAGAGAGATGCTCCAGTCCCTTCAGCATCTTAGTTGCCCTTCACTGGACTCTCTCCAGTATGGCCATGTCTCTCTGGTACTGGGAAGCCCACAGGTGGACACAGAGGAAGTCACTACAGAACTCATATCTCCAGACTCAGCCTAGACACTGTCACTCCCTCACATGAAACCTCTGCTGACTGGTTTTGCTGGGTTTCTCCCTCAGCAGCTATTTAGCTGTGAGCTGGTGCCAATGTGTGGATGATTTTTCAGTATGTTATCACCACTTCATATAATCAATAAAAATTTAAATGAGAAGACCTTGGCTGATTCTTTAAAATCTATTATACCCAGACACCAGTATTTACAACCCTGTAAAATTAAGCATTTTAGGACAAAACCACATCGTAATAATATTTGCAAGATGCTTTCTTTCTTTCTTTTTTTTTTTTTTTTCTTTTTGTTGATTTATGCATTTTTAAATGCTCCGCTTGCAGTTTTCTGTGTCATGCCGTGCATTTCACAAATACCATGCATGCTGCCCCGGTTATACATCCTTCCTTGCTGCATTACAGCCAGTTCTGCCTGGTTTGTATCACAGCTTAGACTGTAAGCATTATAATCCCATCTAAGAAAATTGTTCTCTACCGTATTAATCTATTTCACAGTTATAAAAGGAAGTCTCAAAACTGCCACATGCATGTTGCTTACTGTCATGATTTAACCCCAGCTGGCAGCTAGGCACCACACAGTTGCTCACTCACTCCCCTGCAGCAGGATGGAGGAGAGAATCGGAAGGGTAAAAGAAAGAAAATTTGTGGGTTGAGATAAATAAAGTTTAATAGTTGGAATAAAATAATTAAAAAATAATTAAAAAAAAATAAAAATTACAAAAAGAAAGATAAATAAAACCCAAGAAAAACAGGTGGTGCAAATAAAAAACAACTCCACCAACCAACCAATGCTCAGCCTGTTTTTCTGAGCTGCGGCTCCCCGGCCAGCTTTCTCCCTAGATTTATTGCTGAGCGTGACGTCATATGCTACGGAATATCACTTTGGGGCCAGTCGGGGTCAGCTGTGCCATCTGTGTCCCCTCCCAGCTCCTTGTGCACCCCCAGCCTCCACTGGTAGGGCAGTTTGAGGTGCTGAAAAGTCCTTGACGAGGTGTAAGCACTGCTCAACAACAACTAAGACATCAGCTTGTTATCAACATTGTTCTCATCCTAAATCCAAAGCACAGCGCTGCACCAGCTGCTAGGAAGAAAATTAACGCTTTCTCAGCTGAAACCAGGATGCTTACTAATGCAGAACTTACATGACCAACATGAAATTCTGATTTTGTGTATCCACATACGTCATTGGAAGAGTAGCACTGCACATGCAGTGGAGGTTTTCATACTGTATGGAAAAAAATATGTAAATATAACAATCAACTCCAATGTAACAACTAAAATAACTTTTAATTGTTTTCCCTTCACTTGTATTTTCTGCTTGGCTGATTCTGCTTATGGCTCCTGGAAAGGCCAGCTCATCAGTTTTTGTTGTTAATCAAGAACAGTAATTGTGTAAGTTTCAAAGACACAAGATGATTCTTCGCTGAATAGGATAACAACTTCCAGAAAATGCAAAGTAGGTTTTTTAATCTTTTTTTTAGTAGTAATTTGTAAGACTGCTATCTGAGTAAACAAGGTCCCCAAGAGGCTTTGGGAATCCAGACTTGAGGAAGGGTTTACCGTCATGTTTCTGGTGTAGTGAATGCTGTTTCAGAAGAAGGGATCTCATGGGACACCGCCTGCTCAGGGCACCACATCTACTCTAGCTCTGCCTCTATTCAGGATCAGAAAACACCCTGCAAACAGGGAAAATGGTAGGGAAATGTCCTACCTACGCTTGATACCATGATAAGTATCACAACAAGCACCTCGCTACAAAGCGGAGTTTCAGTGGCAGGATGTGCCGTGACACTGAGCAGAGACTGTTGGAGCATAGGAAGGGGACTTCTTTCCAGGGATGTTTGCACCAAAGCGTTTGAGTTTCCATGGAAACGGGTGAGGAGCTGCCTCGCAGCCCACCATGGGTACTGGAGCTGCCTCACAGCCCACTGCTGCACTGGCTGCTTCCTTCAGCCTTGCAACAGCTCGTGGCCACCCTTGTTTGAAGGGCAGGCAGTCCGCCCTCTGGTTTGGGGGGTCAAAAAGCTTATTCAGACCCTCAGCAGAATGAGACAAGGATGAGGATGAACAAACCCTGACGTCAATGATGGCGTGCACTTTGCCTGCTATCACCCCTCTCCTCCAGGATCCATCACTGTGAGATGCTCCAGTCCCGTCTCCCCACGGCCTTTCCACCTGGTCAGGAGCATTTGTATGTTTGTGGGTTTTTCTTGTCCTGGTGGGGCAGAGAAGGGCCCCGAAATGGAGAACGCTGGGAGCGTCATCAAGAGGGGGAAGAGGCCGGTGACGGAGAGGAGAGGAAGAAGCACCCTACCGTGGTGCCAGGACCTGGGCTGTGGTGCAGCTGGGGAGAGAAGAGACCAAAGTGGGACATGGGCAAAGTCTGACTGCTGAAAGGAGTACTTATTATGCCAATTTGTGCTTAAAGCCTTCTTATTGTGAGTTCGATCTGGAGCACTGATCACACCATACTTTTGCAATACACTTTGCTGAGGAAATGAAATGCAAAAATCAATGGCTGATCGCAAGACAACCAGCATTTGACAAGGAACATCTAAGAGAAAACTCTGGTGGAGCTTTGGGCAGGGTAACGCCCACTAAACAGCAAAACAAAGCCATTTTCTAATAGGAGTTGGGAATACTCCACACAAGTGCCTACAAATCGCTGAAGGAAGTGGAATGGGACAGTCAACCTCACTCTCAATAGTAGGTCAGATTTCAATTTCATTATTAGCAGTGATTTTAATCTCTAACCAGGAAACTTTGAGGGAGGAGATGGCTGGGTTTTTTTAATACAGCTAGTTAAGTACTGCTGTGTCCTGAAATCCTTTTGTTGTATATCTACTGAGTTATGAAATGGATTTAAGTGGATGAACTCTGGTGCAGCCTGCTCAGCAATGCATGAAGAAAAGAGTTGGAGGTGTAAAAAATGTCAAATAGCTTTCTCACATGCATTAAACTATTAATAAAGATAAAATGATCTTTGTGTTTTCAGTTTATAATGTCTCTTTTAAGAAAGTAGGAAGCAGCATTGATTCACGATTCGTTGGTTTCACTGCTTCGTGTCATTACTGGGAACATGTCAAGAATTGCACCCAGAGCAGTCACTAAGTTGAGAGGAAAAGGTGGCAAATGGAAGAGAAAATTTCTGCTTTTGGAAGCTAGAGCATTGCTTCTGTGGGAGTGTCCTCCCTGCTCCGCAAATAACCCAGCACACAGGACAAGGGGTCCAGGGTGAGGAGCAGGGAATGTCACTTGATGGAAATTCCCAAAACCAAAGGGAAGAGAAGCTCATGGAGTTCCTAGGGCTGGGTTTCACCCTGGCCCTGATGGCATTCATGCACTTTGGAAACAACAGTGAGCGAAGTCATTAAAGATGGAAGAGATTATTGCAGTTTTTTCATATCCATTTCTAACTTGTAATTAAGGTGCCATAAAGTGTCAGATGAATGGGAACTGGGATACCAAAACATTCTAGCCCAGGTCTCATACCATCCACAAACTCCCAGTGAGTGGCCTGATTTCTGTAAATCTGAGCACCCGGAATAATTCATGGAGTAAGTTTTCATTAAGGCAAACAATAACATCAACCACAAAACCTGTGCGCTCTCTGAATCCAAAACAGAAGCCTAAACTTGCGAAACTCTGAAGATCCAGCCCAGAATGTCAGGAGCAGACCAAACCCATCCCTGAAGAAAGTGTGCTAACACCTCGATCTTTTTTTACTCTTGACACAGCCACAAGTACCAGGGTGGGGCAGTAGGAACTGTGGGCTGGTCCATGGTGGTCATCAGAGGCCCACCTCCACAAGCCCAGAGTAGCATGGTGGCACAAAAGCAGCTGAGAACACAAATTAGGGACTCAGGGGAAAGGGACATCCCATCCAGTACCCTCCCAGGGCTGTAAATCCCCCTCCAGTAAATGCTCAGGGACTCAGGGGCAACTACTGGGCAGACAGAGTCTGTGCCCAGCTGCTGGAAAGAGGTATATATACTCGTGATGGGATGTATATATATTCTCTCCTACTCAGCAAGAGAAGGAGCAGGATGGGGCCGCTGGTGCTGTCTGTGTTCATGTGTGTACTCTGTGTGTCTGTGTCGGTCTGTGTGGCTGCCTGTGCTCACATCTATGTATGTGGTCCACAGGCATGTGCCTGCTCCGACCATGTGCTCAGCCATGCTGCTGGCTGGACCCAGGCCATGGACCTCACCTGGGCTGCTGGATCCAGCACCTAACACCACCCTCCTTTACCACCTGCCAGCTTGTGAGCTGCATCCCATATTTCATTAAAACAGTGCTTCATACCCAAAATGTGTGACACCCCCACCCCCAGCTCCATAGCAACACTTGCCTCAAATATGTAGGTGTGCAAAATTTGCATCTGCACTGTTTTGTCTTACCTGATGTTAAAGCCACACCATGGGCAGGTTTCCTACCTCTGGTAGCATGTTGGACCAGCTCAAACACAGGCAGCTCTTTGGGGGGCTTTTTGTTTTCCATAGGGGTATATCTCAGCCCATGCAGATACTGTGCCCTTTTTTCCAGAGCTGCTAAGAGCTGAGCAAAACTTTCCGACAAGAAGTGAAAGGATGAGGGTCTCCTGCCTAGTGCAGGCAAGCCCCGTCCCCCTCTCCCGCACCTCTGCAGAGCAAGGGCACAGAGCACCCTCCTGCCACATTGTCAAGGGCTGCAGCACGGGCATGCCGCTCTGTTCGCCCTCACTGCAGGATTTAAAGCATTTAACCTTAAAATATTTGTCTGCCCCTGCTTGGCAAACCCTGATTTTCTGTCCCTTACGCAGCGATTTTCAGAATTTTGTCTGAAAAGCAGTGCTCCTCAGAAATACCTGACCTATGTTTCTGTTACATATGTGGAATACACTTATGTACATGTATAGGAATCTGTCCTTGCTGCAAGGCAAGGCGGTCGTTGTCCTCGCTTCACAACGAGGAAAGGAAGATCCCAGGACTTGGCCAAGCCTGCAAGGAACACTCTCCGTGCAGTGAAAACTTCAGATCATGCTTTTCAGGTCCTACATTAACGGTGTAATTACTGCGTCCTCATGTGCCACGCCGTGCTGGCAGCTCTCTCTCTGCCTGCTGTATGGAACTGCCAACGATTACAGAGTTAAACCTATTTTCCTGTTTTAAGTTTAACTTATTAACTAAGTTAAATTAATTATAGAGTTAAAACAACAAATGCTGTGAGTGACTGTTGCTAGACAGAGTAGAGGCAGCCAACCTGCCTTGTCTGTGCAGAAAAGTTGAAATAATTCAGTGTTTGTATTTGAAACACTTCCACTATTTCAATGAATTTTGCTGTCCCGCAGATGCATGCCTTGCAGGTGAAAGGGGGCTGAGGCGGAACAAACACCTGGCGCATTCAAAATCAAACTTCTCACAGGGCTGGGAAAAAGGGTCATCAATTCACCCTGTTAATCTCAGGTCTAACTAGGGAGGCCTGACATCCTGCTGGACAGAGGGCAGTAGCGGCTCACTGAAACATCTCTCACTGCATAACATGAAGGGCTTATTTTCAAACTATCAAATCCATTTAACAGGGAGGTGGTGTATGCAATTAGTATCATAGGAACGAGCTTCAGTTCATGATACATCTTAATTAGCTATGTAATTTTATTTATGTTCCATTTGTAAAGTCCAGTCTTGTAATTACTGCTTGAATGTTGAGTGAAGGCGGGATTTTTTAGCCTTGAAGGATAAAGGGAAGAGAAATGTTTGGCCAATGGTGAGGGAAGTTGCCTGAGGTTAAATGAGGCTTCAGCAGACACACCCTCCTCTACTTCTCAAATGGCTGTGGATTGTGTGTTGGCCTCAAATCTAACAGTCAAACAAACCAAAACCCACAACAACAACCATTCTGGTGGGATCTTTTCACATTATTTCATCTCAGGGAAAAGGGAGGTGAGAGACACCAGCTTTTATTTGTCCTGTACCCATCCTGCTTACTGGAGTCAGGATTGTTGTTTGCAGGAAAATCTTTTTCCCAAGATGGGAAACCACTCTTTTTTAGCCACAATCCTTTTGGAAGCACAATGTTGAAACACTGCTGTTTGGCAAGGAAAAGTCTCCTTTCCAGGTGCATTTATTTCTCTAGCATTTTCCTGCTTATTCAGAATAATTATCGATTGCAGAAGACCTAGTAAATGAACACTCTTGCAGGAGCATCCCCATGGGTGCTCATGGCTTTTTTGGATTGGATTTGACAGCAGCAGCGTGCTATCCTCAGCAGACTTAGACACCCTTAAAATAAGATCCTCAAATGCCCCTACGGGACCTATGTGACAGTGCAGGGTGCTGTAGAATGCATTTTGCAAAGGGTGAGCAGAGGGAAACCCTGGAGCAAACACCAAACCCTGGGGAAAATGCCATGTTTCAAAGTAGAGGCGGAAGGGTCACACCTCCAGGGGAGACAGTTGCCGGTACCACTGGCAGATCATGTGAAATCACTGTTTCACAAGCACCCAAGAGCAGTACTCAGCTCACTCCCTAGAATCCAGCTATGCACTAGCTTGGAGAGAAGCAAAGAAGCTGCACAGGAACAGGGGGATGAAAATTTGAGGAGTCATTGGCATTTGACAGGCTAAAAAACTTCCCCAGAGCTGTTGACAGTTCATAAAGAATTGGTACATTACGATTCAGCAACCTTTTTTTAAAGCTTTTAAAAGGACTCGAAGGGAGTCAGCGTGTTACCTCGGGGCTTATTCCCTGGCTTTGCAAGGCACGTGTCACAATCCTGCTTTTATTCAGAAAGGCATTTCATTAGACTGTAGAAAATCTTTCATTTAAAAGAGCTGTCTTGCAAAATTAGTGAGCATATAAGGCCTTCTAAAACTACTCATGGTTACTTAATAGGTGATTAATAATTAACTAATAGCTTGTAATTAATTACAATAAGGACAACAATTCCTAGTTCTCCTGTGATGCAGAAGGTCCAGACTGGACCAGGCAAATGACGGCAAAACCAGCACCAAATCGTGATGCATCAGCTCTCCTCTTGACGTGCAAATGCCCCTCTCCCAGACTGCAAGCAGGTCCTGGAAATGCTCAGAAAATTGCTGAGGATGGAAGCTCCAAGATCTTCGAACTTGTCAGGTGGGTGGTGGATGACTGCCAGAAAAATAACTCCCACCCTGAGGTATGGGCTGGATATACGCTAGCAAAGCTGACCTTTTCTCAGTATGCAGTCACTGTAACCAAGGCTCCCCAGACATGCCTGGGATTCATTGCAGCCCAGGGACTTGATGGTTCCTGATAGATAGGACTGAGGAACAGTCCTCTGCTGAACTTTCCTGACAAGAAGAGACCATCACATGAACAATGGCACCAGCACCTTGGAATGTCCATTTCACCCTACTCCAAAGTCACTGCCATCCCAATGAAGGTGGGGTGTAGAAGAGTCTGACTGTGATACCACCTCACCAAAGCTGCCTTATGGCCAAAATAGCACTGCAGAAAGTTGGAGACGGATGATTCCTCCCCTGTTCCCCACCCCATTCCCCCCCATCCCCCTACCCCGCCCCAGACATTTTTGGGCACAGTCTGGGAGGATGATTTTCTGGTGGTGACAGGTTAGAAACAGGAGCTCAGGTGTGTTCACCGATGGTGGGCTGCAGCATCCCAGTCCTGGGCAATGCGGCTTTAGATCAGTTCTTTTCCATGCATTTAGGAATGAAGGGATGAAGCTGCCTGTGATGGCCCAGCCTGAGAGCAGAGAGACACCGGCTGCCCTGCTGGGGAAGAAGCTGAAGGGAGTAGCTCTCTACATGGAGGGACAAGCAGGTTGGAGGACCTTAAATCAATGCATTTGCTTCTGGTCTCTGAAGACCAGAGCCCTGAGCTCTGAGGGCAGCCTGGGGCTGACCCATCCCAGCAGGGCAGGAGCCCACAGCTGGAAGGGGTCCCACAGCTGGTGCTCCAGCTCAGCCAGGAAGGCCAGGGATGTTCCTGCTATAGCAGAGCTGTGACTTTCCAAGTTCAGACAGGGAAAAGAGCACCCATTAATCACTCCCATGTCCTGTTCCCCCGCTATTTCTCTCCTTCTGGCTTTTTCCCTGGTATAATTCCCCAACCCACTGATCCTGGGTCTCCTCCAGAATCCCCTGTGTTACAGGATGATCTGGTCTTCTGCTGCATCCCCCAAGCTCTATGGGGGTGGAATAGGACAGGGAAGAGGAGAAATTATTAAGGGTCTTTGCAGAGGTAACCCAGCGGTGCAAGCCTGAGATTTGTACCAGTGTTGAGCCAGGACTCTTTGTCCCGGCTGTGGCAGTGGGGGAACGGGAAAGTGGCTGGGGGCTATGGCCCGGCTTGTTGCTGACGAAAGAAAATCAGCTGCCTTTGATCTGATCTGCCACTAGGCTTGACACCGACCTGTGAGCTGTTTTCATTAGGGGAAGACACCAGCTGCTGAGGCCCTCAGGAGAGTCCCAGAGCTGCAGAGGAGGGAGGCATAAATGAATTGTGTCACTTTGCAGTGGCTTGGAAAGGGATAACAACATATCACAAGCCGCACCTTGGAGATCTTACTGTGCAAACAGGGTAAGGGACGGGAGATGAATAGCATGAACCATGGTGATGCCAGTGATCACACCCAAAAGCAGAGCTGCCAGCATGTTTCTTGCAAGAGGGACACCACCATCATTGCAATTCCAGAGACAAACAGCACACCTCTCTCTGACTCCAGGGAATTTAGGCAACATCCATTTAGGGAGGTTTGGTATTTTCTCATCGCGTGTTTCAATGTCTTCAAATGGGTTAAAAAAAGGAAAATAATCTGAAAAAAATACTGAGTTTTAATTCTTCGTCCTGCTCCAGTGCGGACAGGAGTGCTGAATGACCAGAATTCCCCCAGAGCAGACTTTCTAAATCCCACTTAGGTCTGTCAGGGAGCAGGAAGAAAATCCCAAGCCCATACCGGCAAAGTCTGCAGATACCACAGGTTAGCAGAGTGCCTGACTTGGTAGGTCACTCAAACCTGCAAAGAGTGCTGGTTTTACTTGAACAACACACCCTTCATGTGATGAAATGCAAGGTCTGGCAGGTACGAGCACAGAATGTTGTCAGTTTTATAGGAAGGAGGCACACATGTCTGGGAAGAAGTGACAGAGAAAAGGAGGAGGGTTCCCGTGCAAAATCAGCTGACCAAGAGCTCCCAGGGTCCAGCTGTGGCTGGAAGATCAAGGAAGGACCAGGGAGTAGGGATGGCAGGATAGACAGGAACACTGTTCCTCAGTACAGCACTAGTGATACCACAACTAAGTAAAGCATCTCTGAGTCAGAAAAGGTGTAGGCAAACTGGCCATGGCTCGAGTCTCCTAGAATAACACAGGGCCTGGAATTCTTACTTGTATTCAGAGACTGAAGAAGGAACAACACCTTTGGTTGGTCCAAGGGTCAGTTAAAGAGCGACTTGAGCTACATGGTCTACAGGCGGGAGCTTTGAGCACAGGGCTGCAATCAGACACAGGAGAGCTCATGCACTGAGCAGAGAAATCAGAACAGGAGCCAAGAATTGGGTTGAATGAATGCAGGATACAGCACCACATTTAAGCTGGGGAGATAACTGAGTACTGGACCATTTTCCTTTGCAATAAAAGGGGTTTGTCACTGTTGACACCTCCAGATGTAGTTTCAAAAGCTAAACTCAGTGCTGGTCTTGGACTTGTTGGGAAAGGCTGATGATATCAAACCATCTCATACCGGGAGCCAGGGCAGGTGAGATTGTGTTCCCTTCTGACCTCCCCACATCTGGCTGTATGCGTCAGCCTTTAACAAGAGTGTAACAACCTGTGAAGGTTTGGGGGTGGAGGGCATGCAGCATCACCTTTACTCCTAGGTCACAAGTAGTGGAACACATTTTTTCCTGAGCATTGGAGACATTGGACTGCTTTGACTCCTACGGTGCAAAAACAGCGTGATGGGCAGAAGCCTTTAAAACAGAGGTCGGGAGGGCTGATTAAACTTGCCACATCACCCTACCACAACATCTCAGACGGCTTCCACCGTGTGGAACAGACTCATGCTGGGAAGGTCCAGGTTCAGAATCCATAGGTGTATCTGGCTGGAAGAGAGGGACATCTAGCAGTTGCTAGGGAGGGCTGGGTGTGCAAAGACCTCGGACCCGTGGACACTTGTATAATTGCTTTAAACCCCTTCTTTGGGTAAAGAAATCCTGACCAACTATTTTCTAAAATGGGGCATACACAGGTGACAGACTGCTTACAGTAGAAATAATGTGAATATTAAGTTAATCAAAGCACTCACATTGGAAGGGATTAAAAGAGGGGAGGGGAAAAAAAAAAACCAGCTCGTAACAAGCAATCCATGTCACTTTTTTTCCCTCCTGTGTACTCTTGCTCTGTCCCATTTGTCTAGCAGTAATCTACATTTCAAATGATTACATGGGAAGCTGAAGTGGTAGTGACAGGGATAAACGAAGCTTGTTAAACTAATAGCTGCACTAATGCCCAAATATGTGAACTTCCAGAGTCAGGCAGCATCCAAGGCTGCCGGAGCTGTCAGCCCCACTCCCCCTGGGCTCGTCCGCCAGCCGCTGCCACATGATGAATGGCCCTGTCGAGTAAATTCATCCGGGGCCCAATTAAATAGGCAGAAATGAACTAGAGCCGTCAACCAGGGAGAGAGAGAGGGAGAGGGAGCGAAGCGAGAGAGGGAGGAAGAAAGAGAGAAGATTTTTTTTAAAAAAAAGAGAGAGTGGGAGGAGGGGAGAAATATTCCTCACAAAGTCAAGGAAGCTCCAGCGCAGTGAAGTCATTCTGTCAGAAAATGGCCATTTAATGCTTTGCCGAGCCCACGACAGATAAGTCATCTGAGGAAGCTTTAGTGGAGTCCCAGGGCATTTCATTTATTAATTATCAGCTTCGAGCAGGGATTGCAGCCAGCCTCTCCCTCTTTCCCATCCCTTTTTCTCCACCAAGCGCTGTCAGCGTCTCGCCTCCTCCCTGCCAGGCAGGAGGGCGGCTGAGCTGGGCACATTGTGGCAGAAGCAGTGGGGAGGAGGAGCTGTGAGCTCTTCCTGGATCCTCCTCTTTCACCTTTCTCTAAATATCCCAGCCACAGCACTTCACCCCCAGCCCAAGCCCCCTCCTCCCCTTCTTGTTGTGCCCCAAAGCCCTGCCATCTCCCTGGGAGGGACTGGTTGGACCCCGCACAAGGGTCCGTCCTGCCACAATGTGTCCCCTCCTGACTCCCATTTGCCCCACTCATGGTGAGCCAAGACCCAAAGGAGAAGTCCTCCCTGCTGCAGGCAGGATGGGGTCTGGCCTCAAGGATAAAGCAGCCTTTGGAGGCCATGATTTCCCTCAGGAAGCCCATAGGTGCGCCAGGCAACTTTGGATGAGCACTTCACCTGCCACATGCAGGACCTAGCGTTGCCCAGGTCCTTGTTTTATCCCACCCGGAGCTGCTCCCACCCATGTCTGCCAGCTTGTCGCCGGTCCCTGCCCAACGAGGTGCATTCCTGCATGGGTGTGTGCCCACAGCAGGCAGGGCTGTTGGCAAGCAGAAGGCAAATGCCAGCTGATGGAAGGGAGAAGAAGAGAAGGGGTGGCAGTTGCGGTACCCAAGGCAGAAGAGCCCAGGGGGTGCTGGACTCCAGCAGAGTGAAGAGGAGACTGCAAGTGGACCTAGTTATGAAGAAAAGGAGTTGACTGTGTTTGACCTCCATGGGACTTCAGAAGAACCAGAATTCATACAGTGGATACCCACAAAACCCTGCTGATCAGGGTTTTCTTCTCCTCTTTCCTTCTAATAAGAACTTGTAATAGCACATCTTTGAACTTCATGGCTAGTTTTGTGAAAGATGTTGTCAAATACCTCTTGAAAGCCTATAGAAATAGTACCAACTTGTTATTCTTTCCATTGTTGTGTTGATGAGGTTTCTGCATTCTTCAGGAATTCTGCACTGAAATTCCTCTGTGCTTCCTCATTGTGTCTCCTCTAGTCTACATATTTGGCTCTCCAGCTTAGAATCACAGAATCGTTTAGGTTGAAAAAGTCCAGCCATCAACCCAGCACTGCCAAACCCAACACTAAACCATGTCCCTGACCACCACATCTACACGTCTTTCAAATACCCCCAGGGATGGTGACACCACCACTTCCCTTGGGCGCCTGTTCCAGTGCTTGATAATTCTTTCAGGTTGTCAATGTCCCATTTAAACCTCTCCTAACACAACTTGGGGCTGTTTCCTCTTGTCCTATACCTTCTTACTTGCGAGCAGAGACCGACCCCAGCTCACTACAGCCTCCTTTCAGGCAGTTGTAGAGAGCGATGATGTCTCCCCTCAGCCTCCTCTTCTCCAGGCTAAACAACCCCAGTTCCCTCAGCCACTCCTCACAAGACCTGTGCCCCAGACCCTTCACCAGCTTCGTTGCCCTTCTCTGGACACACTCCACCACCTCAATGTCCTTCTTTCAGTGAGTGGCTCAAAACTGCACCCAGCATCCGAGGGGCGGCCTCACCAGTGCTGAGTACAGGGGCACGATCACCTCCCAGCTCCTGCTGGCCACACTATTTCTGATACAGGCCAGGATGCTGTTGGCCTTCTTGGCCACCTGGGCACACTGCCGGCTCATGTTCAGCTGGCTGTCGACCAGCACGCCCAGGTCCTTTTCCGCTGGGCAGCTTTCCAGCCACTCCTCCCCAAGCCTGTAGCGCTGCGTGGGGTTGTTGGGACCCCAGTGTAGGACTCAGCACTTGGCCTTGTTGAACCCCATACAATTGGCCTCGGCCTATCGATCCAGCCTGTCCAGATCCCTCTGCAGAGCCTTCCTACCCTCAAGCTTGAAATGGCCAAAGCTTTCTGTGCAGAAGTTGCCCTGGCATGTACTTCCCCATAGTGTCACCAGTCAGGTGTCCCATCTGCTCTGCTCTGGTCTACTGACGCAGCAGCCAGCGCAAACAGGTGGCAGTGCAACAGCATTGGCATAGCTCAGCTGCCATGAGGTTCACCAGGAATGCTGGCATGCCCTCCACACCAGGAACTCACCCTCTGCCTCACCACTGTGCACAGCAGAAGATGTGTCCCACGGTGTAATAGCATGTAAGTGACAATGTAAATTTTCAGCGTAGAGGCAGTATTTGTTGCCAGAGCACTGTACTGCCTTGCTGGGGCAAAATAGGATCAATCACTGCAGAACCCAGCACCCGGAGGAGAGCTAAAGGAATAATTAGAAGAGAAGCTCTGTTTATACTAAAAATGTCAGCTTCTTTTTTCACAGGGCAAAGATTTTTCTTATCAAGAATCTATTCACTAAAATGCTAATGATAATCAGTGATTAGAAACTGCTGCTCAAGTTTTGAAAGTTCCCAGTGGGTTTCATAGACACGGCATGTAGCTTGTCAGTTCAGGAAATGCTTTCAACAAATCAAACTTCAGGGTATGCATTTTTAAGAAATATTCCATTTCCTTAATGCTTCACTGTGCTAAAGCCAATCGGGACTTCCGAGTTAAGTGACGAAGACTGCATTATTAGTTGCAAAGTCAGTTCTGATAGAAGTCTCTCATGGCAAGATGTTCTCAGATAGGCATAGAGGAACTGCTGGCAAATGAGTGTAATGCTTATCTTAATTAAAAAGAATAATTGTTTTATTCAAATGAATTATGAACTTCTTTTTATTTATTAGTGTGGGAGTAGTTCTCTGCCAATTAGATGAAGGTGTTCCAACAAGAAACACAGACCTTTGAGAAACACAAGGCTTAGCTTCCTCCAACTCCAGCAGGAGTCAGGCAAACAAATTTGGTCCCAGGCAAGACCATATTAACCCTTATTAACACCAGCACCTGACATTCGGGGTAGAAGTGTTCAGGTCTGGCTGTGGAGCCACTGGAGATTTCCAAAGCACTGTTCCTGATGCTGTTGCAGATTTAGAGAAGAATATATGACATGGCAAGTAAGTCAGCAGTTGGGATCCCACTTGTATGGGCTGCCCTGTCGCCCCAAGAGGAGCACTCCTCCAGCCTGTCACAGATGCTGGTTTATGGTCCATCTTCTGGAAGAAACTGGTTTAAGCTTGTAGCCCACTTTTCATGGAAAAGTTGCAGTTAGGTGAGGTCGTTCCCCACGTATCTGGGGAACTTTGTAGCCCCAAGATATTGTTTTCCAGTGAAGCTGGGGCCCAGCTAAAACCACCACCTGATGGCTTCTGTCACATGAACCACCTGCAAGGTGGACAAATATGTTTGTGTCCTATGGCAGCACTACTTGATGTCCCACTGAATGAAGTGCGTTGAGCAATGTCAAGTGCTGAACCAAAGGAGCACTGTGTGTGCACCTCTGCTTTTCAGCATGGTAGCGCCATGGCACAGAGCTCTGCCATGGACGAGTCCCCAGACTCACCACTACAACTTTATAAATCCAGCCTTCATGAGAAGACTAGTACAACCAAGATGGTCCCCTTCATCGTTTGCTGAAGAAAAGCAGGAAGCACCATGCATTCATTTAAATCTAATTAGAGGACAGGAGTACGTAGACCAGCAAACTGCTGGGGGAGGTGAATGGTGGTCAGCTGATGAAGAGCAGGAGAACATCTCCTGGGCACACCACAAGTCCCCCTTTCTGCACAGGGCTTGCAGATTAGGGGATGCTGGCCAGCTCTTGGCAGAGCTCAAAGTGTGGACACAAAGTAAATGAACTGGTTTGACGCCTTTTAAGTTTCTCAAGTTTGCTCCACCTTCTTCACTGAATTAAGCAAGGGGGGGAGTTTAAAATCACAGGGCAAAAAGGGGCAAGTGGTTGCTCTGCTGATTAAGGAGGAGCAAACCCAAAATGTTTTGTAAGAAATGGATTAAATTGCTTATTAAATATCATAGATTTTGCTCAAATACAGACTATTGTAGAAATAAAACAATTAGCGGGGAGATGTGAGTAGAAGGATTTCTTTGCCATTGTAAAGCTGTAACGAGGAGCAGCAGAGAAGTGATAAGGCAGTGTGTCTGGAGGTATATGTATACATGTGTACATACACACTTCCATAGGTGAACCCACCCTATAGGCTGCAGAGGTCCAATGCTCTCCGGGATTGCCCCAGAAGACGTGTCCTCAGCCCAAAGTCCCACCCTCCTGCTGGCCCCAGGACCAGCCAGGTCCTTGCCCACCCAGCAGCACCCTGCCCCTCCCTGGCTCCCGTGTCCCTGCACATCGCTGCAACATCCCTGCAGCATCCGTCTGTCCTTGCAGGGTGGACAAAAATTCCCTTGGTGTGGTGCGAGGCTTTGCACTGCACTGTAAACAGCTCATCTGATGTCTGAGTGGGAGGACAATCCATCATTTTTAGTGTCTTGCCTGTCTCTGGGGTCAGGGGAGGAGAGGAGGAGCGTCAGCATGAGACCCTTTCCTTACAGGCACTTTGATTGAATGGTTGATGGCCCTTAAAGGAAAGGAAAATAAATAAAGAAATAGACTGAATAGCCTTTCCATGCCATCTTTACCCTGCAAGTGTTCTGATGGGGTAAGATGTCCTCCGAAATTCGTAATCCTGGTTGAGCTCAAAGGAGATGTCCGAAATCACAAGGAAGGAGTGATGTGTAACCAGAGGCAGGGTGAAGGGGAGCTGTTGCCTCCTCCGCACCCCTGCAGAGCTGGCAGGATGGATTACCATTTGCATCTGCCCATCACTGCTCTGCAACAGCACCGTCCCACCAACCCTGCTGGAGCCTCCGCACGCCATCCCTGGAGAAACAGAGGAAAAATGTAGGAAGACAACACTTGAAACAAAATCAAAGGAGGAAGAGAGGGACAGACTGGTCACAGCCAGTGGTCTGTCCAATCCAATATCCTCTGGTAACAGTCAGCAAAGCGGCTTTCCAAGACTGGAACAGGTTTTCTGGGTTAGTCAAAAGCCACAGCTTTAAAACTGACTGGCTTTAGCTCAAACAAGTTAAAGATGCAACATTGCAGATCAAGTAAAAAGTAATAATAGTGATGAAAAAATAATGAGTAATGAAAAATAATTAATGAAAAAAAATTGTTTACTTTTGCAGGAAGAACTGTAGAATACTTTATCAATAAGGCTTAAATGAATCTATCTGCCATTTTGAAGTAACTTTTTTTTATTATTTGATCCAGAGCCAATAAAAGCTCTTCAAATATTTAAAACTGAAACTAAAACAGAATGCTTAAAATCAGTCAGAAGTCTTTCTCTTTGCTTAGTTTCTCATAGATGGAGAACTGGTTTTGCAAACCATCCCATAGTTTCTGGGCAATTCACATGAAAATGAAGCCAAAGCCTGACATTTCATAAGGATTTGGGATACAGAATTTTCCTACTTGGTGGGTAAGCTGATCCATACGTAGGGCCATTAAAAGTGCCGAAACAGGGCAGTAAACAGCTGTGCATGGATCCAACCTGGGCTGAACTTCAGCATAGCACCTTGTTTATTCTGATTTTGATTTTCAACAAAAGCAGTAAACAGAGATCACCCAACCCAGCACAAGGCGTTCACACAGCAGAACCACAAGAGCACCCTTGTCATCCTGAGGAAGGACAGTGAAAATTTGAGCCAACAGACAGGATCGCATCTTGTGTCAGGAGATGAGTAATGTGCCTTAGCCACGTCACGCTGGTCCCACTGCAGGTTTGCTGATGAGGAGGGACATGGAAGCCACCAGACACCCTGGGTTCAAGACATCTCAGCAGGTGGCTACTCCTTCCCATGCACATGAACTAGAGGATGGATGGAGACTTCACCCCTGGCCCTGGCCAGGAGCTGCCCGTGAACGGGCAAGCTCAGCATAGCCAATGCAGGTAGAGGATGGTCCATGTCTGCCATTTCAATACTCACCAGCCTACCGCTGCTTGCATCCCCTAAACTGTATTTTCCTTTGCAAGCTCCCCAGCACTGATCTTTTTCCTGTGCTGACGAAACTGGCAAATTTAAGCAAATGCCAATAATTCCATTTTGTCCCTAAATTTATTTTGTCATCATCATTGAACTTGGCTTACTAATGATTTCTTAGAGTTTCAGCTTGAATGGGCATCCATAGATTTTCCTTCTTTTTGGGTTAAACCTGGAGTTATCATCGGGCTTGTTTCTGTCAGCTCTTAACCATTCCTTTCACTTGCCACAGCCAAGCCACTGCATAAATCTGAGGGTGCAGAAGGGATTCAGCGGGGAAGAGAAAGGGTTTTATATCAAGACCACATCGTTGCATGCATTATGCTGCAACACCACAGCACTTCATCAAGTTCTAATTACGCCTGGTTGACAAATTCCTAGACCTTTCAACTGGAGATAGAGTGTCTTTGACTGAGTCCATTAGGGCTCGTAATTTTTGATAGTTGAGTTTGCCAGTTGTCTGCTTATACTGATATTTTTTTTTCCCCCTACTAAAACCAACTTTTATATAACTGCAAGTCTGGGTTCATTTACTTTATGTACAGGTCCCCTAAGAGGCAGAGAAGTGAATTATATTCTCCCTCTTGGTCTTGTGCAGTTACTAAATTACATTTTTAGCACCTGAAATTAACGGCTAACTGGAGGTAGGCAAGGGAGAGAGTAAAGTTAATGAATTGACTAAATATGATAGCAGAGGAAAGCTAAGAGCTGTGTTTCTTCTACTTGTTTTTCCAAATTTTACTGAAGCAAGAAACCAGCAATTATACATCAGTCCCGGGGTGTCCATGAACCCAACGAGCCAAAGCGCCCGCCATGGGTGTCAACGCTTCCGTTACCAAGCAGGCGGCATTATTTCGAGAAGCAAGACCCCAGGACCGTGTCAGCCCTCGTGCCAGTGGCAAGGCAGGCTGGGCAGAGCTGGGGAGAGCCGGGCAGTGTGTGGACCTCCAGACTGGCAGCAGATTTCTTCACCCCTCTGCCTTCCCTGACACTGGTCAGGACTAAGACAACAGCGCTGGTCTGGGGAGAAGGTTACACAGCATGAACACAATGCTGCAGGTAAAGCCCGAGCTGATTTTGCTTTTCCACTCTATGTGCCCAGCAAATCGGAGTTACCAGCTGCGCTAAAGCTGCTCTCTTGGGCTTTGAGTGGAAAACACAAGAGACTTGTACTGACACGTTTCGCTTCAGCCTCCTAGAGGGGTGCACAACAGTCAGTTCAGCTGATTGAAAGCTGTCTCCTTTTTTTTCTCTCTCTCTTTGGTTTCTTCCCCAGCTTCTACACGAGCCTCTGCCTCAGCCAGAGCCCCACACCTGAGCTCTGCAGCTTGCTCTTGGCCAGGCCTCAGAGATGCTCCTGCCCTGCTCCACCCCACAGTGTTGCTGTTGGCCCACTGGAGAATCATGCCCACCAGAGAAGGGTGCCCATTGAAAAGGAGTGCCCACCAGAGAGGGATGATTTCTTCAGGGGCTGCAAAATTGGTGGATCCAGGGACAGGCAGCTGCATGGGTCCCTGCCTGCAGCCTGGCTCGAGAGAGCAGAGCCGGGCTTTGGCTGTGAGCATCACCACCTCGGTGCATCTCACAACCGTCAGCCAGGCTGAAAGCACAAAAGCACAACACCCTGCAACCAGAGTTACAAGCTCTTGGGTTTGTACATCTGAGTCACTCAAATTCCTCTCCTGCTCTCCTCTACATGTGCATTTCAGTGCCACAGCTTCTCTTGGTTTGGGGATAGGGCCACAGCAGTGAGCTCATGGTCCTGCAAGATGCAACAGCACTGCCAGATCTCATGTCACTCGTCAGGGGGGTTTCACCAGCGCAGACAAAGTCTGTGCAGCCAGCCTATTGTACACAATTAATTTGGCCTTTTTCTGGAAATATACAAGACAGCAGCCATACCAATACTCGTTTCACTGCCCAGCACCTGCTGCTTTGGTGTTGTTTACATGGAGAGAGAAGACTGATAGCCAGTAAGCTAAGTTAAAAACTCCCTGTCTCAGACTTACAAGGTTCCATGCACTTATTTTTTTACCAGATGTCCAAATTTCTTCCCTTCTTCTCACCTGTTTTTGCATCATAAATTGTAACTGCATTTAGAAAAAGATAATACCTAGCTGTACTGCTATGTGAAAAAATAAATTTAATATTTACAGTTATAGTATTTCCTCCTGGATTGGTATCATATGCCAAAAGTTTCTTTGTAGTACACTGGAGTTGTGATAGCAAAGACTCAGTGAAACACCCCATGAAATGAACAGCAACATTATTTGAAAAAAACAGCCCCAAAACACCATGGACCATCCCGCTGCAGGTCCAGGCTTGCCTAGCAGAGGGCTGGGAATCAGTTGGGTGTCTTGAGTCAGGGCTCACAGCAGCAGCAAGTGGCTGCAGGAAACCAGCTCTTTAAAGGAGGAAATCTTGAGACAACAGAAGAAAACACAGAAATTTAAATGGTAAAGTGGTATTTTTCTTTGAAGTGGGAGAAATGTTTTCTCGAGCAGCCCCTCGCCAGCTGCTCTCCAGCGAGGAAGGTGGTGACCAGCACTGTTATTGTAAACAGGCTCCCCATTGGGTGGAGCCTGGCAAGTAAAATATGGAGTTTCTGATTTAAGGGAAATGTCAGGGGTTTTAAACTTGTCATTCTCCTGACTCAGAGTGAAATTGAGTATTTTGGCTCAGGAAAACTGACATTCTGCAGCCATGGCTTTTCACGGGGGAACTGAAGTGCTTTCAAATATGATTATTTTGTATTTCTCAATATCACTTCACAATATCTAATGAGTTTATATGGCAGGAGTGAAAACAACAGAGCTAGGGGAAAAAACCAACAAACCAACCAAAAAAGGAATCTGAAACGGCAGCTCTGGAATGTTTTCAAATGAAGATTCTAAACCTGAAAATATGTTTTGGAAGTTTCTCATGTGGAAATTTCTGCATTTCTCAAAATGAACACATATGCCAAGAGCTCTTCATTTGGGTGAAATCAGTGTTTTCCAACAAAATGTACTGAAAAATTTGTGACCCACTTCAACTGGCTAATAGCGAGAGCAAGCAAACAAAAACATGGTGCAGCAACAGGTTCTTGTTAAAGCAGAGAGTTAATCAAGGTCCCGAATGGAGAACCATCAGTTAGCAGCATTGAGAAATACCTCTAAAGCTGAGGGGTCTGTGACCACTCACATCCACAAGAAGGCTACGGACAATGGATTTTTGTTAAAAATATTTACTTGGGTAAAACCAGGAAATTTCTCTTGTGGGAGACATCACAAGTCTTGAGAGCAAAGACTCGACTTGGACACTGGCAAAGCAAAGCCTCAATCAGAGTCCTCCCACCCTGTCCAGGATCTTCTGAAGGAGTCACCTGAAGGAGCAGAAAGCTATCCCCATGTCTCTGCACCTCTGGCTGGAAACACATGCACTACATTTCTTTGGGGTTTTGGGGTGGGTTTTGTGTGTTTTTTCCTCTGCAGGAAGAGTGGTGCTGCACTGTCCTGTGCCAAGCCCCCTGGTGCCAATCACCAGGAGCCGTGGCAGTGCTGCCAGAGCGGCCAGCTTTCCCCTGCAGAGTTCATCCTCATCCCGGAGGAGAAGAGGCTGCGACATACGAGGTGGTTCCCATTACCCCTAGCTATGGCCACTGCTTCTGCTCTGACTATGGAGCATCCACACTGGTCCCCCATGTGCTGCATTAACTTGCCTGAGATGCACCTTGGTCCCTAAATTTCAATCTGCCCATCCCTGTTTTATAAAAAAAAAAATCCCCTGAGCACACACGGACTCCAATCCTCAAAACGTCTTTGGCCGAGCACTCTTGGTCACCCTACATGTGCCAGGCAGCTTTGACACACACGTTTGAATGAAATGGAAACTGACAGTGTCGGGGTGCTGTAAGTGCTCGACTACGAAGGATTCATGCAATTATCTTTTGTCGGAATTCATCTTGTCAGCCCTGCTCGGTGCTAATGTCTTTAGAAACTGAAGATGAAAAACTGATGAAAAAAACACTAGTTAGAGCAGTCTCTGGTCACGACAGCATTTTTGGGGGTAGGAGAAATGACAGCCAGGGAAACCAGAGGTCCCAAGAACAAGCACAGGGCTGGGAAATTGGTGGGTAAAGCCATGGGATGCAGGAGCAACCAAGGGTCTCGAGGAGTTAATGGTTGTCAGCTGCCCACAGCTTTGTAGGTGTGTCAGTGGATGAAACCCCTCCGGCTGGATGTCTGGCTCAGGCAGAGTGTGTGAAAAATCTTACCAAAATCGGTTCAACCATCACTAGTCACAGTGTAGGGAAAGGAGAACTTGATTGATTGTATGCACACTCGTTTCCTGGGAGGGACTCACTGGCTCCACGCCACATGGTGCTCACAGGGATGTTGCTGCTAGAATGACTTCAGGGCCAAACTCCCTTAAAATCTCTTAGAACTTGGCTATGAGTAGATTTTTCTAAAAACTGCCAATCCAGATGTGCAGAGACATTGTCAGAGATGTGTAATTCTGGAGGGAAATGTGTCTTCAGACCTTTGCATAATTTGCCAGGTTAAAGTTGCATAGGCAGTTTAATTTGATATTTCTTGTAAACAGTCATACTTTTGGAAAAAAAATTATCTTCTGTATCCATCAATTTTTAGTAAATTAATTCCATTTTTCATGCACTGTTTCTTTCAAGATTTCAAAACTATTTATTTGTGCAGTCTTCCTTTTTTTTTTTTTTTTTGCAGTAGGGTGCAAAAAATTTGTTTTCTATTATATCCTTAAAAGTATCGTTTAGCTGATCCAGTCAAAGAAAGACTGCTATTTTTCACTTTGACAATAAAATTTTCACTCTTCAAAAAAGCTGCATTCCTTTATTCAACAGTCCTTGATTACTTCTGTCCCAAGTATTCCCTGCTGTGGTGCAGGTGAAGGCACAGGTGATGTCTCGCCAGGGATAAGTGCAGAGCTGCTCAGTCTGGTCCCTGATGGTCAGCCGGGCTTGGGCACAGCACCGGGCTCCGTGGGAATGAACACACTGACATCTGTTGACTGGACACAATTTCTCCAGCCTGCTAACAGAGCTCTTCATGTAGCTGAAGTGATTAAGGCATGGGAATTGAAACACAAAGGATCACAGCTCTTATTTGTCATCAGGAAGGGCCTTATTAGGGAACACATCCAGTATCTTTCTGGTGCTCAGGTTGTGCTTACAAAGCCTATTAAAAGCACATTAATGAGCTACTTGTATCTTTGAAAGATTTCTCGCTTTTGAATATTTAGGGTTATGTTTTACTGGCAACAAAATTTATTTCAGAATTGCTCAATTAGATTAAAACCTTACTGTGCAAGGCTTTAAAAAAACACTTTAAAATACCTTCCATTCCAAAACATTTGCAGAATCTGAGATTTTGTTGACTCTCCCAACCCTCAGACAATCCCACTCTGTGATGGGAGAAAACATTACATTTACCTCCCATGAAGGCAGAGGCAGTTTCCAAAACCAAGAACTGTAAAATGTCCCATAATTCAGCTTCATTCAGAAGCACAGAAGCTGAAGTGAAGTGCTGAGCTGGGAGACAGCCCTGAACCCGCCTGCATTTGGTGCTTTTCTGGAAAGGCTCCTCTCCCAGCCTTGCTGGGGTAGAAACCCACCGGGCATGGAGGGATGTTTGAAGATCAGGGAGAGAGGCTGGCTTGTGAGAGAGAGCCTTGGGGGAAAGACAACTTCTTCTGGCCTTTGACCATCAGAGCAGGGAGTTACAGAAAAAATCCTGGTGTCCTTCATGCTGTTTGGTCCGGGCTTCTGCGGGCCTAGGATCTCACCCCAAGTCTCCAAAGTCAATAAGTACAGGCCTGGGACACACAGTGGCCACAGCTTTTTGCTAGCAGGAAAAAGCACCTTATCTCTCAGGTGGGGGGAGGTGCTGCAAAACCAGCATTGACTTGAGATTTGAGGAAGTGACACTTCAGATCCCAAAGAAAAAGACATTTGGAGGAAAGCTGGAGCAAGAGGAATTGGGAAAAGGGGATGAGTCGTACTGCTGTGGGCTTGGGAAGTCTGACCTTGCACACCTTCCTCAAGTGACACCCTCTGATGTAAGGGACTGCATATCTGCAGATGCGAACCAATCCTTTGATCTGGAAAAAAATGGAAGTACTTTGATCTGGCCTTTGCTTCCAGGGAATTGCTTACAGGCTGACATCCCATCATTTCGCCTGCAGGTAGTAATGAGTACGGTATAGAAAGCTAGAAGAACGTTTGCTGGAAAATGGAGATCTGAAAAAAAGCAGCAATGACACGACCTTATTGTAATTAGAACTGAACAGTTCAGTTTCCATTGGAAAGAGCTTCACAAAACGCTTTCCCTTGTCTACAGTTTTTAAACCCAGAGCTTTATTCAAAAAGAAGGACTGAGAAATATGTCTTTGTCTCTACCAGCTCCTGCTACATCTGACACATCTGCAGCCCTCGGAGAGTTAGAAAGTTCATCAAGGCACCCAGCTACCATCAAACTATCACTGTTTAAGTGACTTTTTAGAAGGCAAAGGTTGGTATTGTAAAGGAAAGGAAAGACAGAAATTCATCTTACTTATCATGACCTCCCTCAGGGTAGGTTTGAATTACACTCCAGGTGGGCTATGGAAATCTTTCATGTCTCTCGCTCCATTAGTTGGTACACTTAGCGAAGGCTGGGTAATAACCAGACATACTCTTCTCGTCATGAACAAGACATGGCTACACGTTTGCTCTTATAATTTCTCCAATATCCCCTTCTCTGGGTGACCAGCATCATCCAGTTCAGGCCCTGCCAGCGTAGCCCCAGGCAGGTGGAGGCAGCCTGGCTGTAGCCCCGAAGGCCAGCAGTGCTGCACAGGCTTCCAGCTCACCCGTTGTTTCCAGCAGCATGGAACAGAGGGAGCTTCTTCCCAAGAGTGCCCCACCATCACCTCTGAGGGCAAAGCTAGGACGCCCATAACAGCCAGAAGTAGGAACTGACAGATCTGAGAAGGGCACTCAGGCAGCTCTTGTATACAGCCACTAGAAGGCATTGCCCTTGCAATAAAAGGATTAGAAATTGCTTAAACGACATCAGCAACACCAGTATCGCTTTTAGTGTTTTGCTTAAACCCGTGTGTTAGCGTTTTGTTGAAACTTCAGTGTCGTAGAATAACAAAGAAAAATGAAAACACCAGTTTTCACTTAGAGGTTAAGGGAGAAACTCTTCCCTCTGACAGCAAAGAATATTTCCAGAACTAGAAGGCAAATAGAGAGAACCCAATGAATTTATTTTCTTTTACAAAGCCCTGTGGACAGGGTGCAGGTCCCCTCATGATGAAGTGGGGATTAGAAACAGGCACAGGCATCTGCTGCTGGGTGTTTGGTTTTTAATCACTGCAGAGCTGGGCAGAAAGACAGAGAAAAGCAGAAACCTCCCTGTTGGGACACCGTCCTAGTTGAGACACTTCAGAAGAAAACATGAGGCAGGCATCCACCACAGTCGGGCTCCTGTTCAGAGCCTCATCTTTCATTTGTGACTTTGACCTGTGGTCCTTCCCCCTCATTGCAGAGTCTTCCTCCTTTGGCACTGATGGATGTCAGTGGCTCTGCTGAACAAGGTCTCTCCTGGTGCACAACCAGCCTGGTGTGAGGGCTGCTGCCTGCTCTGCCATGAGTCACGACGCGCCCACCAAAGGTCCTCTGCAAGTGTCCCCCTGGGCACCTTCTCATGGGGAACCAGCATGCAGCGGATGGCACGATGAAAACTTGCATTTCAGTTTGCTGCGTTACCAGCTCCCCTGAGCAGAGGAAGATTCGTGGCTCTTTGCTTCCTCAGGCTGCAGCTGCCAGAGTCAGGGATGGAGCCGAAAGGACAGTCCCTTTGCACAGCCTCCTGACACCCGCCACAGAGCAGGTGCCCTGTTTAGGAACAACTGCCTTTCCCTGGGCACTGTGTTTTCAGGCAGCGGCAGACTGCAGAGGTGAAACCCCTCCCAAGTGTGGATTGCCTCTGGCATTTGATTTACGTGCGAGGTTTTTTTCCTTAAAAGTTGTGAAAATGCCTGGGGTAAAGGCCAGCACACGCTTGTAAAGCATCTTCACAGAGAAGCAAAGATGACTTTTCTTAAACTTTGTCATTTCAGCCTAATTTTTTCACATTTAAACTAAACGAACTCCACAGACCGGAGTGGACCTGCTCTTGTAAGAATGACCTGCTCTCCATGTGTGGGAATGGCAGTATCTGACCCTAAACCAGCAAAAAATTAAAGCAAGGATGAAGAAGGTAAGTAGAGCCAAATAATTCAAGGAGAGCAATTTAAACTCATATTGGCAATAATAATGTGCACTGGTCCACATCTGATCTTCAGCTATTTCTAAATTACACAGAGATAATCAAAAAGAAAGAGGATCTGATACACATTCATGTGCAGAACAAGGTTCTGCAATTAGTAAGCCAAGGTCTATGGTTGATCAATAGTGACCCTCCCTGGTAGCTCTGGGTGTTTTTACAAGGGAAAGGTCATTTCTGCTATTCCAGCTGTATGGGAAAGAGGACTTCCCCTGGATGAGAAGGGCTTTACTCTGTCTGTGCTGGCCATTTCTGCTGCAGGACTGTGCCCACAAGGATTTTTTATGAAGTTCCCATCTTAGGGCACTGTGGTCAGCAGGACATGGTCTTCAGGGGTCAGGTCTTCTGCCAGCTGCCTCTCAGAAAAATCCCAGGATCGCAGTGTGGCCGAGCTTGGCAGAGACCACCGAACATCATCTTGTCCAGTCCCCTTGGCTCAAGGCAGGGTCACCTACAGCAAGTTGCTCAGGACCACGTCCAGTCAGGGTTTGAGTATTTCTGAGGACAGAGGCTTCACGACCTCTCTGAGCAACCTGTTTCAGTGTTTAACTGTCCTCACAGTAAAAAGCTTTTTTCTTATGTTTAAATTAAATTTCTTTCCTTTCAGCTTCTGCCCATCGTCCCTCATCTGTTCACTGGACACCACTGAGAAATGCCTGGCTCTGGCTTCTTTACTCCACCCCATCAGATATTTACACATGTTGACAAGATTCCCCCTAAACCTCACTTTCTCCAGGCTGGACTGCCCCAGCTCTCTCAGTCTCTCCTCATAGGACTATATGCTCCAGCACCTTCATTATTTCAGTGGCCCTGTGCTGGACTCCCTCCAGTAAGTCCATGTCTGTTGTACTGGGGAGCCCAGAGCTGGACCCAGCACTCCAGATGTATCTCACCAGTGCTGAGCAGGGGGCAGGATCACCTCCCTTGACCCACTGGCCACAGGTCTCCTCATGCAGACTGGGGACCGTTAGCCTCCTCTGCTGTGAGGGCACGCTGCTGGCTCACATTCCACTTCTGCCCACCAAAATGCCCAGTGCCTGGTCTGCAAAGCTGCTTTCCAGACCATTGGCCCCCAAGCTGTCCTAGTGGTTGGGGTTATTCCTCTCGAGATGGTGGGCTTCACATTTCCTTTTGTTGAACTCCATGTTTCCTTCTGTCGAACTCTGTGAGATTCCTCCCTGCCCAATTTTCCAGCCTGTTCAGATCCCTCTAAAGGGCAGCACATCTGCCTGTTCTATCATCCCCCCCTCCCACTATTGTATCACCTGCAGAATTACTGAGGATGGACTCCACCCCATCATCCAGGCCTTTAACAAAAATATGAAAATACATTGGCCCTGGTATTGACCTCTGGGGTGCACCACTGGTCACTGGCCACCAGCTGGAGTTCCTGTCACTCGTCAAAACCCCCTGGGCCCAGTTGTTCGGTCAGCTTTCAATCCACCTCACTGTCCATTTGTCCACTCCATCCGTTCATCTATGAGTATTTTATGGAAGGCAACACTGAAAGCCTCGCAAAAGTCAAGACAAACACCTCTTTCTCTCCCCTTCTCCACTGGGATAGCCTTTTCATCATAGAAGCTATCGGGTTGGTCAGGCATGACTTCCCTTTGTAAATGTATGCTGATCACTCCCAGTCACCTCCTTCTTCTTCATGTGTTTGGAAACGGCTTCCTGGACTATCTGCTCTATCAACTTCCCACAGACCACTGTGAGGCTGGCAGACCTGTAGTTCCCTTCCTTCTTGCCTTTCTTGAAAATAAGAGTGACATTTACTTCCTTCCAGTCCTCAGGAATGTCTTCCTATCACCACAGCCTTTCAAAGGTAATCAAGAGGGATACTGCAATGACACCAGCCAGCTCCCTCAGCTCTCACAGGTGCATCCCGTCAGGTCCTGTGGTCTTCTGTATCTCTCCAGATTGTGTAACTTTTCCCTAATCTGATCTTACCGTACCAATGATAGGTATACTCTGCCCTGGTTGTCCCACTGGCCCCATCATCCATCTCAAAGACAGAGCCCTGCTGCTCTCACACCTCCTCCTCCTTGTCTTCCCAGCTAGTTCTTCCTAAAGAGCCTGTACCCACCCAGTGTAGCATGCCAGTCGTGTAAGCTGTCCCACCACCTTTCTGTGGTGCCAATGACATCGTAACTCTGCAGTGGCACACAGACCCCTCATTGCTCCTGCTTGCGCCCCACAATGCATGCATTTGTGTAAGGTGTTTCAGAGAGGGACCCCTGCGTGCTGGCTTCCCAGAAAAGGTGTGAGAGCTTTCCCCACCTGGTAGGGCCTTCCTTCTTTATGTGGATACCCTTGGGGTGGACTCACTTTAGCCCTGTTTTGTTGATTACAAGCTCCCTCCTGTTCATTTTACCCTATGCCCTTTGTTTGCCATCCTGGTCTACTACTTCCTGGTTTTGGTGATCCTCTCCTCACCCCGTGGATCCTAGTTTAAAGCTCTCCACACCAGGCTGACAGGCCTGTTAGCAAAGATCCTTTTGCCATGCTTGGCCAGGTGGATCCCATCTCTTCCTGGCAAGCCTCAGTCCTCTGAGAGTGTCTCATGATCATAAACACCAAAACCCTGTTGCCAACACCAGGGGCATAATCAGTTCTCGACCTGCAAGGTCTACCTACTCCTCCTCTAGCGCTTGCCCCTCGTTGACAGGATCAAGCAGAAAACCACCCGGGTCTCCACTGACCATCAACCCGGAGCCATGTAGTTGCCCTTGATACTTTCCAGGTCATGCTGGCAGTAATTTTGCTGCCATGTCTGGGCAGGAGCAGGTGGATGGAAGATGAGAGTCAAGCTTCTCCCAAAGATGAGCTGGGACAGGAGAGCTCCCAAGGGGCTGAGGAGCATTCACACGCAGCAGCACATCCACGGGGCTTCACAGCAGCCTGCTCAGCAGCACTAGACTCCTGCACACTGCTGCAGCGATGGACTGCTCTTCCAGAGCACTACTTTTGCAATCCAAACTATTTCTAAATGTTCTTAAAATTTTTTCTTCTATTTAGAAGCACAGGTAAGGGGGTTTTCTGAAAGTTTCAGGAGTCTGGATAGGAGCTGTCAACCAGAAAATGCAGTTGTTCTAGCATCAAAATGTATTAGAGCTGATCCATTATAAAAAAATCTTATAAAAAGCAAGAGAGTTGAACTCAATCAATCGGATTTATGTAATTCAAAGGAGGTAAAAATGATTTGTTTTCACTTTCTCAGTTTCGTTCACGTTATTCAGGTTTTATTCTTCTGTTAGGCCCTTTATAATGCTGTATTGCAACTTTCTGATAGAATCATAGTACGGTTTGTGTTGGAAGGGACCTTTAAAGGTCATCTACTCCAGTCCCCCTGCAGTGAGCAGGGACAGCTTCAACCAGATGCTATTGGACTTTCACAGGGTTTAAAATGGATTTATTTTCTTATCAAAGTTCTGGCTTGCATTTCACTTTTTGGATAGAAAAATTTTTAAAAATCACAGCGAACTAGAAATCCTCATCCTAGTTTGCTCCACCTCGTGTTTTTCCAAGCTGCCAGAATCTCCGCCAGTACAGGAACAGCATGGCACTGACGGCAAGTTTGTGAGCATGAATTCACGGATCTGTCCCAGGTTGGTAGCAGTAACACTAAACCTCGTTTATACTCCTAGACCGAGGCTGTCCTTTTGGCTTTATGGCAACAAACATTGAACAGTAATGACTTGACACATAAGCATTTGCAGCAGAGAGGGAGCTTCACAGTGTAAATCAGCATAGAACTTCCCAGCTGTAAAATCCAGAGTGCAATGTATTGCAATAGCAGGAAACAAGAGAAGGTGATACAGTATTTCAAGAGAGAGCAATTTTCCAGATTAAAATTGAAAAAACCACCCTGGTTATCCATAAAATACCAGAGGAAGCAGATTGCAAAGCAGGATGCTTGTGAGCAGCTTGTGAGGTGCTGGTGAAACTGGCTGAAAGCATCCCTGCAGCCTTGCCAGCCAGTTTTAACACTGGGTTTGACACCATCACTTCGGCTGCGAGCTCTGGGCAGCCCACCCCAGGGAACTGCACTTCTGCTCCTCAAAAACCTTAATTCCGGTGTCCACTGCGGAGGACAAGCACAGGGTGCGAGCGCAGCCCCTCCAGCCATGACAGGGGCTGGCAGGTGGCTGAAGCGACGAGGCGGCGGCGGCGCAGACCCAGCTGCCGAGCTCAGATAGAGTTTGAAGCCGAAGCTTTCAAACCCACAGCAGGAAGCCTTGCCGCTACATGAGGGTAATAAACCAGTGTGAACGCGCGCTGCCTCCGACACGGCCATGTGCACCGGCCGCGTCCGCAGCGAGCCCTCTGCTCCGTGTGCCGGTTCCGTCACATTAACTCATCCCGCGTAGCCATGGCAACAAGTGTGAAAAACACGTTGCCGGCGAGTCTGGATCTGGCGCCTGCAGATCCCAGCACCACTGAGCTTGGCCCTGGCATGCGGGCCGCCTGGGGAGCAAATCACTAATAAGGTCCCTTAATTTTGTTCATCAGGAACACCTCTGCTCGCAGGCTGTTGATTTGAGAGGTCTTGAAGAAAATTCCTGGAACCAAGGGAAAAAAAACTAAACAAAAAATAAGTTAGCATCTTCAGCTGAATAGTGAGACTTCGTGCGAAGATCAAACTGCTTTGTTCTCTGCAAGGAGGGGGGCACTGATGCTGCCTGGCTGCCGGGTCTGCAGCTCATGAGCATCCAACACTTGTGTTTGTGACCAGCAAAATCCTCCTCCCTGGGCAGGGACCCTTGGCCACGGCTCTCCGTGAACACCCATCCCCTCCGCAGTCCAAGGGTGCTAGAGATTTCGTGGGGCTACAGGCAAGGCTCTCCAGGGAGCCCACGGCAGAGGAGGGAGAATGATCTGACAGGAGGCATGACTTAAAATTACAGGCAATGCTGGTGGCAGCAAGAGCGTGGGAAGGGGGGAGGGAGAGGAAGGAAAGCACGAAATCCATCAAACCTGTATTTGTCTCATTAAAAGTATTTTTAATTTATAATGTCCTGGAATGTAGTTGTCACCCAGCTGCGCAGCCATCACCATGTTGCCTTGCTTTTTTTTTTCCCAGCTCCTCTCTCCCACCTCACTGGGATTGCCATCAATTTCTTCCCATCAGCAGCAGTTACAGTAAATGGATTCATTTGTGGGCAATGGGAGCTGAAAGACAAAGGTGACAGTATAATTAAGGTTTTTAATTCTATGCCTGAACAGTTAAGTCCAGAACTCATGGTAATTAGCTGGCTGCAATGAAAGATCTTTAGTCGTTATTTTCCCTTTGTTTCATATAATTGTTCACTTTGGCCGGCTATATTTGTCCTTTAGTCTGAATCTTTGCTCGACCATGCTCTGCCTTTCCATCTATTCCCTGGGACTGCAGGAAGTGTATTAGTAGTGCAGGAACGTACGAACGGTGAACATGGACACCCAGCAGCATCCCTGGTCGCACACTGCGGCTGGTGCCTCTTGCACAGTGCAGGGGAGGGAGCACTGCCAGAGGGAGGTGGTCACATCCCTGGAGCATCCACCAAGGAGCGAGTGGATGGAGAAACAGGTAGGAAGGAAGAAGGGAAGGTTCCTGGTATCACAGCACATCAAACAAGTGAAGCAGGTTCTGTTTTCAACACCGTGGACCTATATATGCCCAGCATGTGGCCCTCGGCTGCTGTTGACACTCATAGATAAATGGTTATCCCAAACTATCAGAAAGGCATCCTCACATTTTCTTCCCTTTGAAAGATGAACAGGAGTGGTAATAGCCTGGTTTGCCTGATAACTGTTTTTATGCTTTTGCATTCCACAACCTACACAATGTCGATGGATGAGCTACCGAACTGGGTGAGCAGGACAGCCTCATCAATGGCAATGCCACCAGAAGACTGTCAGGCAAGGAGACAAGAACCTCTCTGAGAACATCTCCGTTAGAAGGAAGGAGGAAATGTCAAAGCATTTTTTTTTAATACTAGGTAACGAAGGTATCTTGAGGCTTCCCTCCTCCTTACTGGTTACACCACTGAGTCCTAGCACTACCAACAGAAAATCTTCATCCTGCCTTTGACCTTGCAGAACCAGACCACGAGGGCTGCCAGCACATTCCAGCTCGACCTTCATCCAGGATAAATGAGCCTGCCGGCCCACAGCATGGTCCTTCCAAAAGTGCGGGGGTATTCTTTGACACCATCACATTTAGTCTTGGCTTTTCAGTGTGTGGGAGCCGTGCTTGTTGCATCCATTGGCACACCTGACCCTTTTCCCCAGCCTAGTCACAAGCATGTGCCCTCCACTGAGACCTCCAGAGAAGAGTCCTGCAGGCTTTTTAGGTCTATTGACTCAGTCGCAGTACCTCACCCTTTTTAGGGGTTTCAGAGTGACTTTTCTGTGATCCAAAGCTCTAAAGAGCCATAAATTCTGCAAGTGTAAGCAAGACACCCTTCTACTGAACTTGCATTTAGTTGTAACTCAGAGGACTACGATCAAGTGAAAGCAGGCCTGTATTTGGCAAAAAGGCGGGAACAAGAAGCAGGAATCGGTGAGGAATAAGTTAACAGTGTTTGAAAATTTGTTCATTTTCAAAATTCAACTACATTTGAAAACTTTCAGGAGGAATAAAAAAGCAGCAGCATTGCAGAAAGTGAATCACTCTATGTACTGCAAAAGTGGTTACAAGAAGTACTGGGAGAATGTTATGCAACACTAACTTTGACTTATCACATAACTTACCGCATAACACCAATAAGACCCTACAGAGAGACTATTTTGGCAAGTAATTTGCCCTCTCTGACCTGCCTGTAGTCCGTGATAACACTCTCATTGCTTCAACACTGAGTGGACTGGAAAAGAGACAGAAAAAAATGTCTTCTGAAAAAAAGAAAAAGGGAAACGTCAGTCCTACAGAGGAAAATCAAACACCACCAAGTCACATAAAGAGTAAGTAGAAATGTTTCTGTCCACCTGCTCCTTTGTTATCTCTGGGTATGGCATTGCCCCATGCCCCCCCCCCCCCCCCCCCCCCCCCCCCGCCCCCCCCATTGCACCAATTCCTTTGCTTTAGGATAAAATTTCAGCCAGGTGTGTAGAGCTGGGTGTCAGAAGAGCTCTGTTTCGGTTACCTCCTTCTCCTAGGGGCTGTGCAAAGGTTTTCCTGAAGCTCAGAAAGCATGCGTGTGGTGTCTTGATAGAGCCCGACGAAATCTGGCAAGCAAGGGAGGCAGCGGCGCTCGGGGGCCTACTTTCACACAGGGGTCAGTTGTGTCGTAAACCAGTTCAGGCTGATGATGGAGAAAGTGAGCTACCTAGGAGTAACAGTATAGTCTTCCATGAGAAACCTTTAAATCTGGATAACTAGCTACTAGTTACCACTGGCATCGGCGCTCCTGCCAGCAACTGCTCTGGCTGTTTCTGTAGCTGTGTCTGGTACCTGGGGGTTGGCTTTGAAAGAGTAAGGGGAAACCTGAGGAACCCCATCTTTCCACACCAAAATAACCCTTAAAAATCTGTACGTGCCAGTTTCAACATGCCAAAAATGCAATTTTAGCCCTCAGCTCCCTTCTCCCTGCTCTTCAGTAGCAATTTTTAGGGAAGCGAGCATCTCCTGGGACAGTGTGTGCTTTTGTTAAGAGGAATTTGTTTTGATTCAGAGGCTCAGCTCAGCTTTTGTTACAGATTTCACTTCAGTACAACTTACTCTCCTAAGCCGGGATGGCACATGAACCTGGGGATTTTGAGCCCTTGGACTTACTACGCTACATTGTTCAGGCCAGCAGTTTCTCTCCCATGAAGCTTTTATCACCAGCCTTTCCTGCAGAGCCATGGGGGCAGCAGAGGCAATGGCCCCGTTGATGCCACCAGCAGCTGTTCCTGGTGGTGGCTGGGAAAGATGTGGAAGGCACTCACCACCACTGTTGGCTGCAGATCTCATGATGTATAATGTCACTTTTACAGCTGACTTTGGTACCTAAGTCTGTACCCATGCATGGTGAGCAAGCCCATCACTAGCTGCACTTCCCATTGCAACCGAAATCTCTGACCGCCTGATCTCTGCGTCCCTCGGGGCGTTTCAGTCAGGGCTCTGTGGGGGCAACGTTTTGCTGAAGGGGCAGAACAGTGAGCTGAAGACTGTGATCGAAAGGAAAGGCGACGACAGGGGAGTTGCAGAAGACGTTCCCCCCTGCTCGGAGACCAGCTGCACCATCTAAACCACAGCATGCAGCTCTGGCTCGCAGCGTGCCTCCCTGCTTGCTGAGATGGATTTCCTTCCCCATATGGCACTGCATCTGCAAAGTCAAGATTCTAATACTACATGAGTTAGCAGTGCCTTGCCTGTAGTTTGGACATCCAGAAAGCACTAGTGCAGAAAACAGTGCACGCTCTTTTTCTGGAGGAATTCCCTTAGTTTTGTTACTGATATTCTGCTCCTCTCCTTCCCTGCCGGCTGGGTCCGGGCTCTGTGGGGCATCCCTCCACACTGACCGCTGTCTGTCGGTCCTTGCAGGGCTGGGAGACATTCGCAGACTGGTATTTGGAAACCCTGATGTTCAACAGATGCAGGCACTCACACACCTTCTCCCCAAATTTTTCATCCCAAACTGTTCCTCATGCCTTCATCTTTTCCTGTCTCCTGAGCATGTTCTTGAAACCTGTGCAGGAGTTCATGTGCGCATTCCTGTGCCCTTGAATCCATTAACTGCAGCAAAGTGATTAATTATTTTAGCCTCTTTATGGCATCACTGTTAACTTACTGCACATTCATACTTCCAGTCATATAAATGATAGTCTTAAAATAAGGAGGACATGTTATTGAACTATTTATAATCGGAGCTGTCTGGAGCAGAAAAAGATCCGAATGGGCATAAGAAAGCAACAAAAGTTAATGATTCAGAGATAAAATACTATGTTTTAATCTACAGGGTGTGTGACAAATCCAAGACTATTAGAAGCTAAAAGGGTACATGACCAAGGCGAGAGCCTCAGGACACGTCTTCAGCTGCTGTGAAATTATCAGTGTCTTGGAGGGAGGATTGCTGTGGTTAAAACATGCAGTGAAAATGCAGAGGCTCACCGTTCCCACAGCATTTATCCTCACAGCAGCCTCATGGGGGGACCAGGGGGTAGGTGAGGCTGACAACAATACCTGACCCCCTGCCAAGAAGGGGGATGCCTGGGCAGGGGTCCTCACTTGCCAGCCATGGAGCCAGGGGTGCCCCACGAGGGTGCAAGAGCACAGGGGGAGCGCCAATGGACCTGTGCCCCAGGGGTTCTGCCTGGACCAGGGTCTTTCCCCCAAGTCCTGCAGGCAGTCAGGTTAACCTGGAGGGGGGAGTGTACACCCATTCTGGTCTCCATCTGTCTGCACTGATCGATTTTTGACAGCAATGAAAACCTTACATCTAAAAGGGTTACCCTCTATGCACATTTCCACTGGCGTATCTTCCTCCCATGTGATGTTACTGAACACTCGTACTACGGACAAGGGCACAGACCTGGTGTGTGGTTCCTGGAGATCTCCAGGAGTCACACATGTCCTCTCCTGACAACGCAACCACATCTGCTGCTCTCCACAAGTTACACAGACCAGGAGCCTCTCTGCACATCAGCAGATGGGCATCGCAGGATACTTCTGCATGGAGGTGCCAGGACTGGAGGCCATATGTGAGATCCTCTGCTCCTGCCACCACCCCATCCCCTCCTGCATCCCGTAGGATGGATGAATACAATAGAATAGTTCAGCTGGAAGGGACCTAAAAGAGTCACCCTAGTCCAACTGCCTGACCACTTCAGGACAGAAGCTTCTTCTTCCCCACCATTTTCCCCTTCACTCTCCATTATATCTGTACGCAGAAACCTGGAGAGAAATCTGGACTGAAATCTGGACCGAGATTTTCAGTTTGACTCGGAAGTCTTTTGCATATCTGTTAAAAAGAAACCACTAGTTGTTGGCAGCTTTCTCCAAATCAACATACCTTAGTGAAGTTATTTTCAATTTATTTTAATTGTATAGACCACTCCCATGCGCTTAGCACTGCATGCTATGAGCTCATTTGGATGAAAATACTGCAAGAGTTTGGCAGTTTTCCCATGAACGAGTTCTGAAATCCGACTGATTTTGTCAAGTCTGTGTACAACTGCTGGCTCATGCATACCAAATCAGGCAGTGGCTAAGAAGATGGGGTCTCAAACCCCAGAAACTGGTCTGCAAACAGCTACAGAGTGGACAGATATGGAGGAGCTTGCAGGGCAGCAGCCACATGTGAGGTGTTTTATACACACCAAACATCTGCTCCCACCCTCTGCCTTC